>NC_134702.1:258273230-258645730 GCF_043290135.1 Rhipicephalus microplus
AATTAACGGGCGCCGTACTCCCCGACTGACCGTGAGAAACGGCGGCACATGAAAGGGAACCGATAAGTGCAAAATGGGGGTGCTCTCCTTAGAACGTCGCCGCCGACAGTTAATCCTTTTGTAACCGTGGCGACGTCTGCAAGGTCGTAGAAGGCCGCGGTATACCCCGTACAAGGATTAGACTACAAGACGCCCGGCTGAGAGCTAAGTGGTTGACCGTTCCCACGGAGAAAAGCGTGGGAAACGCTCTGGTGGCCAAGCCGTATTACAACAACCCGACAGGTTGTCACTCTCGCTAGTTGCGGGCCCTCTCCCTATTAAAAAGGGGTGGGGTCAAAATATTTTTGGGGCGGAGTTTCCCCTCAATTAAACGCGCATGATTGGACCCAGGTAGAGGTCTCTTGTCCCCAAGGAAGAGAGCGAGGAGACACGAGGGGGATTTAAGCGCAGGATTTTGCCCTGCTAGGCAGACTAATCGCTGACCAAGATGGTGTAGAAACAGATCAACAAGCATCTCTTCTAGAAGTTTTTAGTGTGGCTCTGTATCGGCTGGCCACCTAAACTTAGCCGTTCGTCTAGTTGTGACGCGATACGTCTGCAACGTAGACATCGGGACTTCGCCTCGAGTTAGCTCAACCTGCTCGAAGTCACCTGCAAGCACTAGCCTCCCGGAGCCACCAGCGTTGCAACACCGCCGACATCGCAGTCGTGCCAGAACTCTCTTCGACTTCTCGCATCCGATCGTCGGGGACACAACGCTGCCGGTCATCACACGTATGCCTTCACCTGTTTATATCTTCGAACTTTCTACTCCGTCGTTCTATTCTTGTTAGTTTGTGTAGTTTGTAATAGTTCTCTCTCGTAAGCTGATTTATTGTTTCTGTTATATATTTCTTTAGTTGTATCAAGTGTTGATGTAATTTGTTAGTTGTATTGAAGTGTTGTATTAGATCCCTTGTGCTGCAATATTACTAGAGTAAAGTTGTTTTGTTTTCTCACGTCTCTGATCTCTTCACTGTCTCTGCTTGCGTACGGAACGAACCAACCTGCTGTCATTCCCGTCGCCGACTTCGCGCTGGCGACGCTAGAGTGGCAGCTTGTAACAAAACTGGCGTCCGCGAGACAGGACGTTCCGTACAAGAGTAAGACAGTGAGGGGTGAACGAGAACCGCGCGGACAGCGTGGTGATAGAGCCGCACAGTTGAAGCAGTTGCATCCTGCAATGATTGCGCTGTTTTTATAGTGGCATTATAGTGACACTTGCAGTATGGAGTGTATGGATCTTGATAAGTGGATCGCGTACGGTAAACAGTTAGGCCTCGAGGGCACCGAACTGAGACAATGGGCTAAGGAGCAGCAGGAACAGGCGCAGGCGTTAGCCAGAGAAGAGCGGGCACTGGCCCGGGAGGAAAAAGAAAGGGAGAGAGAACGGGAGGAAAAGGAAAAAGAAAGGGAGAGAGAGCGCCAAGAAAAGGAAAAAGAAAGGGAGAGAGAGCGCCAAGAAAAGGAGAGAGAGCGCAAAAAAAGGGCGAAAGAACGAGAAGCAGCAAGGAAAGCGGCAAGGGAAGCCGGAGAACGGGAGGTGCAGTTACTGCAATTAAAGATTCGCCTCAGTGAGGGTAGCAGGGTGAGCCGATCCAGCAGTGAGCACGGCGATGCCGGCGAGGAACTGGCATTTGAGCGAGACACATGGTGTCAAGGGCTACTCACGGTTCTGCCTTGCGAGGCAAATGAAGCTGTTGCGCGACTCAGTCAGCAGAATGCGAACAACTACGAGGTAGTTAAGGCAGAGATGCTCCGGATGTTCGGAACTTCTGTCTGGACAAAAGAAGAGCAGCTCAGACAAGAGTCTGAAAGAAAGCGCGAAGCAGAAAGACAAGAGTCTGGAAGCAAGGCGCGTCGGAAAGCGTTGGACATTGAAGCGCGTCATGAAACGCCAGAACCAGAAATCGCGCTAGAAAAGGACCCGCATATTCTCGAATGCATCCATATAAATGATGTAGAGAACGAGGCCTCGGCCGGTATCGAGGTAGAGACAGTATCAAAAAACGGTCCTAGCGAGGATGAGGTGTGTGCCAGCCGCCCTAATGGACTCAGTAAGAAGCTGGAAACCATCCTCATGCCTCGAGAGGACGCCTCGAGATCGTCACATGCAGATAGGGTTAGCACAGTGGCTAAACACAGCGAGAACGCGACGCTTCAGGAGTGCAGCTATGCCATCGGAGAGGGCCCAGTTAATGGTTTCATCAGCATTAACAAAGATAATTTGGCCCGGCAGTCCATCGTGACACCGAGTTCAAAATGTTTGAGCGTGGGGCAAAATGTAGCACAAGCTCCAACGAGCTTCCCAACCACTCAGTTCCCGACGCGGCATGATGATGGCATCGAGAGAAAGGGGGCAAGCAAACATCGCCGAAAACGAAAGAGGCGGAAGCGCACTGCGCTGCGCAAGCCTAGGACAGGTCCCACTCAGTCGCAAGAAAGACGAGAGGGTAGGCCGTTAATCCGTTTCAAGAAACGTCAATGGTGGCGTTCATGGAGGCACAAGTGGCGAGCCAGGTGTAGAGGGAGGAAACGAGGTACGCCACCCCAACGCAGCGGGCGGTTCAGTTCGACAACTTCGGGAAAGCGGCCTTTGCCGAAGGGTAAGAGTCGAAAGGGCAGAGTGGCTGAATACCGCTCAGGGGTGAATGCAAAGAGAAAATGGCACAGGCTCCCTCCGAGCTACTGGCGTCACTTTCAAATTCCTGAGGGGAACAGGCCAAAGTGGAAAATGAGGTGTCACGGAAGTGCACTGCTTGGAGTTTGTGCATTTTGTAGCCTCTGGTGTGCTCGACAACCGCCGGGACCGCGACCCCATCGTGTGCGATTAAAAGCACGATGAGAAGAGGGTTCACGTTCAGTATGAGTAACTTTTGCACAGGCATGTTAAATATTGTTACTGAGTGTTGCATTGGAAATGCAAATTTGAGTCATTTTAATTTTGTAAGTTACATGATGCGGAGTAAATTTTTGAAAAGGAAAACCGCCGAACTAAAGGTTGAAAATTGAAGTCCGGTAATCATTTGTACGAATATACCGAGAAGGTAAAAACTAAAAAATTGTTCTGTTTTTTTTTTAGTGTTTCAAAGGTTTAGTTTGATATCGTATGCCTTTACTGTCATGTGGATGTGGCGTGAATTGGCATTTAAGGAAGAAGATATTAATATAGACCAGATGATTTCGTAAAATGGTTAAGTTTGGCGCAACACAGTGGAGTTGTTGTTGCGCGCATTGAGAATTGAGGTCTATGAGCATGTTATTTTTTTTTCCTTTCGTCGGTTGTTTTCCGTTTGTATGTGCGTATTTCATTGTATAAGAAGTGTATTTTGAGTTATTTTCTTTTTGCTTGGTGCATTGGTTGTTTTACTTGTGTAATGCACATTGAAAGATTGCACTACAGTTGAGGAGCGCACCTGTTCCGTTTTATTTTGTAGTATACATTCGTGCAGTGTATTCTGTATTGATGGCTGCCGTACACGGCTATTTCTTCTTCTTGTTTGTATGGCGCCTTGATATTATTGCGTGTAAATGAAGCTGGTACTCTAACAATTGTTTGCTTTGCCTTTTGTTGTTACTTTGGTGCACTCTGCCTATCTATGTTGTGTATGAGAGGGACAGTCCTCATGCCTTCCTTGTTGGTGGTGTTTTGTTCCTTGTTGTCGAAAAAATTCCCCTCCGTGCGAACAAATGTTATGAATAACATTCTGAAAGTGGGGGGCAATGTCACGGACGGCTATTTTCGGCGACACCGCGTCACGGCAATTAACGGGCGCCGTACTCCCCGACTGACCGTGAGAAACGGCGGCACATGAAAGGGAACCGATAAGTGCAAAATGGGGGTGCTCTCCTTAGAACGTCGCCGCCGACAGTTAATCCTTTTGTAACCGTGGCGACGTCTGCAAGGTCGTAGAAGGCCGCGGTATACCCCGTACAAGGATTAGACTACAAGACGCCCGGCTGAGAGCTAAGTGGTTGACCGTTCCCACGGAGAAAAGCGTGGGAAACGCTCTGGTGGCCAAGCCGTATGACAACAACCCGGCAGGTTGTCACTCTCGCTAGTTGCGGGCCCTCTTCCTATTAAAAAGGGGTGGGGTCAAAATATTCTTGGGGCGGAGTTTCCCCTCAATTAAACGCGCATGATTGGACCCAGGTAGAGGTCTCTTGTCCCCAAGGAAGAGAGCGAAGAGACACGAGGGGGATTTAAGCGCAGGATTTTGCCCTGCTAGGCAGACTAGTCGCTGACCAAGATGGTGTAGAAACAGATCAACAAGCATCTCTTATAGAAGTTTTTAGTGTGGCTCTGTATCGGCTGGCCACCTAAACTTAGCCGTTCGTCTAGTTGTGACGCGATACGTCTGCAACGTAGACATCGGGACTTCGCCTCGAGTTAGCTCAACCTGCTCGAAGTCACCTGCAAGCACTAGCCTCCCGGAGCCACCAGCGTTGCAACACCGCCGACATCGCAGTCGTGCCAGAACTCTCTTCGACTTCTCGCATCCGATCGTCGGGGACACAACGCTGCCGGTCATCACACGTATGCCTTCACCTGTTTATATCTTCGAACTTTCTACTCCGTCGTTCTATTCTTGTTAGTTTGTGTAGTTTGTAATAGTTCTCTCTCGTAAGCTGATTTATTGTTTCTGTTATATATTTCTTTAGTTGTATCAAGTGTTGATGTAATTTGTTAGTTGTATTGAAGTGTTGTATTAGATCCCTTGTGCTGCAATATTACTAGAGTAAAGTTGTTTTGTTTTCTCACGTCTCTGATCTCTTCACTGTCTCTGCTTGCGTACGGAACGAACCAACCTGCTGTCATTCCCGTCGCCGACTTCGCGCTGGCGACGCTAGAGTGGCAGCTTGTAACACACTTACCGCTGCTGTATTTTTGGCATTATCAGAAGGATGGCGCAATGAGCGCACGACGCCACATCGCGCCGCAGCGCCCGCTCTAATCTCCTAGGCATACTTTGCCCGGCTTAAAGAAGGGAAGCGACGCTCCCTCGAGTGCCCTTATTTCGTGGTTGCGAGGAGGCAAGGACCGTACGTCTTGGCTGGCCTCGGGCTTTAAGTCGATCGATTCTGCTGTAGTTACCAGGTGCACAAAGGTCACTGCAATCATTGTAGTCTCCGTTCGCGAAAAGCACGCGCTTTTCAAACTCAGCAAAGTAACAAATGAGACACTTAATGGCGTGCATCCGTACATGTGAGTACGTTTCGAGCGTAATTTTTTCGCGAAAAACTTGGAGCACGTTTTGATCTGCTTTCCATTCTGCGCATGACATTCCAAATTGTTGCTTTTGCATTCATTGCTTCATCTTTGAGGCAAAGCTGTGACTTTTTAGTGGCCATGGATGCCTGTTTACGGGAGATGTGGTCGAAGAGATGCTTCGTCCATGCCCTTTATTTTTCGACACTCTACGCCTTGACCCTGTGAAACAAACGGTCTTGCTTAATGCATAAACAGAACTATTACAAACATGCTGTCCATAAATGTCTCATCTAATCAAAAACTGGGATGATGTTCAGCCTTCATTACTTATTGCCTTAACACTGCACATCATGAAATTGCCAGCCACAGTCCCTTCTTTCGTTTTTACGCTAGACCGCCACGCTGTACACTCAACATGATTTTCCCACTTTTATACCAAGACAATGTCTGCATATATGAGACTATGTGCCGTGCAGAAGAGGCCTAATATTTCACTCATTTAGCACTCTTGCTTTGCAAGAATGCTTGAAGATACGATTCGACTGATGACCCTGTCATATCAGATATGAACACGGTGACTTGGTGTGCCTTTGAACTCCAGTGAAAAACGAGAATTATGTGAAAAACTGCTGGCACACTACGTCAGAACAATGTTGTTATCAACCGAATTAGCGAAATGACTTACTGCATCGCTTGCCTTCACGCCAATGGCGAACGTTCTGCAAAGGCTGAACTTACACATATTGTTTGTTTAAAACGATTCATTCCTAGAGAGATTGACTGACTCACCCAGTGGGCTTCGTCTGCCTGAAGGAAGATGTTGTAATCATAGCTTGAGTATGTGCACTTGTGTGCAGTGGGTCTGGGGTTGAAAGAGGTAAAGAGGAATGAGACGTGCCTTGCGATAGCGACAACCTTGGTTCAAACTCAAGGGCACTAAGACTACAGCTGCGTCCCATCTCAATACACCTCATTCTTAGATGTGACAATATCTTTGTGAGGGTTAGTCCGTGTGAGTCTGGCTCTGGAAAAATTTTGTTAGCCTAAGTGAGCCCACAAGAAAATATATTCCATGAGTGAGTCTGAGCGAGCTTCACAATTTTTGCTGACCTATCATGCCAACCCACACTGTCATTCTGCAATGGTTGCCCGTCTTGCACTAACTGCATAGTCAACGCAGGCCTAGTAGATGCTGATCCACAAATACGCATTCACTGGGAAAATAACGAGCAGCAAGAAGCATGGGCAGCTGCTTGCAGACTAAGTGGAATCGGAAGGTTCTTGTTCAAACAATTACAGATAGTTTGTATAAAGCATCACTGATTTGACATGCTGACGTATGCGACACTGGCGAGACTGAGAAGGCCAAGAGAGGAGAAGCAATTGTTTCTTGGAACTAGCAGCGCATCGTCGGCTTATGGTACTGCCACGTGTGGCATCGGTGATTGTGACTACATTATGAGCACGATGTATGTGCGTGCTTACTTGAAATATTTGGAAAAATATCTATGGCACTTTGAGGGAATTTAACAGACTAAGGACACAAATTTTCAGAAACCACTGTTGTAATTTTTTTTTGAGAAATTCATTACTGTGCCAGTCGAGAGTTGGCAACTACAAAACACCCAAATTGGCTCAATCACCGTTATCTCCTTCTCCGCAAACATAGCCATGAACAGCTACATGTAGAATATGCTATTTGCTCATGCTGGCTTTTCTAGGAGTAGCTGCCTGTATTATACAGAGAGGTACATACCATGCAAAACTTGGTCGTCCTCAATGGCAACCAGCAGGTCGAGGAAGCAGTGTCCTGGGGTGTAGGTTAATAGTTCCTCGGGTGAGCGACCCAGATCCATGGGAGTCTTGGAGGCAGGAACCTTCAAGTTCACCTTGGCCTGCAGCATACATAAAAAAAAAAACTACAAGTTACTTGGCAGGCACAGGTTGGTAAGTGTCTGTCAGTAGCACAGATGAGGGATGTTTTATCTGCCAAAATGTCATGCTAGAAAGCCTCACTAATCAATTTCTTTTAAAATCTGCAAGCATATGCCAAGGAGCTACATTTAAGACAGTCACATCTTAAATACCTCATGTACTTGTGGTGTGATGCATGAAATGTGCAGATGTGTGCATACTGTACCACACCAGAACATAATGTCCACACAACACCAAACCAGATATGAGCAGAAGATGTTGACGTAGTGCTGAATGTTTTCTACTGTGATGTGTTTTCAATTATTTGAAATAAATCTTTTAGTAATTGTATCGTATCGCGCCTCACTCATGCGCTACGCACGATAAGCTCAAGGGGCTTCGCCCAATCTTGATGCTATCGCGTGTTGATCAAAGGGGCGTTGCCCAGAGTGTATTATAAATGCGAAGGACTGAATAAACGGAGCAGCACTAGCTGCCTGACGCACGCACCTGCTGTCACGCTGATCTCTGGGCCCATACATGGTGTCAGAAGTGGGTTAATAGTTTCAATTATTTGAAATAAACCTTTTAGTAATGACATTGACAGTATTGATGCACCAATGTCCTCACCTATGTCAACAACACCCAATACTTTCTTCTTTGAGAGGCAAGGCTCAATCTTCACCCATGAACTGACCAAGAATAACCACCTCCAGTTTTAAGACCTTAAACTGCATTTCACCGACATTCACGTTTGCTGGTCATACAACCCAAGGTCAAACAAAGCTTTTGCCTTACATGAGCGTACACTCCAAACGAGGCATCGTCATGTCTGGTGTCTTCTCAGCCGTACTGAAATCCTGTGCACCCTCAGTTGTCACCAGTTTCAATAGTCAGGTTAAATGTCCGTTGTTTCCTGAGTATTTGGATCACTTAATCCACAGTGCTTCTGAAAGCACACTTCAGAAAATAAAGTCAACTGAAAAGAAACAGCAACTCTCGAATCAACAACTTTCTTTTGCAGTGCCATATTTTCATTATCTATCACACAACACCAAGAAACTAGTGGAGAGGCACGGGATTGGTGTCATGTTTTCACATCACGTAAGCTTAAGAAAGTCTGGCCTATGCTAACTAAAGAAAAAGATGGGCTTGGCGAGTGCAAAAAGAACCATAAGTCTGAGTACACTAAAAGAGTATCAAATTTCAATTATGAAATTCCGTTCTGTGGCCAATCGTATATTTGTCAGACTGGACGCTGCTTCAATGAACGCATGTAATAACATAAATCATCCATGCGCATTGGCACAAGCACTAATTTTCCCTTACACTGCAAGAACTGCACAGCAGTTTTTCATAGCTAGAAACAAAACTCCTTTCCAAGGCAAGAACAAGAACAGAAAGAGATCGCCCAGGCATTCTGCATGAAAAAAGAGGTGACACATGTGTTAGTTCACCCTCATTATCTTTAACATGCAAAAAAGAAAGATTTTTTTGATGGGCATACAAGGTTAAGAGACAGTGGGATTGGGCATGTTAGTAACATATAGAGCGTGCCAAATGAACATCTGTACAATGTTGATCGCTATAAACAAGGGTAGCTGACTGTTCATTGCAGCACGTGTGAGTGCAGGCCAAGGCTTTCAGATTGCATTATAGTTGCAACATGTAGGGAGTGCATGACATGCGAGATCATAGAGGCAAAAAAGGTATGGGTATTAAAAAATAATTCTGTTAGCACCCCTTCTGTTGCACTCACCCATAAAGAAAAGTTGTTCCTCTGTTTGGCTTTGTGAGGTTCTTGAGCAATGTTATTGTTTTTTGCGCATGACTGATGCAACTGGTGACTGTATAAAAGTGAACACTTTCGTAAGAAATCAATTATTGGCAGTTTAGCACTTTATCTTGTCTATTCCCCTGCACTGCCAAGCCCTCTCTATCATAGAAGGTTCTTGCCAAAATTGTAACATGCATGTTGTATTCCCACATTTTTGCAGAATGTAAGGCTATCAGTGCAACTGCTCCGTGACCAATTATTAATTGCATCTTCACGAAAAAAACACAGTTGGTAGTCTGAGCTTTGTATGTCCGTGTTCTACGTGTGCAATGTGTTGTCTTCTCGAGCAATTTAAACATGTCTTCAAGTCTCCGCAAGAATCGCGGAGTAAATCTGAAATGTTACAAAATCTTCCAAGGGAACTGGCCTTTGCAAGGCTGTGTATAATTTCTTTAGCGCTCATGTGTATATGCGCCGTACCTTCTCAAGCAAAGAAAGTGGAGAAGGCAAGTGCGAGAGCAGAGCTGGGGGAGAAGGAGAAATCACGGTGACAAGTTGGGCAAGCAAAAACCCTCAAAAAGAAAAGAGGTGGTGCGGTGGGGTTACAAGTTTTGCTGAATTCTGGTTGTCAGCAGTATGGCATGTAGACAGTAGATAAGGTTTCAAGCTGCCCATTGTAGCACAAGTACTTTTCATTGCAGTTTATAATATATGCAAAAACAGCAGCTACTGGATGGCAAAATAGTTTGTACACCATACTTTATTATATTTAAATAGCTTGATTCAGTAATTAAACTTTCATTGAACTTGACCTGAAGGATTCTGAAAAATACCGTATTTACTCACATAATCATCGCACTCGCATAATTGTCGCACCCCCCACATTGCCCAACAAAGATACGATGTCTTTTTTTCCTCGAGTAATTATCGCACCCCCGACAACTGACGCAATAATGTTGTCTGCTCGTTCCAGCCACTGATGATGATAGTGTACGCCATCTCGCGCCATCTCTTAAGCATTAAGAGTACTATTGCACAGAGATTCAATCCAATCCAAGCCAAGCCGAAGTGGCCAGTGCGCGTTGCGGCGTGTTTTGTATGTTGTGTCGGTAATCTTGGCATGTTATTGGGCGATACTGAAGCTACACGGCTGCTTCAAGTTGCAAGTGATAGATCATGCGCTAAACAATGGCAACAGTGTCGCGGGTAGGCCCTTCGGGGCCTACAAGTTTTCTGTTCGCTACTGGTGACGGCAGCTGAAAGCCACTAAGACGCGTTGGGCCTGCCGTGTGCCTAAAACTGGGATTGATGGTAAACTTTATTTCTTCAGAAGGAAACTGCGGGCGATTCTGTTAAATAGCCATCAGCCCAATACTGACAACCTACGCTTACCTTTTGAGGACTCCTGTTGAGCGAGAAACACCACCGCTACGCCCGCAACGCCCACAAGCTTTGCGTATGGTATTCTAGTTCTCGACTTTTTGCTTCCACTTTTTGTGTCTCAAATAAATCTTGCCTTGTATTGAACCTCTGCTTTTATTGTTGAGGTAAGTTTTAATTAGTACTTCTTGAAGCTTGCTGTTAGTTGCTGGTGTGAGAATCTTGACTTGCGGCCACTTCGTTTTCTTTTTCACTCTGTACGTTTTCGTAGAAAGCTTTCCCCGCGTAATTCTCGCACCCCCCAACTTTGCATCGGTTTTCCGGCAAAAAAAAGTGCGAGGGTTATGCGAGTAAATACGGTATGTTTAAAGGGCCAATAAACAACCCCGAGGTACAAAAATTTTAATGAAAAGAAATATGCACGCTTTTGGTGGGTAAACACGCTGCCGCAAGAATTTCGCAAATACGTGTTACAATAAGGAACTTACAGGGGTTAGAGCATCCAATTCAGCTGGCCTCAAATGTTTGCACGGCCGGTCACTGCCATTTTCTGGCAAGGCATAGCTCATCGTCGTGACTCTGCCCATTTCGACAAAGCAACACGACGTCTGCGATAAGTCATTGGTGTGCAACCAAGAATCGGGCAGGCTTCCCCCCACCCCATGAGATTGTATTATATAGTGGCAGGAGGGGAGACACACGGAACGAGCACCTTTCCCCTTGCCGTATAGAAGTGAGATGCCTTTAATTCTCGGAGGCTTTTGAGCTGGCAATACTGCTTCAGTGAGTTGTGCAGAAGTCACTAGGGGTCCATTTGTCCGTCTCAACGACACCACACGGCACGAAGCGGGTATAAATGTCCATGTATAACAAAACACCTAGTGTATACACAACACTCAATTGTGCACGGGTGTTATAGACTGTTTAGTAAATGGGAGTGATACCCTATTGAAAAAATCACATTATCACATATTCTTTGAACAATTTTCTGAACACAATCTTTAAACCATGTCCGAAAAAGCTGTTCATCGGTCAACTCCTTGGACAGCTTCACGTCAATAGTCCTCATTGCACGAAAGAGGCTCGGCGGATAAATGTCATGCAGAACATTGTCAATGCAAGACTATTCTTTAGTTTCAAACGATCTTGGGGAGATCAGTTTCTATTGGCTCAAAAAATAGACCATATTTACTCGCATACTAAATGCACCCCCAACTTCAGTCGTCGAAATTCTGATTTTTTTTCCCCGCTTATTAAACGCACCCCCTACATTTATCTACTGTAGCCCTGCCAACCGACACATGGCGCTTCCTTCCCCTTTCGATCTCTTCCGTTTTACAGCGAGATCTGTAATGCGATCACAACTTGAGTCACGCGCAGTTGTCTGCCACCGCCGCCACCGATGTCCATTATCACATCGCGCGAAATTAGAAAAAATACCTAGCACCAAAGACACAGTGGGGCTCAAAACCCGGGTCTGCTGGGTGCCAGCCCAGTATTCTACTACTGAGCTACATTGGTGCTTGTGAATTGTTGGCAAACTCGCCTTAGGCATGCTTGATGTCAGGAAAGCAATCGCGTTAATACAACTTATCAAACATTTCGAAACAGCCAAAGAACAACCACTCCTCTCACAATGTGAATAGCCTAACAAGTGGGCCGTCCAATGCTCCAATCCATTACAAAAGCTCGTTCTTGTTCCCCTATTAACGGTGGCGCATACCCACTTCAGCCATAATTCCTTATCATTGTCAGCCACTGCATGAACAATTGGCACGAAATTCCCTGCAAGTGTTTAACGGATACCACACTTTTCAGAAGAATGACGAAAAATAGCATAGCGAATGCCGGCCTACTACCCAAAAGTTTATTATTAATGCTCTAGTGAGTATCAAGCAAGTGTGCTTGCAGTAGTTAGCCAATGAGTGTTTTGAGAAAAGGCTCTGAAAGGCCACTCTTCTAGCTTTCGCTGTGACTGTGCTGCGCTTTCCGCGCAGGCCTGGCATTTTTTTTTTATTATGCCGACTCTTCTCGGCTTGCTTCCTCTTTCCCTTCGACAGCTGCCATGCGGTGCATTGCTTTTCTTTTTATCTGTGCGCGGCACGTCCCCAATTATTTTAAATTACCTATGCACCACAATACGGCTCATAAACGGTGCGAGTGTAGACATCACAGCTGATAAGCACACAGCAAGTGAAGGTCATGAAACTGCCCGCGCCAGCTGACGGTCGCATCATGCAAATACGAAACTTAAGGCCCAATCACATGCAGGCAATTTTTGAACGACGACGACAGAATTTGCTGTTGTCATGGCAGTTGCGAAGGGCCATTCATCACCACTGCGTCACAGGTATCTGGAAAACCATAAAAAAATCATTTCTTCCAGAAAAAAAAACGTAGCCTGGAAGATGTCGGCTGCGGTGCCAAGACATACACCTATATGCTGGCTTTCCTCACCAACCGCACTGCCACTGTAGGAATCGCCAATATCAGGAGCGACCTTTTTCAACTCCCTAACAAAGGCACGCCGCAGGGCTCAGTGATATCACCAGTGCTTTTCAACTTGGCCCTCCTTAAGCTCCCACGTCTCTTGGACGCTGTCCCTGGGATACATCACGCGTTATACGCCGATGATATCACTATGTGGACAAGAGGTTCAAGCACGGGTGAACAGGAGGACCGACTTCAAGAGGCGGTTAACATCACTGAAGGATATCTCAAGACCTGCGGCCTCCAATGTGCTCCGGAAAAGTCGCAACTGTTAGTACTTGCGGCACGCACTCGGGGTAGACCACCAAGCTACAACACTCCTGACCCACAAGTCTTTCTACAGGGAGTCCAAATACCCCAAGTTGACACTCTTCGAGTCCTCGGACTACACATACATAAAGATGGGTCTGGCTCCGCTGCCCTACCCCGGCTACAGAACACTGTGACACAGCTCACCCACCTAATCCGAAGGGTGGCTAATCGCCACAGTGGCTTCAAAGAGCATGACACCCTAAAAATGGTACAAGCTCTCCTTTACAACGGCGTAACGTACAGAACTCCCTACCTAAACCTGAAGACAGCAGAGAAATAAAAACTTAATCTGCTGATACGAAAGGCTACAAAGCTTGCCCTAGGACTGCCGCCAGCCGCCTCCACTGACCGACTGTTTCGCATGGGAGTTCATAATACCGTAATTACTCGAATCTAACGCGCACCTTTTTTCCGGTTAAGCGGGTTCATAAATCGCATGCGCGTTAGAATCGAGTACGAACAAAAAAATTACGGTCAATCTATTGCCATCGGCAAATCCAAAATGGCCGCCCCCTACGTGTGTCGGCATGGCGCGTCGGCCATTTCTGCCTATGTGTTTCCCATGTGCGACACTTCGTACGTGTGCTGAGGAGTTCGTCATCTTGTAGTGCATTAGCATCGACGGCATGGAAGGGCTGACTCCAAAAACTCGAGTGCACCACGATGCCGCTTTTAAAAGAAAAGTCATCGCGTGTGCAGAAACGGACGGAAATCGGGCCGCATCGCGGTCGTTCAGAGTTCCCGAAACGTGCGTGCGGGACTGGCGGAAACAAAAGCAGAAGATTGTGGACAGCAAAGCTTCCCGCAAAGGCTTCAGTGGACCACAGCAGGGTCGGTTTCCGCAAATTAAAGAGCTGCTCGGCGAGTATGTGCTTGAGCAGCGAGCGGCACAGCGGCCCGTGACATTAGAACTGCTCCAAGTGCGGGCTATGCAATTAGTCTTAGAAAAAAGTCTAATGCAGAGCCAGTTTAAAGCAAGCAGGTGCTGGCTAACTAACTTTATGAATAGGAAAGGCTTTTTCCTCCGAAGGGGAACATGCATATGCGAAAAGTTTTGCGGAGGAATACGATGAAAAGCTTCACACTTTGCAGAGGTTCGTCCTAAACTTGCGGCGCAACAGCGGCTACCTGCTTGGGCAAATCGGGAATGCCGATCAGAAACCTCTTTACTTCGACATGCCTGGCACCACAACCGTCGAGAAGAAGGGGGCGAAGCAAGTTCATGTGCTGACATCGGTCCACGGTAAAACTACAGTGACGGCAATGCTCTGTTACACGTCAGATGAGCACAAGCTTTGCCCGTACCTCATATTTAAATGGAAGACGCTCACGAAAGGAGTCGTTTTTTCGAGTGGTGTGATCGTTTGGGCCAGCGAGAAAAATGGGTGCGCGTTGCAATCGATGTCTTACGTTTTTTTTTTTTTTTTTCGCGGTGGAAATCGGGTGCGCGTTACAATCGATGGCGCGGTAGAATCGAGTAAATGCGGTATGTGGGAAGAACTCACCGAAGCACACCTCATCAACCAGGTCGAGACTCAAGCTGTCACTCACAGGGCAAGCCGTCCTTCGACGCACAGGATACCAGACCACCCTAGAACCCAACGAAGAACGCAAAGGCAAAATACCGTCACAGCTGCGAGAAAGCCTTAAAATTCAGCAGATCACTCGGAACATGCATCCTTAACATCACCGAGAAAGGCGGCTCGCCAAAGTTAACATGATCCGGAAAAAGCATGGCAATGACCCGCAGGCGTGATACGTGGACGCAGCCAAATATCCGGGACGTAATGCCTTTGCGATTACCATCGCAGATTACAAGGGCGCGGTACTGGCATCGGCAACTATCCTCGCCAAACGTGCGGAAACAGCTGAAGAGGCTGCTATTAATCGCCACCCAGACAAGTGAGAATCCCATCGTGGTCTTTACGAACTCACAAACAGAGACACGGAACTACCTGAAAGGCAGGGTCTCCACGGTGGCGATTAGGCTACTAAAGCGCATGGACAATCCTCCTCCCTACACATGCATCGTGTGGATTCCGGGTCATGAAGGTCTCGAGGGAAATGAAGCGGCACACACCGCAGCCCGCGAATGCGTCAACCGGGCATCATCAAAAAAGCCACCATCATTGAACAGGTACAACGTGGTTGGCTGCAGGCAGAGGTGGGGAGGGACTTCAAAATTTCGAAGCAAACTGTTTCGAACTTTATCAAAAACAAGGCGAAGATCTTGTAAGTGGCTGCCAAATCAACCAGGGCTGGAAAGGAGAATGCGAGCCAATGTGTTTACCCAAAGCTCAAAGAAGCGCTCGTCGTGTGACTCAGTGCCATGATCGCTAAGAAAATCGCGGTGTCAGGCGACATCCTGAAGCAGAAGGCGGAGGTTGTCGCGCTTCAGATGGGCATGAAGGATTTCAAGTTCAGCAATAGATGGCTTAGCAATTTCAAGGGCCACAATGACTTGAAGTTCAAGACGATGTGCGGGGAAAGCAGCGCCGTCAACGATTCCGTTGTCACCGGATATCAGGATGAAAAGCTGCAGTCCTTACTTCAGATGTAACGATATTTTCAACTGCGACGAAAGTGGACTGTTCTACAAGCTGCTGCCAGAAAAAATGCTTGCATTTGCTCGTGACCCCAGCCACAGTGGCAAGCACAGCAAGGAGCGGCTCAATGTCCTCGTTGGCAGCGACATGTCAGGCAGCGAGAAGCTCCCGTTACTAGTAATAGGCAAGTCGAAGCTTCCAAGATGTTTCAAGGGGACTGTGACTCTGCCTGTTTTCTATGAAGCTAACAAAAGGCGTGGGTAATGCAGCAGTTATTCGAAGCGTACATGCACAAGCTGGACAGAAGGTTCTAGCAGCAAAATCGAAGAGTTCTGCTGTTTGTGAATAACTGTGCTGTGCATGGCCACATCAAGGAGCTAATGGCTACACAGATTCAATTTCTGCTGCCGAACACCATAGCAATCCTGCAGCCGATGGGGCAAGGCGTGATTTGGAACTTGAAGCATCAATACAAATCATGCAGGCTCAGCCACATGGTGCTCTGCTTCGACCAAGGGAAAAGCTACGCTGTTGACCTCACATCTACCGTCGGCATGCT
Organism: Rhipicephalus microplus; assembly: GCF_043290135.1. Classification (NCBI taxonomy): domain Eukaryota; kingdom Metazoa; phylum Arthropoda; class Arachnida; order Ixodida; family Ixodidae; genus Rhipicephalus; species Rhipicephalus microplus. Next base: position 258,289,460 of record NC_134702.1, read on the forward strand.
AACGGAATCGTGGAAGGCGGTTATGCAAGAGAATCTACGGAACTGTTTTCGCCACGCGGGCTTCATGCTCGACGCTGAGACGGCCGTCTCCCCCTAAGTGGACAACGTGCAAGATGAACTGCCATACACTAATGTTGCCTTCGACGATCTGCGTGCTGCCGGCCTGTTGATTCCAGCCGGCATAATTTTTGAGGGCTTCGCCAACGCTGACAAAGACCTCGAGCTTTGTGTGGACTTGACCGATGATGAAATCATTCGTCATGTTACGGAGGATTCCGATGACTCCGACACCGAGAACGAAGATCACGTAGCACGTGATCTTATGAGCTGGCAGTTGATTTCATGTAAAACACATTTATAGTTACAGAACAGGTATGACAGTTTTGCCTTAGGTATTTTACTGTAGTGCCTTCAAACTGCCTTTCTTTCAGCTTTAATCGTGACTTTACTAGCACAACAAGAAATCTTACTGCCGGATATCAAGTTGAGTAAGCTGATGTTAATGAAATTGGTTATTTTCATATTGCCATATTATTTGAACATTCCTGCATCACTTTTTTCGTAAAAATGTGGCCTTTAAAAATTCACCTGAAATAAAAGGTTAAATTTTAGATTTACAAAGCTCTAATATATTGACATAAACTGAAGACTGTTACATTGAAGTTTAACTGTAATAACACAAAGGTGGTTACAGACAGACAGGACAGTGGGCCAGTTAGCTCACGTAAAGCACATGCAGAGGTTAGGTTAGGCCTCACCTCAGCAGGCATATGCTTGAGAGAGTGGCAGTTGGCTGGAAAAGCTGCAAGGGCACGGAAGGCCCCTCCCCGCACCACCGCAGCAGCCTCTGGTGTCATGGCCAGTCGCCAGAGGCGGCCCGCTGTGTCCTGTTCGTAGCGTTCGTACTCCACCGTAGGCACTGACACCATGGGCACCACAGACATCAATTCACACACAGCCTGCACAACCAGGGGCCTGTGGGGGACAAAGCATGACAGTGCCATGAATGGCATCGTGATAACTGTGATGGCTGAATTACTGCAGTTACTCCGGTTAACTCATGCCCACCTAAGTGTTTTATTTATTTCTGTTTTATTTATTGTTAATGAAAGGGTCGTTCATAGATTGCATGCTTTCCCTGCAGAGCGTGCCCATGCAAGACGGGCCACAGGAGATTGATGTGACACTGCAAGTGTGCCCTAACACCACATACACAAAAATATTCAAGCGGGAACTTCCCACTTGGGAATTACCTCAGTAATTCACACATGCACTATTATCTTGTTATTATGCATCAATATTAATGCTATTACATAGTTGTGAGCAGTCCCCCATCAAGTCTTCATAGAGCCTGACTGTAAGTGCACAATGTGATTAGATGTTGTCAGATTGACCGTGCTATTCAACTCACAGAGCGGCTGGTGCCACAATTCGTTACAATATAGCTGCTGCTTTTTGTCAGTTACAGAACAAGTTAGCTGATGATGAGCCCAAGTCTGGTGACAAGAGCCCAAGATGCATGGAACTGCAATTTTAGCCACCAAGAAACATGCCAGTACTACTTAAAGGCACTGACAACTCATTTTCCAAGACACATTTCTTTATGGCACGACAGAAAGCGCACTCTTCACAGAGTTTGTAGCTGCAGGAGTTAATCCCAAAAGCATGTAGCTATTTTACAAGCAGTATTTTTTTATCTGAAAGGCTCTAAATACCTTTCATCCAGCAATGCTGAGAATAGATAGCGATGCTGCCAGCTGCTTTTCTTGCCATTAGCGAAAGCTGTCGTCGTTCTGCTTTTGAGGGATTCTAGTAATTATGCTTAAACGACCCTGAAACGGTTTTGGCGACCTTGTAGAAATACATTGCGCCCAATAGATCAAATGCCAAAGATTATTTAAACCAGAGACCAATTTAAGCTCTCTGCATAAACTGTGTAATTTATTACAATGCTTTAAAGCAGTGAATCGGTGCAAATAGTTGCGACTCAGCCAAATGTGTTTTAAACCGCCCATTCACAGAGTGACGTACTCTAGCCACTTGATGAGGCCAGAGCACGTCAGCAGCCACGATAATGTGGCTACTGATCCGACTGGCTATCCTGGGCTGTAGAATGCACGGAAGTAAGGTCAGCTGGTAGGGTGGTGGCACCTGTCGGAGCAGATATGAACCACTTCACGATACTCTTTGTTGCCAGACAGCATGCGTGCTGCCAGGTGCACTATGTGATGGCCACTGTGGCTGCGCGCAGCCTGTCATCGCTCCATTTTCGAGGTCTAGACTGGTAAAATCTCAAATTGTTTAGTGCACTGATGAGAGCTCTGCAATGCCATTGTGCCTCATGAGTTGAGGAGGCCAGGCAGAGGTGAGAAGGAGGGTATGATATAATTTTTCATAGCAGTCTTGATACACCGCTTGTCACCAAATTTGTGGTGTGAATGGTTTGATGATGCTTTAGCCTAAATGTTGACAAAACTTCAAGAACACTGTTTCAGGATCCCTTAAGCACCTTTATTTTGGGCTCTTCAACTATTTTTGAAAACAACGAGCTGTTGCATTGAGATGATGTGGCATTAACACTTTCCCTGTATTTTTACCGCGTTGGTGTGCACCCGCACCGTGGTTTATTATTCAGCTTAATCACCTAAATAACCAGAAAAAGCGACTATACCATAATGCTAAAAAATTAACTCTCCGGACCGCTGGTTTTTGCACAAAGAAGCTGTTGCACATTACTTGTCCGTACAAAGAACCAAATTCACATTTTATAACACGACTCTTTTTAACATACTTAAAAACAAACCCGAAACGATTTTGCAATACAATTAGGCAAAGAGATGGAAACAAAATATTGCTTACTACACCATCTGGTGCTTCAGCGCTGATAATGACTGCGCAGCTACATTAAATGAAATTCTCGTAAATACCTTCTCACACACATTAATTCATGATTATCCCCTCCTTCGCCATTATATTCACTCTTTGATGAAACCCATTACATTTGATTCTTCTGGTATTCGCGCAATAATCAACAAGTTAACACTCTCTTCTTCTTGTGGCATCAACGAAATAAACTCTAAATTTCTCAAGAACGCAAAGGAATACTCTTCTATCATAGTACCGTATTTACTCGCATAACCCTCGCACTTTTTTTGCCAGAAAACGGATGCAAAGTTGGGGGGTGCAAGAATTACTCGGAGAAAACTTTCTTCGAAAACTCGGAGAGCGAAAAAGAAAACGAAGTGGCTGCAAATCGGAATTCTCACAAAAGCACCTTACAGCAAGCTTTAAGAAGTACTAATTATAACTTACCTCAACAATAAAAGCAGAGGTTCAACACAAGGCAATATTTATTTGAGACACAAAAATGGAAGCAAATAGTCGAGAATTAGAATACCATACGCGAAGCTTGTGGGCGTTGCGGGCGTAGAGGTAACGGTCGGCGCTCAACAGGAGCCCTCAAAAGGTAAGTGTAGGACGTCAGTATTGGGCTGATGGCTATTTAACAGAATCGTCCGCAGTTCCCTTCTGAAGAAATAAAGTTTACCACCAATCCCAGTTTTAGGCACACGGCAGGCCCAACGCGTCTTAGTGGCTTTCAGCTGCCGTCACCAGTAGCGAACACAAAACTCGTAGGCTCCGAAGGGCCTACCAGCGGCCCTGTGGCCGTTGTTTAGCGCATGATCCATCACTTGCAACTGGAAGCAGCCGTGTGGCTTCAGTATCGCCCCATAACGTGCCAAGATTACCGACACAACACACAAAACACGCCGCAACGCGCACTGGCCACTTCGGCTGGCTTGGATTTGATTGGATCTCCGTGCAGTACGTTTGATGCTTAAGAGATGGCGCCAGAAGTGCGCGCTATCATCATCAATGGCTGGAACGAGCAGACGACATTATTGCGGCAGTTTTCGGGGGTGCGATAATTACACGAGGAAAAAAAAAAATCGTATTTTTTGGGGGCGATGTGGGGGGTGCGAGAATTATGCGAGTGCGAGGATTATGCGAGTAAATACGGTAGAGCACACTTTCATTCAGTCACTTAATACAGGATTACTACCAGTGGATCGGAAAACTAAAAGTCATCCCGATTCATGATTCTGGTGATATTCAAACCTGCGTAATTATAGACCAATATGCTAACATCAGTATCATGTATAATAATGGAACATGTGATATCAGGGTTTATAGCACCTAAGTGAAACAAAATTCAAAGGAGTTCAAGGACTTTTAAGGACTTAAGTACTTTTCAAGGACTGAAAATAACGCTTGAAACTACAGGAAATGGCAACACCACTCTTTACAGCATAAAAATTTGTACTTCCACTTATTTGTACAGTTTACACCATGAACGCACTCAAGTTACCCCAGACTGTAGTCGGATTTGTGTTCTCAATGTGTTTCGTACTCTTCATGCGACTTTTAAAAGCAGACTCCTCCATTGACGACACGTCGAAACTTTTCCTACTTGAGAAGACTTTGTCTGATGATAGTTTAACGTATCCATTGCAATCCACTCTCTATGACCAAGACGGCTGGAATTTGCACTTGCCCGGCATAGTTGCCTGGCATGCGACTGAGGATATCCACGCACAGTCTCCCCAAAAAAGCCAGGCTTAGCTCCATTGCTGCTGTAACCATACAAGTGCTATACCACAACTACAGTGTACTAGAAGAGTACACTGTACTACAACACTGCGCTATGGCTAGAAAAACAAACTGAAATGAATGGTTTGTTGGCTTGAGAGCACGTAGCTGCCTGGCAAGAAAAAAAATATTCATTAAATTATGGCTTGAGAAAGTTTGATTGACAAAAGTCAAGGACTTCTAAGGACCTCAAACAAATTTAACGGTTTTCAAGGCCTTGAAAATGCCATTTCGAAATTAAAGGGTTTTTAAGGGTTTCAAGGACCGCTACAAACCCTGCATGTACTCACACCTTGCACGTTTTCTTGACATTAACAATTTTTTTACTCTATTTCAGCATGACTTTTATAAAAAAAGATAGCTTTGCTCCTAGCGAAGCAATAAACGCAATAGCAACAAATTGGAAGGTCACGCGCAGAATAGCAAGCAGATCGAAACGTGCCCTGTGTTTCTCATGCACAAATAACACAGAAACGTACTCACAGGTACAAATGAATGCGAATAAGCGTTTCAGTTGTTACTTCGCTTGCGTCTCTCATAATCATATAGTGGTTTTGGGACGTTAAACCCAACATATCAATCAATCTTACTTCGCTGTGTCTGAAAAGTTCACCCTTTTCGCTAACGGAGACTGTGCAACGATTGCAGTGACCTTTGTGCACCCGGTAACTACAACAGAATTGTTCCAGTGAAATCCCAATTCCCGCCAAGAATTGTATGATCCTCTTCACCGTGAGATAAGGGTGCGCGAGCGAGCGTCGAACCCTCTCCTCTCCGCGGGGCAAAATAAGCGTGGGAGGTGAGAGCGCATGCCGCCATGTCGTGACGATGTGCTAGTTCCCTTTGAGATGTCCGTAAATAGCAGTAAGTGGTAGATATAAATAGCTTGCTGTTTTGAACGTTGAAGGACGCGCCTTTTCGTGGCTCAGTAGTTAATGCCTTGGACTCACGTTTCAGAGGTCTCAAGTTTAATTCACGAGCGCCGGAGTCTTTTTCTGGATTATTTTATTTCTTGCCTTTTCATATATATAAATACATATACATATACGATGAGTGACGCCGACGCCAATGCCAGCGGCAAAATCCAGCCAAGAGCGTCCATAATCGCAATAAAAAAATTCATATGACACTCAGCTTCTACTGTTCACTAATGATTTGCATAACAATGTCGACTTGGGCTTTCCTACTGACAGTGTGTTCCTTGATTTTACTCAGGCTTTACAACTTCCTTTCCTTGCTGTTTACAACTTCCTTTCCTTGCTGTTTTCAGGAAACATTCTAGCCTATGTCTTTATCATAAAATTTACTATCATAACTCACACATATCTTCATTGTTGATACATGCCCTATCTTTCATATCAGCGCACTTCAATCATCGTGAGAAAGTTCAGGTGCCCAAGAGTAACAAAATTGCCCATTCATTGTCATTTTTACCCAAAACTTTTAGGGAATAGAACCAGCTTCCTGGCTCTATGACAAGCCTTCAAGACCCCATACATTTTAAAAATGTCTTTTTAACAAACTAAATACCTACATTTAGCCTTTGTGAAATTTTTTTTTTGTACTTCTGCAACTCACTTTGTATATTTACCGTGTATATTATTGTACTCACGTGCTATTTATGTTATATGTTGCGTAGCCCTTGTCAAGTTCAATATTAATTTTTGCCTGTTATATATTCATATATAATAGACCCTCCCCTCAGTAATGTACCTTGCACCTTTAGGGTAAAAAAAATTATAATAATAACAAACACATTAGAAGGTTTCAATAAATATTTGCTCACATTTTGTTGCCACGATTCCCGTTAACTAATAATGCACCTAAATGGAATGCCAACCTAATAAGTGTTTACACTATAAAACACAGACAGTGCAGCTCGCTTTGAGGAACTGATAGCTTTTGAAAGTTTCTGAAGCCCCAAGTCCATGCACAACAAAATCTCCTTAGCTTTTACCTTGTTCAGCTGTGTCTTCACTTGGGCAAAGCTCTTGTCTAATGCTTGCGCTGCTTTTTCACAAAAGGCTTCGGTCAACAGGACAACGAAGCCACCCACCTCATCAGACTACAAAAGTTGGAGGTTATTAGTCCTAAATTAGGTAGCCATTTGCCCAGTGGTGAATTTGGGACGAAGATGTGTACGTTGTCCAGTCTTCATTAGGCAATCCACAGCCTCCTAAAGACATCTATCACGATCTACCTCTTCCGCACAGTTGGCTCCACATTGATTCAAGGCCAGCAACTTGTGGACCCAGAGACATCGTTGCACAGAAAACTTCGGACCTTTCTTCAGAGTCTTGGAAATTCCCTCGGGGAGGCCTATGCTGCCTAAAACGTGTAGCTGGGTAACCTGACTGGTTCACTTCTTGTTCCTCTTTAAAAGATGATTGAGCATACATCTCCACCAAAATTCCGCAGTCAGTGCTATAACTTGCTGGCACGCCTTTAACCTACAGAGACCAAACCAACTGGTATCCAATTCAAAGCATTTGAAACGCAAACAGTCTTGAAGGAACCCAATCTGTCTTAACAGCTCCGCTTCTTTACTAGTTGATTCATACTTGGTTCACAGCTCGGATTAGTTAGTTCATACTTGAAACTTGCTGCGCATGCTGAAGGTAAACGAGAAAGCACTCTTTCCTGTCTCCCTTGTTTTCCTTCAGCTTGCGCAGCAAGTCGAGTTTTCTGACCCTTTCTTTCTAGTCAAGTTTTCTGACCCTTTTGACACTCTTTCAGAAACTGAAGGGATCGAGAAGAAACAGGCAGCCTATGAGAAAAAGGCCCATGATTATGCCATACGTATACAAGGTTGCTCACAAGCTTAAGTGAAGGGAAATAAACTTCACTTCCCTTCAACCTGTACAAGCTGCCTTTGGTGTTATCAGCGCCCTGCAAGTTGGCTAATCTGTGCCCACAAATTTCTACTGCACCGAGGCCCTACCCGTGTGGGAAGAGGCACACAAGGTCGTATGACGCCTGCTCGGTTGGCGTGGTGTACAAGATCTCACTTAGCTGCGACAGGGTATACATGGGCCAAACAGGCAGGTGCATAAATGACAGAATTATGGAGCATGGATTGTCTCTAAAAAATGAGCTTTCAGCATGTTTGCCTGTACATTGTGGTTCCTGCAGGTGTGAGCCTAGGTTTTCCAGTGCATCCGTCCTGGGAAAGAGTAATGATACCTTTGCACGTGAAATTATGGAAGCATACCACATTAAAGTAAAGAAAGGACATACTTGTGTTAGTGACACATCTGTTGCTCTGCATGGTAGTGAATGTAAGCTCTTCGAATCTTTTTTCGTTTATTGGCTTTTTTTGTCACCATTCTTGTTGCTGTCAATCTTCTCGAGTGTTTTTTTACTGGCATGTGAGGCCATGTGCAAGCGCATGGTTGTTACAGTTATATATATATCGCTCATTTTCTGAGAATAAAGTTAGTTGCAAGTGACGTCGTTTCTGGTCTGTCCTAAATTTTCTTCTTCGATGGCATGCATCTTTTTGTACTTCAGGAAGAATGTACAAACTAGCCAAACAAAAAGTTTTTTTAGGTGCTGTATCTTCTGAGGCAAAACCACAGTAGAGGCTTTAAGAAGGCAACATTCACATTAATGAGCTTTCACTGCAGTGCTTTCACGAATGGGTTATTGCAACTGTCTGAGCGTTTACTGCTGTGCCAGTTTATTGGTGCTTACCATCACCCCCTGATACTCTTGCTTCACAGTCACAATTGGCAAATTTACTGATTAATCTCAAGTACACACATCATATTGCCTGCCATAGCTTTAGTAGGCATAACGGAGAGTTCTCCATAGTCACACACACCCTTTGGAAAGATATAAAATAACGAAGCAGACTGAGTTAATTGCAAGTAAGTACAATAGCATGTGGTCGTACAAGTAGAACAACATATCAAGTAGACCTCTCTAAGAAATTCAAATAGATACCATCTGGGGTGGAAGCGGGCTTCAGTCTTTTGGAGCAGCTTTGAGAGCAGGAATAATGCAGTTTTGTAGCAGCTTTGGAGCAGTAAAAAAGAAGTTTTGGGGCAGCTCTGGAGCAGCAAAAAGTGTGTTTCAGAGCATTGAAATTTCGTTTTGAAGCAGATTTCTTGGGCCACAAATCATTGTTAATAAGCATTTTTACTTTCTGGTAAACACAAGACATTTCAGTGGTTTTTACTAAGCATGCAATGCCAATCAAGCAATCAGACTTACCCGAAATTCATATACATTAAGCCTTACAACATCAATGGTGAAAGCGGAGCAGCACATAAGCGTCACTCTAAACAGCTACTAGGCCTCAAACGAACAAAAAAAGTTCATGATAAAATGTTGCAATGTTCAAAATGTGATTAAAATGCTGCATCTTACATAAATAGCAACTCAAGACCATGAGCAACTGTATAATAAAAGTTACCTCCATACTAAGCCCTTAGGGCTATATAAAAATAAATCTAAAAACTTAATGTTCCGGTCATTAAAGTGTGACAGCTGACATGAGAACCACATGGAAACTTAGGTGCGCTCCTTGTGTCGTTGCTAAGCAATTAAGTAAAAATTTTTTATTATGATAGGAATAACATGGACACTCGACGAGTATTTGCTGTTACTGCCATGTTCAGTGTAAACTGTACGTTGGTACCATTCACCGCAAATCGTATGTTTGACCCGCATGTAAAATTGCACATCATTTGCTCGGACGGCGCACGCGTTAGCATTCCACCCCATGTTAGAACTGCGGTCGAACGCTCAAGCAGAAAGGAGAGACGCCGCCCTCTTGAACGAGCATGAAAAGGCTAGAGTAAAAGAGGGTCGCTCGAGCAGCAGCCGTGAACTTAGATTCTAATCATGGGTATGGTTACGATAGCTGGTGCACGCGATATCGGCAAGCATCAGCACATGATTTGTGAACTGTTCTATGTGGTGCACCTGGAGCGGATGCACTTATTCTCTTACACCAGCGTTTATAGTTGTGAGTAACTCAATGTCGGATCCAAAAAAGTTAGCTGTCAGCCTTCATATTGCCCCGGGGTCGTGAAGTCAACGAAGGCAGCAGCCTCTGTTTTAATGTGAACTCCTTATTTGGGCTAACCTGTGCCCGGAAAACTAAGCGTCACTCTACGAACAATACACGCTGTACACTGATAGCAGCGAACATAGAGCACCTGCCATTTATAATCCGTCACGGAGCAAGATGCGGTAGCATTTATACATGCGTCATAAAAGATTCCAACGTTATTGCTAGCGGCCGCGTAAGCTCCAGAACAAATTGTAATGCATGCGAAGTGCACGTATTCTCATCAGAATGTTCTAAGATTATCTAGTCATTCGGGTGCGGTTTGCGCAAGGCAGCATTACACGCATAATGGCGTGGTAACAAAATAGGATGAAAGAAGCAAGTGCGACATCACCATTACAACATTACCAATTATTGTTATTTCAGTCATAGCTACCCCGGCAACAATAATTATTTTTTTCAGTTCATATGGAAAAAAAATTGCCGCACGATTGCCGAGCAACCAGCGAGCACAGCACACGCTCAGTAGTTGCTCGGCAACAATGCGGTGAGTTTTTTGCAACAGCACTGCCGTTTTTATGGTTTGCCTAACAGCTTTGCTATTAAAACATATACAGTAAAAACTCGTTAATTCGACACCCGTTAATTCGGACATTCGGATAATTCGGACGGCTCTATTGGTCCCGGCCAAAGTGCATGTTAATCTATGGGACCAAACCTTCGTTATTTCGTCAGAATTCGGCTCCGCACCGCTTAATTCGGACAAATACTGACGGCTGCTGCTACACAAAAGTGTGATAAAGCAGTGCTGGCACCACTGGAGTGAAACCGAAACCTGAGTGGCATCGCCATCATCATCAACTAGTGGGGGCAATCGCAGCGTCACCAAATGTCGGCGTGTTTTTTCTCCACTCAGCGCCTCCGACGCCATTTTTTCTTGTGTTGTCGTGTCGGAACCACTTCTTGCGGAGTTCTCTTTTTCTTCCATTGTGACCGTATTTGCATGCCACCACCATCGTGCGCTACAGCGATGGCAACGCCAAAAAAGCGGCAGAACTACGACGCGAAGAACTTGGCGACTAAAGTGTAAATTTTGGAAGCACTGAAGAACGGCGAATCGCGACAGCAGGTTATGACCAAGTACAACGCAAAGCGGAGCACGTTGGGAACGTACGTGTAAAATGAACAACAGATTCGACAAGCCTTCGAAAGCGAGAAGTTTCATGCCTCTAGAAAGCGGTTGCGAATCGCAGCTCATCCCCAGCTCGAAGAAGCTTTGCTCCGGTGGATTACTGACTGTCGCAACGTGCATCTGCCTTTGAGCGGACCTCTCATCATGACGCAAGGTGAGAAGTACGCTGCAATGATGAACATTGAATCGTTCAAAGCGTCAGAAGGGTGGTTTGCGAGGTTTCGAGAGAGACACAAACTTGTCTTCAGGAGTGTGTGCGGCGAAAAGGCCAGTGTTGACGAAAGCGTGAACACCGAGTGGAGAAATGTGAAGCTGCTGGAGCACATCGCCGCATATGAACCACGTGACGTGTTCAATGCAGACGAAACTGCTCTATTTTTCAGAGCTCTGCCCGACAAGACGGTGACTTTCAAAGGGGACGCGTGCATTGATGGCAAGAAGTGCAAGCAAAAGATAACTGTGCTTCTTGCCGCCAATATGACTGGCACGGAGCGCTTGCCACTACTTGTCGTCGGAAAGGCGCTTAAGCCACGTTGTTTTAAGAACGTCAAAAGCCTTCCTGTCGAGTACACAGCGAACAGGAAGGCATGGATGACATCGGACATTTTTTTGCGGCTGGCTGCAGCAGTTGGACCGGCACTTCACGTCGAAGGACCGCAAGATAATTATGGTTGTTGAAAACTGCAGTGCCCATAACTGTACAGTCGAACTGAAGAGCATCAAAGTAGTTTCTTTGCTGCCCAACACTACGCCTGCTCTTCAGCCGATGGACCAGGGTATCATTCACTACGTGAAGTCGAAGTACCGCAAGCACCTGCTAGAGCGAATGATCCTATGCTCAGAAGCTGGAAAGTTGTATCAAGTGGACTTACTCGGCGCAGTGCACGTCATCGCCCACGTGTGGAAAAACACTCCGCCGCAAGTCATCGCCAACTATTTTCGGCACAGCGGTTTTGTGAGGCCCGAGCATGCAGCAGTAGCTGACGATGGCATCGAGGAGGTGTCAGCTGAGTCCACCAACGATGACTGCCCGACTTTCGATGCTGTCCGTCCCACAGATGTGACCTTTCAGGACTACATCGCGATTGATCATGGTGTCGCCACGAGTGGTCTCCTGACCGATCACGAGATTATTAATGATGTCACAGGCGCCCATGAAGACCACGATTCCGACGAAGAATCATGCGAGGAGATACAGCCGCGACCTCATCGCACCTCACGGGAAGTCTCGGAGGCGCTGTTAACCCTTGCGGTCCCAAACTTTTACCCACTTTCCGGTCGTTCCGGTCCGAAACTATTTCACTAGCTTGAGGCACCATGAAAGAAAACGACAACTGTGGGAAATTAACTTGGTGGTTGTTTATTTCGTCAGTTCCTCTTTGTCCCCAAGTTATTTAGCGATACTTGGGCAGTGTGTGGAAGCGTTCAAAGCACTCTCCTGGGTGCAGTCCGGAATTATTTCTGCAGGTTTTGCAGAAGAACACTGTTTCCCTCCAGCCCCCTTTTGTTCTCCGGTCACTGCAAACAGCGCAGTCCTTGCTGCTTCGGCCAGGGAGCTTGTAGATGAAATGGGGCTTTCCATCCAGCCTTTGTTCGCAATCCAATCTTGTAGATGGGCCCCGCTTCCCAGCGCGAGCCCTTACGTCACCAACCAGCTGCTCTATCAGGTTCCTCCGGTACTGGAGGTGTCGCTGCTCTTTCTCTCCCTGCTTCAGGAGCTGCAGTCTCATCAAAATGAAGCTGTTCACTATCGAAACTTCCAAAAGCCAAAAAAAAAGCTTCCTCCACCATTTCATTGACTTCCGGGAAAATGCATAACTTTCACAGTAATGATCGGCCCTGTCCACTGCACCCATGTTTTCAGTGTAGTCCCATATCACCACAGACTTCTTCAGTGTCAGTGTTTTTCCTCCAGCTATCTTCCTTGGCACTTCTTTCATAGACGCATTGTGGGCTGAGCTTAGCATTGTCACTTGACGCTTATCCCGCCAGGCAAGTGCCATGTACGAGTTTCCTCTGCGATAAGCCGTCACTTCACCTTTTTTCATCTTTTTTTTGAGCTGCTGCGGCATTTGTTTTCGATTTGTCACCACAGTCCCAGTTAGCAAAATACTGTGCGAAAGTAACTCTTCCGCACGCATTGGGGACGTATAAAATCTGTCCGTATACAGATGATAGCCACTGCCCGGTGTAGCTTGCTCCACTTTCTCCAGCAGGTGGAGCACAATCCTGCATGTTAAGGGAAGCTCGGGACGGCAGAGGCTATCAGTTGTGCTGCCGTAGTATGGTTCAAAGGCTGAAATGTAGCCTGTTTGGCAGTCAGCCAGCGCATAAACGCGCATGCCCCATTTTGTTGGCTTCTGGGGATTGTAGCACTTGAATGAGACTCGGCCTTTGAAGCCGACAGTACTTTCATCTACGCAAATTTTAAGGCCGGCGTTGAAATGCTCTCTGCATTTAGCATCTATGTAGGTCACAACATCCCTGATCTTGCTTCCACGAGTTGGTGGACCTGAAGAGGTATGTGGGCTTGGTGCAACGTGCAGCATCCAAAATATTTGAAGAAACCTTTTTCGTTTGAAAACCTGTGGAAAAAAAGGCATCTTCTTGATGAGGTCGTTGCTAAAGTATTCCTTCAGCTCCGGTTGGGGGTTCAACGTTATGTTCACTATAACCCCTAGGAAGGCTTTGAATTCTTCCACGTGCACATCTTCCCAGTCATTCCAAATCGAGTACTGCTGAAGAACACCGGCACTCGAGATTTTATCACGGGCGTAGCGGTTTGTTTCGCACACTATTTGCTCAATCAGCTGGTCGGTGAAGAACAACTGAAAGTAGTCCAACTCGCACTTTACATTGGAAGAGCTTACTTAAGATCCCGGGTTCGGGACAGTAAAGGGAAGAGGGTCAAAATCTGGTAAATTATCCAAGTAGGCTGTCCAGTCGGTTCCACGTGGTCCTGTGTTGTTCTGGTTGTTTCCACCGTCTCTACCGTCCTCGTTTTCTTCCTCGCTGGCTTCTGTAGAATCACTTTCTTCGGTATCCGATGGAGCCACATAGTTGTCTTCGTCCCTAAAATCGTCTTCTCTTTCGCTAAAAGCTTCAGAATTATCGCCGTAGAAGGCACCCGGTGAAAAAGCGGCTATTTCGATGCAAGCGGCGCCGAATCTGAGCTGCGCGCCACTTGAACAATCGAAGAGTTCAACTGCGTAAACTGCCCCATCTGGTGAAAAAATCAAAGCTGAAATCAAGGCAGTTCTTGCCTTTTATAAGAGGTGGCGCAACATGCACAGTAAAAAAAAATGCGCGCGCAATTCAATCAGGAGAAAGCGTGTCGGGCAGTGCCCGACAGCCGACCGCTGCGGCCGTGTTGTGTTGTCGGGCGAGGCCCGACAATGGACTGCAAAGGGTTAATATTAGAGGACGCTAGCGTGAACACTCCCGACAGCTTGCGTGCTGTTGGCCATTTGGAACAGTTCAGAAAAATTGTGATGTCAGCCGGAATTTGCGCGAAAACGCAGACGACAATTACAAAATACTTCAACAAATAAAGGTATGCTTCTGCAGCTTGATTTTAAATGTTTTCCCTGTTCATTCGTTAATTCGGCATTCGGCTAATTCGGACAGTTTTTCCGGTCCCATGAAATCCGAATAAACGAGCTTTTACTGTATAGCATAATGAGGTATGCACACAAATGCCACCTTAACAAGAATCACGCACTGTGTTCATGTGGCCCAAGATTCATGTATGATCAGAAAAATGATGTTTGATATGGACGTTCCCGCAGCCCTGCATTTTCGTCTCCATCGAAAATGCAGTGACCTCCACCAGAATCCGACCCTGTGACATGCGGGTCAGCAGCCGAGTGCCTTAGCCACTAAACCACCGAGGCAGGGCAACACAGAACTTTATATGGATGTGGTTGTGTCCTTTGTGTAGACCACTCATGTTGCTCGGTTGATGATAAAACTCTCGACTAAATTTTGCATTACATGTGCAAATTGCCGTTACGGTGCAGCAAGTCAAATTGATGCAGCAGGGCACAATTGTCACAGCACTTTCCCTCCTGATTGATTGATTTGTGGGGTTTAACGTCCCAAAACCACCATATGATTATGAGAGACGCCATAGTGGAGGGCTCCGGAAATTTCGACCACCTAGGGTTCTTTAACGTGCGCCCAAATCTGAGCACACGGGCCTACAACATTTCCGCCTCCATCGGAAATGCAGCCGCCGCAGCCGGGAATCGAACCCGCCACTTTCCCTTCTGTACCACGAGCATGATTAAATGCAAATAGTGGCATCATAACCTGTTAATTCAATCAAAGTAGACTCTCATTGAATGAAACCTCAAAGGACCAGAAATATATGTTCCATTTTACAGGAGTTCCGTTTACTGAGAGATGAACAGGGATGCAGAATACAAGCACGATCTTACCAGAAGCACTTAGTCCATTTAGGCAGAAGTTCCGTTTACTGAGGCTCTACTCTATTTCTAAACAATAATTATCTTCCTAATGACCTTTGTTTAGGCTAGAGTATTCTGCTTGAGAATGCAATATGCAACAAGAAGAACATACCGGTCGTCTTTCCACAACTTGGGCACAACAGAGGAGAGTGTTGTCCTCACATTCACCACCTGCGGAATGACAAAAACTTCAATCTCTTTTAGGATATGGCACTACCATTTGTTTGAGAATAAAACGCTGTGATGGAATTGACCAAGGGCATTTTGGTCTATACTTTTTAGCATAACAAAAATGGTGATTTTCAGCAGCTGTCCTCAGCTTGTTGCCAAGAGTGGTAAAACAGAATAAAAGAGGTTTATTAAAAAACCATAGCTCCTTTAACTAGAGCTGTGTCATTTGCAAAATTTCAAGTTCCACACGAATTCAAATATTGTAGTGTGAGTGCGAATTGAATATTTCTCGAATAATTCTACATACCTCTCAATTACTTGGAAGTGAAATAGCAAAAAACAAAACTTAGGAAAGAATTCCTAAGCATAGTGGAATAAAATAGCAACATGAAAGTGTTTCTTTTAGTTAGGATGATGAAGCGTTGGCCGGCTGATGTTTCATATCTATCAATAAAAAAATGACGTAATGTAGAGCCTGATGATGATGATAAACTTTACTTAAGTGCAGGCAAAGGAATCTACTGTAGGTTGCTCCAAAGGGGCTTTGCTGATGGTGGGGGCCCACAGTCCAGAGATCCACTGATTCTTGCCATTTGCTCTGCTCTCTGGGTGAGCCTGATCTGGTCGTCGTGGGTCGAGCTGGAGAGCAGTGCCTCCCATCACTCACTCGCAGTGTTCATGTTGTCGTCTTCAAGGTTTGTAGTGTACACTTGTACACTGCAAACCTTGTAGTGGCACAGGATAAGTGTCACCCCGCACCGTAGCGAATTCCACTACAATAAAATTTTCGCCACAACAAATGATTTACGATTCCCCGTCATCCATCGCTAGAAAACAAGGTGAAGAATGTCTTGTGACAATGAATACTTTTCCTGGATATTTCCACTTTAACGAAGTTTTCGCGAGTACTACCCCATAAGAAAAAGAAATTCGGTTCAGATTGCCGCAAAATTTCCATACCAGCTCCACCAATTCTCGATGGCTCGTGACATCTAGAGCGCATGCCCATATCACAACAATCGTGTTTTCATCGGATACACGCTTTCAGCCACCAAAGGCACATCACGCTAAATTTATTGCCATTGAGATGCTCGGTGACAGTGCACCCAAATTGCCATGATGCTGTCAGTGAACTTGATGCACACGCAGACCGTTGCAGAATCGCCACCATCAAGAATCCCCGCCATATGTTTTTGGCGTTGCGCTCATAACAAAATTATCGCTCGTCATCACTAGCCCTGAGATCGAGGATCGACCAGACGTCGTGATGGCGCACACACGAGCAGAGCGCACCTAATGCCAGCATAACTGCATTCTGCCACAAGCACTGCAAACACAAATGCGATCGTGTCGAATGCTATAATAGGCGACTACAAAAGTGCGCGCGCAGTCAACGTCCATCGACTCAACCCAATATTTCTTACCGTAACGATGAGAACAAAGATAGCAACGACACAGTTCTTAAGTCGGGCGCATGGCCAGTGCAGCGAGCACAGATTAAAAACAAAACTTTCTTTTGCCGCAACCGCTCTACAACTCCTCTACAGGAAACAGCAACTGTTATAGTCGCTATAGTTGTAAATTAAAGGCAATAAAGCTATAAAATGACATGAAGCGTTACGGCATTCCTGTCATTTACCTATGGTCACGGTAGCGCAAAGCTTTGTCACTTTACGTTGCAATTATCAGTAGGCCTCTAGTGAAGCTTTGGCACGCTTGTTCGCGGTGCTGTGCACTTGGCAAGCTCCAAAAGTGATCTGAATATTGTATTTTCATCTGTATAACCCACCCCTGCATATAACCGGCACCCCGGCTGCAAACTGCGGGAAAGAAAAAAATTGTATTGATACAAAGCCACTTTCTTTGCATAGCCATGAAACCGTATCGCGAAGCCAACTTGTGTGCCAAAATTATCGTATAACCCGCACCCCGACTTCAGCTACAAATTTTCTGTATATTTTGGTTGCGTTATACGTGAGAAAATACGTTCACTCATTGTTCGGCCAGGTACATCGGAGTTATTGAGAGTTCAATTCCTGTGCTTGCAGGGACAAAAGAACGAGTCATAATCATCAGAATTTACCAAATTTTGTGTTCTACAGATAAAATTTCACTAATAAAAATTTCATGACAACAAATTTGCTCACACGTCCCGTCAATTTAGTTGTAGCGGAATTTGACTGAAGTGTGTGTGGATTTTTGTAGGTTGCGGTTTGGAGACTACGCTAGTCAGTCGCCTCTCCCGTCGTAAGCTTTTTGGCGAGGTGGTGGATACCGTAGGCCTTGCCCTGTCTGGTAATTCAATATAGCGGCATACTGGAGGTCAACTTGCTCCGGGTCCACTGCAGTCAACATAAGGGGTGCTCGGCTGTGTATGATGCCTCGATCTGCCCGGTCGGCGTGCAGCTTACCTGCGATGCCAGAGCGTCCTGGTATCCGTACGATGATCCATACTTAGTAGTCTTCCTTGTCTTCCTTTGGTATTTGTGCCAAGACATGTGCAGCAGGCCCATAAATTCTGCCTTGCCTGCTTGGAGTCCGTGAGTACTGTCAGCAACTTGTTTGCATGCAGGCCTTCGTGGATGGCAAAACCACAAAAACTGGGACACCGCTTCTCATTTCCCTCATCTTCACCTACAACACCGTAATGATGAGTCTGATGCGATTCGCGATGTATGCGAAGTTCCGATTGGCCGCTGCTCCAGCAATTATTGCACTTGCTGTAGTAGAAGAATTTCTGCGTGCAACGCCTACTTTAAACTGAGTTCAAAAACTTAAATGACCACGGTTTCCAGTCGAAACACATGGCCAATTCTGCCACACTGGCCATTACAAAATTATTTATTTTACGTAAAAGAATGGACAAATGGTTGCATCATGACGCGCCCACGCTGTGAGAAGCAGGTGAAATGCTGCCCGCATGTCACCACTGTCTGGCAGCGACAAACGCCCTCTTTTCCGCAGGTGCACATTTTAGTTTACCATGATATTTTTTTATCTCTCTCTTTCGCTGGCAGCAGCGGTGCCCGCTTTTCACCTGTGTTTGCAGCAAAATTGGGCCCAGGTATTGCAGGAAACCATAACCCTTGAAGCTGCGAACGAGCCAGCACAGAAAATGACCACCTACACTCAAAAATTCAAAGTTCCTTGCATCCAGTCATGGGCACGTCACCAATAAAATGTAACAGTATTACAGTTACAGTTCCCTAAGCCAAAAAAGTAACTCTGTTACAGTTACAGTTACCATTAAAAGTTACTTTTTCGTTACCGTACTAAGAAAAACATGTATTACATACAAAATGATAGGAATGAATGAAGGAAAGGCAGGGATGTTAACCAGACTGGAAGGACTGGTATGCTGCCCTACACAGAAAAAAGGGGTTTATTAAAAAGTATCAAGAGGTATGGGAAGTGCGTAACAAGTGACTTCAAACTAGCAAGGTTTTACTGAACACCTATACCTATATTTAAAATACTTTCAGATTTCTGATTTTTCAATTCGAACCAAAACAAATTCAAATATATTATTATTTGTTGTATTCCTCAAGTATTTAAGTCCTTTTGAATTGAGCACTTAGCAGTCTTGAGACTATGTGCTATGCTTAGACTTCGAACACTCATTCTCAAACAGCCATGTCTGTAGGTGTCACCTTTTTGTTTTCTTCGGCTCACCTGAAGACTGTTAAGCGCCAGACTTTGCCTGAATGGGACGCTTGAAAGGTCTTGTAATTACCAAGTTGAAACAAGTTTTTGTTCTCAAGCAGCACGTCTGAAGTTGGCAGGTTTCCTAGAAAAACTTTTGACCACTATCGCAGGAAGGCTTGGACCTGACTTTAAAAAGAAGTTCTCAGTTGTTCAATCAGTGACACATCTGCAGCTAACCGTTGCAGTCATCTCTAATATACGCAAGGTGGCACTATCTCACGAAAGTGGTCCGGGGGCACGTGTTAGGTTGTTGTTTTCTGGCAGAAATAAGCCACCGAGAGGATGTCCAATAGCTCTGTCTCGGCAAGTAATTTGAGAGAGCAAAATGGGAAGATGTAAGAATAATCAACAGGTTTGTTTAATGTTGTGATGGTGTTGTGTACAAGATTTCTCTTTTATGTGGGTGATATTTTTGTCTAATTAGGCAGTGCACTAATGACCGCATGTGCAAGCAAGCGAACGAAGTCCATAAACAAGCTAGAGATAGTTAACTTTATCTTCATTGTATGGTGTCCCCGCTACTCACGGTAGCGGATGATCCCCGCGGGTTCATGGTAACCTAATAAGGCGTTTATCACGGCGCGGCAAAACAGACAGTGTTCTAATACAAAATACACAACACTTTATTGCCTTTGGCGGCACCCCGAACAACAGTACAACGTCCACTACCGGGACACAGGGAGCAAAGGCACCCGCACGCGGACGTTCACAATAAGGGGGAAACCGCGAGCACGTCGCAGCTGGCAATGGCGAGCTTTGACACGCCAGTCGGGAAAAGGTCCCTCGCGGCAATGCTGCGCACTCTCACGATGGCCACTGGGCCTGGTCGCGAGTGTTAAGGCAAACCTCGTACGCGTAGGCCTACGGCAAGTGCGGCTCGGTGTGGTACGACCACTTCAAGCACTAGGCACTGCTGTGGGCTTAGCGTACGCTACCGATGCTAGCACTCAAGTAAACACGCCTGCCGAGGTGCCAAAGGCCACCCCAGGCAGGCTACAGTCCGGCAATTCCCAAAGGGGACGCGGACGAAGAAAAACATGTGCTTACCCGGCGCCGACCACGGAGGACAGAGCGCTCCCTCGGCGTGCGCATATCGCGCGCCGTGCCCGCACGTGGCGCCATCTATCGCCACGCGTCGTTATCAAAGCAGAAAAAGCAAAAGGGTGTGGCCGTGCGGCGGAATGCCCACGAAATGGTCGCGGGCGCGCCTCATATCCCCACATCCTCCTCTCCTTAATTCACCCTATATACCGGTCTGCAAAGGCAGCCGGTAGTCGCCCATGCATACAAAGGCGTCATGCAATATGCAACAGCTACCTCAGCCTCGCTCTGCAACTGCTGAAGAAAAAAAAATAAAACAACACAAGAATACACTTGAGAAATACAATGGTGCCGCGGAAAAGGGATAACGGGAGTTCATGATGCTCACGTAAGAGCGTGTCCACGGCTCGGAGGGGCAGCGTCACGTAATGTTTGACTTGGGTGACTGCGTGGATGCGAGAGTGCAAGGCGAGGGTTCTGGTTGAGGCCCTAATGCGAGGAACGGGCTCACCTTCGTCTCGTCGATGTTGACGACAGCCCTGCGAGTCCGACGAACGCCGTCTCGGTAGAGGTTCGGATTAACCTCGCTGCGACAGCCGACTCTTCTGCTGGAATCATGGTCGCCAAATCTGCGAGGTGTCCTGTGGCGACGGTCGAGTCATGCACAGCGTCTGCAACAGCTGGCCTCGTGCAGGAGCCATGATAAAAAGGCCCGCAGAGCTTATCAGCGAAAGTCGGGAGCAGGGCACAACCGGGTTGCCTAATGACCGCAGGCCATCTTTCTTAGGCACCAACATAATTGGAGACGCCCAGGCGCTGGACCAATGGCGAACAATGCCAGCTGAGAGCATCTCGTCCAGCAAGCCATCAATTACCTGCCTCTTGGCCTGGCTGACGGGCCTAGGGTTACACTTCAAAGGAAACGCGTCGCCAGTTTCGATTTAATGGCTCACCAAATTCGTACAGCCGGGTTGATCAGTGAAGAGCTCATCGTATTCTCGTAGCAATGCCAACAGACGAGCCTTTTGTGTATCGTCCAATTGAGTCGCTCAAGTGATGAAAGGATGCGGAGCCTTTTCGTGTCGTGCCGGTCGATCCCGATGAGGATTTTGAGCCAACGAGTGCATAGCGCAGGGGCCTGCCCCTGAAGTTTGCGCGTGACACGGTTTCGACGCTTCTAGTGCACAGGCAACAGAAAGCGCCGGTGGGCTGAGGAACGGCTTCAGCTCAGAAAAAGGTCCATCGCGATAGCCTCCATTCGCAATGTCCACTACGATACCGGTTTTTAGGAGAAAGTCCCGACCGAGAACCACAGGAACACTGAGCCCTGGAAGATGAACGAAACGCGCGCGTCTCATTCGGCCTCCCCATCTGACAGTCAACCTCATGACGCCCGCCGACTGGGCCATGCCTTTTGCGAGGGTGAATATCGTTCAGCTGTCCCGCAAGCGCACCGAGCACTTCTGCAAGTGGGACAACACCTGTTCGCCAAACAACGAAGCGCTTGCGCCCGTGTCCAGCAACACCGAGAATTTGCGACCGACAATGGTGACCAAAATAAACAGCGTGTGTGCACCAGCAAGACTGCTTGCCCGGTACGCAGAGGGGAGAAGCAAGGCTTCGGCCGCTCGTGCCTTCACAAACGGCCTGCACTCCCGTTTCCCTGCCTCACAGGAGGCACAAATGCGGAGCACTCCCTCAACTATGTGCCCTCATTGACGGCAGCGGAAGCAGCGCACTCCATCGCGGTCTCTTTCCCGAGACGGAGCAGCTTCGAGCTGCGGGGGTCGGTTCGCCGTGTGATCAAAGGAACCGCTCTGACGACCGTCACCCCCGGTGATGCGCTGGGTTGGATTTTGTTCCTGCTTGAGCGCGTCGAGTTGCGAAGCAGCACCGGCTGCATGCCTCCCGTACGTGTAGGGATCTAAAGTTCGATCGCTTATCTCCCACGTGCGCCTATCAGTAGCAGTTGCCGCAAAGGCAGCTCTGGCAGGCTGTTGCCGTTAAGGAAGGGTCATGGCCCTTCCCCATGCGCAGCGCGGTTCAATGGCCTCGCTGGCTGGCGGTAATGGACGATAGGCACGCGCGGCGAGAATGTCGCCTTGAATGTGCTTTGCCTCGATGGCCAATTCTTCCAAATCACGGAAGCGGCTGCCGCGCAGGTACGCCGAAAAAGTCGGGTGTGCCTGCCTGATCACCTGTTGGACGCGCTCCTCGTTCGAGGCTCTGGGCTCAGCGATAGAAAAAAAGACTTTCATCGCGCGTACGTACTCCTGAAGTGACTCATCAGGAGCTTGTGTGCGGAGCTCGCGCCACATCCTACTCTTATAGTCAGCGGGTAAGAATTCGCGCACGAAGGCCGTGCGGAACTCATCGAGGGTTGCTGCTTGGTGCCCGGAAAGCCGTTGCCACCTGGCCGCCGTGTCAGTCAGTGCAGCCGGGACGACGCGTCCGAGCACATCCTGGTCGTCTAGACCTATGGCTCTCTGATAACGTGTGAGGGAGTCCAGGTAATCTCTCGCACTTTGCAGATCACCATAACCGCTGTAGGTCGGAACGGCCAACGTGACAACGGGATGAGCGCGTTTCAGAACAGCCGAAAGCGCTTGGACTGCCCCCGTGAGTGCCTGAATCATTTGGGCGGCATTTTGCAGCAGCATCTGTGCGCCCGCTTCAAAGGAAACTCGGTGCATTAGCGGCGCGGGCGAGCGATGGGGAACTGTATCCAAGCTCGATAAGCGGCGCGGTTTCAAAGTTGATATTGGCCGTTGCGACATTGGGGAGCGCCTGTTGTTCACAGCTGATTCTTGGGGCAGCTTCACGTGAAATTGCTAGGTCGCTTGCGGCTAGCGGTAGAGGCACGTGCTCGAAATGAGCTTGGCTGCTAGGTTTCGTAGCAGCCAGCAAGCAAAATTCGGCAACGGCTGAGGCCGCGGTGTCGATCTGCGCCCGGGAAGCTCCACTGAGAGCCGTTTCGGAGCGCTGTGACATGGAACTGCCATGCATTCCAAAGGAGCAGTAGCAATCCAATTCACACGCGTGCACTGTTCGGGTTGGGCTATGGCCCCGGACCCAAAACACGCTACCTCTCCAGTGGGAGCTGTTACGTAGCGCCTCGTGTCATCCCGCTTGAGGCTTGTGGCAACTGAGGGTGCGCGATTGTGATGCTCAAAGGGGGCACTGGCCCTGTTCTCAAGCAATCTGGTATCTGCTAAAAGCGTCAGCGGACAGAACTCACGCGGAGCAGACATAACGCGGGTAAACGCGGCGAGCCTGATTCGCAAAGGCGGGCTGACTCGGCTAAGACTAATCAAAGGCTTAATGAGCCTTTGATACCGCGTTGGGCGCCAGTATGATGTCCCTGCTACTCACCGTAGCGAATAATCACCGCGGGTTTACGCTTGGCAAGCCACAGGGTCGCGCCTCCGTCACCTACTCGCGTGTAGCGCACCACTCCGCGCGCGCTCAACTAATAAGGCGTTTAGCAAGGCGCGGCAAAACAGACAGTGTTCTAATACAAAACATACAACACTTTATTGCCTTTGGCGGCACCCCGAACAACAGTACAACGTCCGCTCCCACGACGCAGGGAGCAAAGGCACCCGCACGCGGACGTACACAATAAGGGGGAGCCGCGAGCACGTCGCAGCTGGCAATAGCGAACTTTGACACGCCGGTAGGGAAAAGGTCCCAAGCGGCTATGCTGCGCACTCTCACGATGGCCACTGGGCCTGGTCGCGAGTGTTAAGGCAAACCTCGTACGCGTAGGCCTACGGCAAGTGCGGCTCGGTGTGGTACGACCACTTCAAGCACTAGGCACTGCTGTGGGCTTAGCGTACGCTACCGATGCTAGCACTCAAGTAAACACGCCTGCCGAGGTGCCAAAGGCCACCCCAGGCAGGCTACAGTCCGGCAATTCCCAAAGGGGACGCGGACGAAGAAAAACATGTGCTTACCCGGTGCCGACCGCGGAGGAGAGAGCGCTCCCTCGGCGTGCGCATACCGCGTGCCGCGCCCGCACGTGGCGCCATCTATCGCCACGCGTCGTTATCAGAGCAGAAAAAGCAAAAGGGTGTGGCCGTGCGGCGGAATGCCCGCGAAATGGTCACGGGCATGCCTCAGATCCCCACAATTGTAATGATTGCAACTGCCAGCCATCATTTAAAGATTTGACTTTCATGCCATAATACAGGTAAATCTGGATATAATGACATTGACAAATTCCAGGAAAAGTTCTTCATAAAAAGAATTTAGTTATATGCAGGTCCAGTACGAAAATTCGAAAAATAAATGCAGAAATTAAACAAAAGAGGGACTGAAGGCAGACATAACCCAAAACACTTATTTTACATTAACAAGCTGCATTATTATTGCGATAGCAATTATATGGATACTCTCGGCGGGCTTTTGCTGTCACCGCCATGTTTCGTAACAGGTCCAAATTGATAACATGCCCCACGCATAACTTCTACGAGATGGTAAAAGAGCGCGAGCGCTGCTAAATTAGGGATCAAATGAGTCGGCTCATCCATACTGCCTCGAAAGTGCATAAGAGAACATCTGCCTCGTTTTATAACAGCCGTCAAATGCTCAAACAGTCTTGAAGGAGCATGAATCTACAAGGAGAGGAAGGAGGGAATCACTCGAGTAGGAATCATAAACTTCGATTTTAAGGGCGGTCGGGATCACTGGCGCACTTGCCATCTTGGTAAGTATTAGTGCGGTTTCAAAGCGAGGGGACTCTGCGAAAAAAGCACTTCTCCCTGGAGCGGCCGTCTTTGCTCACATCAGCGTTTTGTACGAGTTCCGAAAAATTGAATCCAAAAGAGTTGGCTGCCAGCCTTACTTATAACATTACAATTTTTGGCTATCGTGTGTGGGGTTGCCAACACCCCTAAAGTTGTTCGCGCTTCGGGGCGCATGTGTCTCGCGCAGAGGCCGTATCCAGGGATCACAGCTATCGAGTGGTAGGTGGTGTTGTGTTCGCAAGCGTGTATCACCACCATCACCATCATGGTTAGAACGGTGGCACTAGCAGTGACGCCTGGCGGCAAGCCTTGATGGCGGCACAGGAGAGAGCAGCGGCTCTTTTTTGTGCGTGGCGGTTGGCGCGAACAGTTGTTTCTTGTGGTGGGTTCCCTGTGCATGGCACCGCGAGTCGTTTGCCGGGAGCCCTCCTGGTGAGTCAGGCGTTGGCGATCCGGCCTTGATTTTGTTTTGCGTTTGAGTGTTGTAGAAGATGGTGTAATGATCTTATAGCATGTTGATCACAATTGATGAGTATAATATTCAGCTGATGATATTGTCGATCTAAAAGCAGTTGAATAAATGTGTGTTTGGTTGGTTCCTTCGAACCGGGTCTGCTGTGTCTGTTCACTCCAAGAGCGTGGCACTCTCCCCAGGGGGATCCCACACACATTCATTGCATTGCATTCAATGCGCTGTCGTGTTGCCAAAACTTATCGGCTAATCGCGAAAGCTACCAGCCTGCGAACTCGCGGCGTGGCGCAAAACAGAAACGCGTGAAGAGTCAACCTCCGAATATCCATTGTCACCGTGGTCTCGAAGAGTTTCCATCAGCGCCTAATCTGCCATCCCCTCTGTGATGACAACACGGTAGTCCGAAATTAAAAAAAAAAATCACAGTTTTGCCGCCAGGGTGAAGCAATTAATGCAATAATAACAACTTGGAATGTAACACAGAGAATGGCAACCAGATCGAAACATGAAGCGCGCTCCTCACACATAAATAACACACACGAAAGCAACATACGCAGGACAAGAGTGAACTAACAACGTTTGCACCTCAACACTCAACGCTGTTGTTTGTTGTTTAAACAACAACGAGGCACGAAATATCACTACAGCTACAGATATGAGTGCGAACTAAGAAGTGCCCCAGTTGTTACTTCGCTGTGTTTGAAAAGCGCACTCTTTTCGTAAACGATGCCTGTCCAGCAAGCGAAGTGATCTTTCTGCACCCGGCAACTAAACGCAATTGTTCCGGTCAAAGTCGAAGGCGCGTGATTCTCTCCACCGAAGGAAGTGTGCGCACAAGCATCTAACCCCCCTCCCCGCATTCAGGAGGGGCAAAGTACGCGTGACGAGCTGGGCGCGAAACGCAGACAACTTTTTTTTTTCTTTCTTGAGTTTTCATATATATATATATATATACATATACGGTGAATGATGGAGGTGGCTGCGACGGCAAAAAACCAGTCGAGACTGTCCATATAATTGCGCAATAAAAAGAAGCAAAGCTGACAGTCGTAGGGGGCCACACTATGCGCGCACAGTGAAACTATGCCCGCTCGCATGGCGTCGAAACCGAAGAGCGAACGACACAAACACGGATACCGCAGAAAACTATTCGGTAAAGCACTTTCCATATGCAGCACGGCCCCACAATGTGCGACGCTAACTAAATATGTGACACTGCCAACGCGCAAAAGTAGTTTTCTTTTTTTCTTTTTATTTAGGTTTGGAGAGGGGAGACACACCCGCGCATTCACCTGCAGCAGTGAGAACGGCGGCAACGCCGGCTCATGGGGTGCAGGCTCGCCTGCCCACCTCGCGCTCACCCGCACGTAATAACGAGCGTTTGCTTTCGCTTTGTGCGCCGTGCCCGCCGCCCCCGCTTTGCACTTTGTGAGTGGCTGGGCAGCCGCGAAACATGCATTCTCATACCAAAATGCCAAAACGCGGAGCAATATTTCTAGATTTTCCGTGGGGAAAATTCGTTATGTCAAGGTTTTCGCCCATTGTTACTTTGTTAAATAGAGGTCGAAAATACACGTGCCTCTATGAAGCAACAGCAGAGAATTGAAAAACTTCCTTATATCAAAGAATTTGTTATATGAAGGTTAGTTATGTGCAGGTTTAACTGTACCATGACGAACGCGTGTGTCTCATTTGTATATTAGCAGCAGACCATATGTAAGCCTCTCCTCGATTTCTCCGCTTCTGAAGGAGCTTACATTTGTGTGCTATTAAGCATGTCCATTGCCCCTGCACAGGCTGACTTTTTGCTTTACTGTTTCCTTGAAATTGTTGTGGTGGATATATCGCATTTACTCGTGTAATGAACGCACCTTTTTTTCTCAAAAAATTGTAGCGAAATTGGGGCTGCATTTATTGTACAGAGCAAATTTCATGAGAACTTTTTGTGATGAGCAAAATATATGGTAATGCACAACAAGTTTAGCATTTCACAAATGACATATGCCTAGACTGTTTGGAAACAGTTTCTCTGCTGAACCTCACTCACCTTCGGTGTTTGGCGGGGCTGTCTTCCGCAAGCTGTCTCCACTCCACCCGCGAAACCGTAAAAAATTTTGCGGTTATTTTTTCTCACTATCAGCTAACCGCAAAAGTGGTATTTGCTGTGATCTCAAGGGGTGCCCAGAGGCGTGCACTACAACTCACTTTGCCAACTTTGCGACAACCTCATTTGACAACCACTATGACACCTTGGCATTGTAGCAAATAACCAACATTGCAGCAAGCCACCACCAAAGCATCGAAACAAACGGTCGATAACAAGATTAACGACAAAATATGGCAATTAATGACAAAATAAGGCCCCCGCCTTGCTGTCCACATAAGAAGTTACTAGAAGTAGAAAAGGTAGCCGATATCTTGCATTTCTTGAAGTACGCGTGGATAACATGCACGAAGAGCAAGTCGCGACCGAAGCGAGAATCAGGGGTGCTACTCTGTCGTGGAAATAGTCACGATCTTTTCGGGGTGACATGCAATTTTTTTTTTTTTCTCCTTTTTCAGAAACCAGTGACGCGATGGCGACGAATGGCCCTTCGCGACAGTCATGGCGACAGCAAATCCTGTTGTCACCACTCAAAAATTGCATGCTTGTGGTTGAGTTTTGTATTAGCAGGAAGCGACCGTTAGTTGGCACGGGCACATTCGCAAACTTCGCTTGCTGCGTGCTCAGCTGCGATGCCTCTGCCCTCTCACTGTTCGGGAACCTTGTCGTGGAGCACGGATAGACTGGCGACGTGCGACGCACAAATAGAAAAACAATACGACGTGCGGCAGCGGGTGAAGAGGAGAGGAAGCGAATCAAGGTGGGCGAGGTGCGTTAACATAACAATAAAAAATGAAAGAGATTCGATGAGCTAGGAGGCACCAGGTGTCGGTAAGCGTGACTGCAGCGTATGAATGTAGGGGGAGGGTTTATTATGCAGGGGAAAAAAATCCAAATTTTGCAGACTGAAGTTGGGGTTGCGTTTATTATGCGAGTGCGTTCATTACGTGAGTAAATACGGTATATGCGACAGACACATATCTCAGAATGAAACACATTTGGTAGTTAGTGCCATGGTTTATGTCCTCTCTTTTTTTTGCCTTCTATAGTTTTTTTTTTTATGGAAATCATAAACTAACTAGCCCGAATATGTACCTTTCTGAAATTTGTTTAATGATGCAGCTATAGGGAAGAAAAAATAAACTCACAAGAAATTGCACTAAATACCTCGGCTGTGCAGAGTTGCTGGAGGCATCGTAGTGCCAGCACCACTGCCGCGCCCTGTCGTTCAGTACGACAAGTGGCCACCAGGGAAACCAGGGGATTCAGCAGGTTGGCCCCATGTTGAGAAGCACTGCACAAATACACCCCGATAATGTGTGCTCATAATGTTCAAGATAAGGACTAAATTGTCAAGCTTCACGAAACTCTCATCCAGATATTTTCTAAATTTTACGCATACATCTGAAGAACTTTTTTAGAGAATTCTGAAAAGAGCCAACCCTCAGGGTGACAATGCGGGGCGCTCCCACGTGGGGACAGTCAGACCTAGGCTAGCTGCCTCATCACAGGCTTTGTGGCCAGCCCGAATTTGATGTTAATACTTGGAGTTCTTGAGGGCCAAGCTCAAATTTTGTTCTATGAGGTTGCACTCCAGCAAGGACCCTGTGAGCTAAAGTCCCTTCGGAACAGGCAGTGCATGAAATAGAGGTTAGGATTGAGATTTGTCTATGACCCTCAAGATGCTCCAGACAAATTTTACACATAACTGTTCTACACTTGAGCCCCACCCATGCACCAAGTGGAGAAGCCCGGGAAAAAAAGACAGCTCCAATAGCCTTGCACAAATAATCAACTTAAGTTTCAAAGCAAATTGAGATTTGGCTTAAATATTTTAAATCTAATTCAAATGCTATTATCACATATAAAGAAAAATTAGCATGTTTGTCATGACCTAACTAACCTGCACAATATATATCACATTTACTTGCATAATGAACGTACTTTTTTCTAAAAGAATCGAAGCAAAGTTGGGGTGCGCTTATTATGCTGGCCAAATTTTATGAAAACTTTTTCCGCGTGAGCAAAAAATACGGTAATGCAGAAAAAAAGTTAGGTCACTTAGCCTTTCGCAATTAACATACGTTTACACTGTTTGGAAACAGCTTCTTTGTTGCACTTTACTCATCTTCTGCCAGCTGTCCCCGCGTATGTCATAAAAGCCTTTTGTGGCTATCTTTTCTTGCAATCTTTTAACCGCAACAGTGGTATCTGCTGTGATCTCGAGGGGCACCCAGAAGGGTGCGCTACGACGGTACAACGCACTTTGCTAACTTTGTGGCAACCTTGCACGACGACCGCAGTGACACCGTTCACATTGTAGCAAGTAACCAACATTGCAGCTAGCTACTCCCGAAGCATCAAAACAAACTGTCGATAACAAGATTAACGGCAAAATATGGCCGCCCCCTCGCTTCCACTGGTGAAGTTCCTATATGCGCAAAGAACAAGCGAAACGGTGATCGAGGGTGCTACCATGTTGCGGAATTCATCAAAATCTTTTCTGGGCGACAAGCGATTTTTTCTGCTTTTCCAGAAACCTGCGACGAAACAGCAACGAATGACGCTTTGCGACAGCAAATCCTGTCGTTGTCGCTCGAACATTGCGTTCACGTCCTTGTGCCTTAAAGTTTCGTATTTGCAGGAAGAGTCCATCGGTTGGCGCAGGCAGTTTCATGATCTTCGCCCACTGTGTGCTTATCAGCTGCGATGTCTCTACACTCGGACTATTCGTGAACCCCACTGTGGCAAACGAATAATAAAAAAAGGACAGCGAATCTGCTGTGCGCAGATATAAAGAAGAACAATATGGCGCGCGGCACCCGGCGAAGGAGGAAAGGGAGCGAGCCAAGGTGGGTAATAAAACAAAAGAAATCCAACAGGTAAGGTGTCGGTTAGCGAGACTATAGCGGATGAATACAGGGGGCGCGTTTATTATGCTTGAAAAAGAAGCCTAAATTTTGACAACTGCAGTTGAGAGTGCGTTTATTATGCCAGTGCGTTCATTACGCAAATAAATACGGTATATATTTTTTTCAATATGAAACAAAGCATGTGCGACTGTCAATATTTTTAATTCAAAGGGAGTGGAAACAACATCAAATAGTAGCAGGATTTGACTAGCAGTAAAATGCAAGTGACAACCTGTAAAATACGTTTTGTTTTAAAATTTACTACACTAGAATCTCAATGATATGAATTTGAAGGGAGCATGCAAAATTTTCATATCATCTCGAATTTGTATGAACAAAAAACAAGTTAAAGCTGATCATGAAGATGAACAAGAACTTTATTGGGAACAAGAACTTTCTTTCTTTCACCACCTTTCAATAAAGTGCCACGGTTTCTTCACTCGTGCTGCTGGCGCTATAAAGCACATTCCCACTTGGCGTCAATGGCAGCGAAAGTGGCAATACTTATTGGAAATTTAATCCCTTGTCCGTTTACCCGCCGAAAAGATGCGCCGCGAAGTCGACAGGAAAAGACTCAGTCCTGGAGAATTCAAGCAAAAATGCCAAAGTGGCTTCAAAAACACGTCCACGCCCCTCGGGAATGTTCACGTTCTTTCCTCATTTGTTTTGCCCCTAGTGTAAATGCCGCCATCGCGGCCTGGCGATTCGTTTCTGGGCAATAACACCGATACTGAATTCTAGTGATGCATGCAAAGCACTAAAAAAAAAGAGTTTGCACATTTACAAAAGTTGTTTCTAGAGATAAGCCAAAACAAACGACACGAGTGAACACATCGGCAGCAGAGACGACAGATTCACCAAGCAGTGCAAAAGCAAGACACGTTAGGGCATGTCGGCTCACTGCTGCTGCGTTGTCTTCTACTTCCAGTGTTCTCCACGATCGTTATTGAAACCAGGCTCTCTATGAACATGTCCTTATTAAAGCCTTGAGTTTTGTTGTGCTGCACAGGTAGTTCGTGATTATGCCAACGCGACTCCCGTCGAGGCCTTCGCCACCATGTTCAATGTACGGCTGGTTGTTAACCATTCTTGGCTTGAGTTCTCAGCCGGTGTAGCCAAAGTTGTAACAGAAAGGCGACACGCTATCGCGTGGCGGTAAAATCGGCCTCGCACCAATTTTTTTGGCGTCAACCTCTCAGCAAGACTTTCCAGCCACTTTTCCGGCAGCCAAGAGAAGAAAATTTCGGTGAGTTTTGCCGCATTCCCTCGCTTCAAGGCCAAAAGTGAACGGGCCTTCCTCCCACAGACAAGCCGCGTTGCGCTACTCGTGTGCTGTAGTCAATCGTGTTTTCTTATCATTCGTGGTTGCTGGAGAAACCCTTCATTCACCGTAACACCGAATCAGGGCATATTTTATATAATGTAGTCCATTCGATGCAACTATAAATTCAAATCATCGCAAAATTCGCATCAACAGCAATCATATCACTGAGATTCAACCGTATAGACCTATTTCATGTTTGTAGACAGCGATAGGCGCTGTCGACATACAACAATGTTGACGTGCGTTGGCTCCACCCAGCCCTGCCAGCCAAAGCTCGCTGCCGGGCTCTATGATCACGTGACAACTGGTGCAGCAGGTGCTAAAGCTGCCTTCGAGCACCACGTGTCGGGGCGCTTCCCGCTTGTTTACAAGCAGCAGCTGCAACAAAGGAAGTTGAGTGGCTGTAAGAAGGACTCTAAAAAGAACATACAGTCAAATCTCATTAATTCAAACAAGCTTAACTTGAACTTCCAGTTAACTTGAACTCACAATGAGGTCCCGTCAAAGCTATGTGTATTCCAATGGGCAAAAATGCCCAGTAATACAAACGCACGAGCACTTGCAACGGTTCATTCGAACATACCGCACTCCAAAACTGCTCTCAGCACCCCGCCCAATCCCGCGGCAGCACCTCCGACACCTCTACGCTGCGCGCAAAGGAAAGGAAAAGGAAAGAAAAGGCTGCGTTGGAATGTTTCCGCTCGCTCAAATGCCGATCTGTGACGCGCCTGTGCCACGCTTCTCCCTTTTCCGCCCCTGCCACGTAAAGACCCTTTTCATTCCAACACTGCGCGCAAAGAGACTACGAAATCGATTGACACGCTGCAAGACAAACGTGTGCAGACGTGCATCACCGATAACTTCAATTAATGACAGATGTCCTGTGATTTGGAATAAATGTAAGTCTTCTGAAACTTCCCCTTCATGTGTTAGCTCAATATACATGCGCCACTGCATAGGGAGCCCTCCGTTTACTAAGCTTTGATCACTTCGAACTTCTTTTATTTCAAACAAACTTTTGGGCCCCTTCGTGTTCGAATTATCGTGATACGACTGTATCAGCCATGCTGACATGGAGCTCTAGCTCTGAGAACCTTGTCAAACCTTAGGTATCTTCCGGGTGTGAATGCGACTAATTTGGGAAATGTCATGATCGCTGCGGCAGTCTAGATCACACCTGTAGGTGGCACGCTAAATCAACCAACCCAGTTCAGCGACTTTAGAGGCACTTAGGTAAGGTACACAAATGCATGTATTAAAAATAGGTTGTTACAAATCGTTACGGTAAATCTTTCCATTTAACAAATGTGCCAGGGAAGTTCTTCATGCAAACAACAATGGCAATTTTGGCGACCATTTCATCTATACGCTTGCGGTAACCCTTGAAGTACGTGCTGTGAATAGACGTGAAACTCTGCTTAAGCGGCGCTGCAAAAAAGGCCTCCACCAGCGCCCCCATTGCCGCACTAGCCATAATTGAGTAGTGCAAAGAGAGTCGCCTGCAAGCGAACGTGCATAGGCCCCCCCCTCTTTTGTTGGTGTTGAGGCACGATTTCCTGATAATGAAGGACCTCACAAGCTTCTAACGTCAATCCAACATCGCTTCATAAATGCAGGAAGCTCATTAAGTGAACTGCAGGTACAAAGCCAAAAATGTTTCAGTTTATTTGTGCGTGCTGCAACTGGCAACTTAGGTGCAAGCGAGTGTTGCGTGACATCGAGTTTAAGGCAAGCACTCACTCCGACATGCGTCCTGTAATGCCTAAGTGCGTTAAATTCAGGCACACGCATAATGCTCAAGTGATAAAGTACATATGCGAGCAATGCATCTTACGATCAGTGAAGTCGCTTCATCAGATGGCCCCGGCCATTTTCGCCTTTGCAGTTGCATTCTCCACCCATCTCTCGCTTTCTGTGCATTGAACTATTTTATTACGCATCCTAGATAGTTATGTTGATGATTGCCTTCCTTTTACTGCAAATGGAGAGGCATGCTTCTCCACTTTCTCGGTGTACAATCAAAGGCAAAACTGAGGCCTCCAAGATAACTCTGACAATCGCTGAAACTAATGGCAAAAAAAAAAACTTATTGTGGTCACGACCAACACTTTACGATTTACCTGTATAATGTAAATATTAGCATTTGTCAAAGCCCGAACTTACAGCATTCAAAGCACATATGTGCTCCATGCTGTGTGGTGGCGACCAGATCAGATTATCAGTGGTCGTGGCTTTTGCGATGTTTTAAATCATGTCACCAGTCTGCATTTAACACGGCGCGCACCGCGATCAGAGGCTCTGTTAAGCTTCATAATCAAAGTTACTATGGTTCTTCATCAAAGTTGCTCAAAACAATAACAGGAGGCTTACATTATCACACTTTCTCATGTGACCGATTGTGGAAAATGCGAGTAATTCGTTTACCCAACATGTTCGCAACGGCCCGTATCGAGTGCTCTCGCCGCTCTACTTCGCGACACCTACGGCAATCAGTAAATTTGACGTCCTGTACGTCTATGAAATGCACTACGCAACAGTAGTGCGACCAAGGTCTTTCTTCATAGGCCGCGGAGCTGTTGCATCTGCTCTTGTTTTCACCGCCGTTCTTGTGAGTGAACCAGCAAGCACTTCATGGCGGTTCAGCAACGCCGACCTAAAGCCCATACTTAGAGCCTATAATACCCGTGACACACGGGCAAAAGTAAAGTACTTTGAAGTAAACCCCTTTTGTCGCCTAAGGGGACCATTTGCTGAAAGGAGTGGCGCTGATGACACACGGCACTGGACTACTGCTTTAGGCGGAGCCTCAGAAAAACGCTGCAGAAAAAATGGCGCTGTTTGTGGAAACAGCAAGATTGGAAATATTAAAAAGAATCTGCGCATGTACATCACATTCAGCGACGCCGAAGCGTAAAACCGTTTTTTTTTTATTGTCTGGTGGCTTATAATGCGCATACCTGTAATTTTCTTTTGCTTTTTTGCGTTTTTAGCAGCAACTTAAGTTCGTCTGGCAACTATGAAGAGTCAGTGTTTTGCTGTTTTTGTTTTTTGTCGTGCTTTTTACATGGCTGCGTCCAGCCAGGTCAGTGACGGCGGGCCGCGTTTCATCGTGGTCCTGCGATGTCTCAGCGCAGAGACAGAGATAAAGCAACAGTTGAGGTGGGCCTGACTCTTGTCGCCCTTGGCTCCATCGAAGATGAGCTAAACGCTGCGAAGGCAAGAGTGATGAGCCTCAAACAAAGACTCGTCATGAACAGCTTCATTCTGACTGCTTCCGCACTGTCCCCCCGAGCCATCAACCGCGAAAGTTGGGCCTATGTGCGCAACGAACGCTGGTTCGAAGACACATTGCCGTTATTAGGCGACGGCCACTTTAAGCAGTGTTTTCGAGTGAGCCCGACACACCAACTGCCGCTGCCAACCCTAACATGATCCCGCTAGTGACGTAATGCAGGCGTTTGGGAGTATGGACAGGCTATAGCCTTCACTTTTGAACAAATCGCACTGCTGCCGAAAATTAAAGCATTTTCTCAGCGCAAAAAAATACTGACAGGGCACCGCAGTGTTGCGACACGTTTTCGTCTATTGATAAATTATGCACACTGTATGCGAGAGTACTCCCTTCCTGCCAGAAAAGTAGATGCGGGATCTGCTTTTGCGAAAAGGATCTTTGCCGGAAAGCAGTTACTCCTTTGTCGTGTGTCACTGTGCCCGAACGCCTTTCCGAAAGATGTCCCCTTGTCTAAAGGACTTCAGGGTGCCCCCGTGTGTCAGGGGCATTAGCTGGCATAAGAAACTTTTAAATTTTAAAAATTGGCTGTGCATCTGCATACTTCCCTGCAAAAATCGTCCAAAGATAATATTCTTGTGCTGGCCATACTATACGAGTCCTGATTTTACCTGCAGCCACCTGTAATGCTGTTCTCGTACCATTTCCATCCCACCAGGAGGCAGGAACATATCGTCATTAGAGGGCTTTTTGAGCATAGCATCCCATTTTCAGTGCAGCACAAAAACACTAGGGTCGTTAAAATTTTGTATCTACACTCAAATCTCAATAAACGAAACAGGATCTAATGAAATATTGATTATAACAAATTCAATGAAAAATAGTCTTGCAACAGATATATTGTAAGGCATAATACTTTTATAACGAATTTTCAGATATTACGAACTTACCTCCATGTAGGGTGAAACTGTTATAATGAGGTTTGAGTGTATTGTAGAGAACACCAACAAGAGACAGCACCCGATCCTGGGCCAGCTGTTCTTATCTAGTATTTCTCTTCCTTTGCTTCACTAGCCTAATATGCGCCCATGTCACACACCGGGGTCGTTCTTCATAATCATACTTGGCCATGACTGCAAACATTGCTGATGGAGCGGATGGCAACTACAAATTAATGAATATATCGAAAGTAAGATACGCAGTGGTTGTCAAAGGCCAAAACTACGCAAATTAATTGTTGTGACGGCAGCTCTTGTCTTGGTCAAGCACATTAGACCTCATCTCTGCTTGAATGTGAGCTTTTGCTGGTCAAGCAGCATGATACGAAAGTCACATGACCTTTTTTGGATGCTAGCAAATGTACTATCCCAAAACTGCCAACGTCATTTGAGGTTAAGTGCTTACGCAGACTCTTTTTGGCTAGCACCAGAGCAAAGAGAGCAGAGAATTGTGCAGGAGCAAACAGTGACAATAGTACCTAGCAAGACTACCGAGCCAACCTTGCAAAAATTTGGTTGTGATGAGGTGATTGCAATAATAGATAGATAGATAAGAAGTTTATTCAGACAGTCATGGTCTGGGATGAAGGGGCTAAAGGCAGATGCAACTGCCTGACAAAGGCCCCCCTACCCATACATTTCTCAGGGGTGAAAAGCCGCGGTACATGCGCAAATACAGGTAACAACATAAGGCAAAAAAAAAAAACAAAACAAAAAAGAACATGCGCACAGGCGATCAAAACACAATCGGTAGAATAGTGCCCTTCGATACACACTAATGATGCGTGACATGAGAATGTTTATAGAAGCCTTGATGATGATCAAAGTTACAAAACAGTATAGAACAAAATAGGAAAAAATCAAAAGACAGAAAATGCACAATATAAAGAGAAGATTAGGAGCTAAACAAGAGGTAATCTTTAACTTTTTTCTGTAGGCTGTATGTCGAACAGTTGTCTTGGATAATATCGGCGATTTCTCGATTATTATTCAGAAACTGTGGCATTAAATAGGCTAGTGTCTGAGTACCATATTTAGTTCGGAACATAGGTGTTCTGAGTCTATTTTGCCTTAGGTGATATTGCGAATGTACAGATAACGATGATGAGGACAGGATTTGGCGGTCATGCAAAATTTGCCTGTGTGTATGCATTGCAAGTCTTAGTTGGAATAGCTGATCTATTCTGAGTATATTAAGCTTTGAAAAGGATGGCGCTGTGTGGTCATTTCGCTTAAGATTTTCAATGCAACGGACAGCTCTTTTTTGTAAAATTATTAATCTATCAAAATTTGTTTGAGTAGTGGTACCCCAGATTAGGAGACAGTATTGCAAATGAGAGTGAACGAGGGCGTAATATAACTGCAGTTTCAACCATTTAGGCACCAAGGAGCTAACTTTGTACAGTATTGAAATTGACCTGCACATATTTGCATGAATCTTGTTTACGTGAGGTGTCCAGCTCATATTCTCTTCAAAAACAACACCTAGAAATTTATAACTAGGAATCTGTTCGATAGCGCAGTTTTGAAATATTATACAGGCATTATGATCGTCAGGCTTATTACGGCTCTTGAAAATAATATATTTAGTTTTGTTTACATTAAGTTGAAGTTGGTTTAGATGCAACCAGTGTGAAAGTTCAGTTAGCCATCTATTAGCTACATTTTGAAGTTCAAGTAGATGTTTACCTGAAAAAAAAGTACTCGTGTCGTCTGCATAGAGAATTATGTCAGGAGTTCGCGGTATGTTCACAATATCATTTATGTAAAGGAGAAAGAATAAAGGTCCCAGAATGGAACCTTGCGGAATGCCATATTTTATTGGCTGAGATTGAGAAGAGTAGCCATTTAGACTAGTGAATTGTACCCTGTCAGATAAGTAACTGCGGATCAAATTTAATACGATACCTCTAACACTGTAGCAAGGGAGTTTGTGAAACAAAACAAAATGCTTCAAGCAATGCATTGTTATACAGTGAAACCTCGTTAATTCAAACTCGGTTATTTCGAAATCACACTGAATTCAAAATAGTTCCGTGGTCCCGTATTTTGCAATGTAGGTTTTGAGAACATAATTTGAAGCGGCGATCAGGACAAGTCCGGTTAATTTGAAAACTTCAGATTAGGTGTGCCGATTCGCAATCCCGATCTGCGGAAACAAAAGCCCTTAACAGCCACTAGGCAGTGTACTTAAATAATACTAATGAGTGGTACATGAAGCACTTCTGCCTCGTTACTTCTAGCATGAAAAATAAATTTATATATGCGACGTTCGATGCGCCTGAGCCTTCTGTGTTTGGAGTTTTAGGTGGCTGTGCACTGGACTGCAACACCACAAAAGGCGTGGTTTAGTCAGATTTGAGTTGTGAATGCCTGTCTTTCCGTGCAACTAACGAGCTGAGCTGTTCTGACGAATAAATCTGGGTAGAAGCCGCAGGGCATGGTTGAGTATTTCCCAAGTTCTGCAGCTCTATCCCGACTGTAGTGGGCGTGTGAGGCGAGAGGTGAGCGTTGTGAGCGCCGAAAGAGCCAAGCAATGGAAAACCAGTATTTTCACTCTCCGAGTCGTCATGGCGTTGCTCGGTATTTTCCCTATGCGTCAGCTGGTCTACCATGAACAAGGCATCCTTATGACACGAATAGAGACCAATAGGAGCCTTTGAAAAACTGCGACGTAGAAAAACAGGTGGTGGACCATGTATGCGAGCCGAAGCATGAAAAGCATCAGTAGGGTAAGCGACGTCTCGTGTCACATGTTGATGCGACGGCTTTGGAAATGCCGACTTTTGTGCAGAAGAGAGGAGCGCTCGATGGTTGAGTTTTTCCCGAAATGCGCATGATCGCCTGTCAGTGAACTCATGTGCCACTTCGTCTGTTGGCAGTTGTCGACTCGCACTGGGCCTTTTGAATGCTTGAAGACTGCTTAGGAAATTGACGATGTAGTGCGGCTGTCTCCTGATGGTTGACAATAAGTAGGTCTTGGTCATAGTCATTAAAACGGGTGATCATTTTTTTTTTTGATCTTTTGCCATAACTCGTCGTTCTCAAAGATGTAAGTGAGGTAAAACTTAAATGCCTCACCGGAGATGTAGTCAGTAAAGTTGGTGATCATCTCACATTCCGACCATAATGCAGCGGTAGCGTGAAGCTCGTACAGGTAGAACCAGTCCTGCACGGGTCCATCGTCCGCTGCTCCGGTGTACTTGGGGATGGGAAGGTCAGTCGATGGTTCCGTCATGATGGTTGCAATGGTGTCCATTGGCAATGCACTTTTTGTGGTCCGCGTTCTGTCACTGCGTCTCGCTGAAGTCTTCGATGATGATGGCCGGTTGATGAAGTGGTTACGAGGTCTTCATACTGTCGACTTGTGTGACACTAGATGTGGGAGACATGGCCTGGCTCATACGGCATGTTTATTCCATTAAGCACTTCTTCCTTATCTATTTCTCCTAACCATCCCTGCCTTCTTACGTTACATATATAAACGTCACAGCTTTGCCACAAAAAGGAAGCAATGAACGCGATAGCAACAAATTGCAAAGTCACGCGCAGAATGGCAAGCAGATCGAAACCTGCTCCGCATTTCTCACGCACAAATGACGCACAAAACGTACTCACGGGTACAGATGAACGCGAATAAGCGTCTCAATGGTTATTTTGCCGAGTCTGAAAAGCACGCTGTTTTCGCAAACGGAGATTGTGCAACGATCACAGTGACCTTAGTGCACCTGGAAACTACCATATAAACCGTTATAGGTCGAGTGATATTATAGGTCGACCCCCCAAGTTCAGATTACCGAAAAAGATAAAAAAAGGAAAACAACCCAAAATTGCCGAACGACATTTATTTGCGAATTGGGCACACCACACCCCGATCATCGGGGCTCCCCTCAACCACCATCGCAACTGTTCCTATTCGTCAGACGAAGCACCACTGTCTTCTGAAGACGAGAGTTTGTAGCTGGCCGCCTCCCACAGTGCGTTGTCTTCCGTGCCATACAGCAAGTTGCTGATGGAACATTTTTTAAAAGCACTTTCTATCATGGAATCTGGCAATGAATGCCAGGCGGAAAGCACCCAGCCACAAATAGTCGCAAGCAGAGGCCTGTGTAGGCGGCCCGTCGGTGTCTTTGGGTCGTCGCTGGACATCCACTTTTGATACTCCAGCTGCACTCGGTCCTTGAACGGCTTGTTTAGCACAACGTCGATCGGTTGGAGGGTGGACGTCATACCACCTGGTATCAAGGCGAGGTCCGTTTTTCCATCACCCAGTGCGCACTTCACAGCGTTGGTTAAGTGACCACAAAACGCATCTAACACCAGCATGCAGCAAAGACGCAGTAGTGCACCTGGCTGACGGTTCCAGACTACTCGTATCCATTTTAGCATCATGGCCTCGTCCATGTATCCCTCTTTGTTGACGAGAATGACAACACCAGGCGGGAACACACCCTTCGGCATTGTCTTACGTTTGGAAATGATGAAGGGCGGAAGCTTTCTACTATCTGCCATGCATGCCAGCATGATGGTGAAGCGCGAGTGCTCGTTACCAAGACAACAGCTTCATATCCTTGGCGCCACGCTGCATGATCATGGTCAATGAAGGCATGTTAAACCACACGGGGGTCTCAACGGCATCGTCAATCTCCCCTCAACGGCATCGTCAATCTCCCCATCATGTAGTCCTGCTCCCGAAGCCGGTTCACGAAGCCCTGAAAGTTTATAAGCTTGTCCTCGAACTCGTCTGGAAACTTCTGACAGATGAATGTGCGCCACCGGAAAGAAAATCCTTTCCGTCTTATGAATCGACGCACCCAAGAGTTTGGTGCACGAAACTCTTCTCCCGTGAGCCCAGCTTCTCGAGCGATTTCCACAGCTTTCTTGCGAATGGCATCCATAGTCACTGGCAGCGAGCACGCATGAACTTCTCACACAAAGTTCCCTAGCGTATTCTCCAGCTGCGGATGAACCGCACTTCGCCCACGAAATGTCATTTTCCGAAGAGTGCACATCTGCAGCTTCCCTTTCTGCACCCTCCAATAGCACACGCTTTTTTCTGATACACCAAAGTGGCGCTGAGCAGCCATATTCCCATTCGGTTCTGCGAACTCAACAACCTCTAGTTTAAACGCAGCAAAGTACTGCCTTCTCGTACCGCTACTCATATTCAGTGAACCAAAAAAAGACCACTAAAAATGAAACACAATGTCAAGCGGAGCGAGAACTTAGAAAAGATCGGAGGCGAATCACGAACGCAAAAAAAACAGACAAGAGAGAAAAAAAAAAGAATCTGCTATTGGATTTGAATATGAATATGGCCGTGTCCAGCATCTCATGCACATGCACGCCACATGTTGCCAGACAGCGGTGCACTGTCGGCTAGACACCGCTATGTAAGACAAGGGGCGACATTAGTTCGTTGTTTTATTGAAAATATCTCGACTTATATTCCGGTTTATACGATACAACAGAATCGTTCCGGCGAAAGCCCAAGTCAAGTGAAGAGGTACAATTGTCCTCATCGCAAGATAAGCGCATGTCTACCCTGCCCCCTCTCCACAGGACAAAGTACGCATGAGAAATGAGAGCACGTGCCACGGCGTCCTGACGATGTGGTGACGTGCGCTCATTGAGCCATCTTTCTAGTAATGCTGCAAACACGATAATTTTGCCCGAGATGCCAGTCAACAGAAGTAAGTGGTAGATATAAATAGCTTGCCATTTGATCGTTGAAAAAGGTGCTCCTTAGTGGCTCAGTGGCTCACACCTAACACTCACAATTCAGAAGTCCTACCTACAATTCCGCGTGCCAATCTTTTTTTGGATTATTTTTCTTTTTTGCTCTTTCATATATATAGATACAAATGCATATACGGTGAGTGAAGGCGACGTCAACGCCGGCGGCAAACTCCAGCCGAGAGTGTCCATATAATTGCTATCGCAATAAAAAAAACGGTCTCGTGATCAACTGCAATACAGCAGTGATGTGTGGGCAGCATGTTACATGCTTCTCGCAACGTCAGCCCATTATGATTCATCTATTCTTTCTGGAAATTTCAAGAAATTAAAAATAGACAGTCTGGAGAAATACGCGATGTATGCAAAGCCCTGAATGCCACTTGCTCCAGCAATTCGAGCACTTGCACAGCTGGCAAAGTTCTCGCCTGCAACGCCTACTTCGAAAACTCGGATCGAAAGCTTCAATGGTGATGTTTTCCAGCAAATACACATCGCGAGTCTCGTCACACTGTCCATTATTAAATTCTTTATTTTACAAGAAAGAATGGGCGAATGGGCGAATCATGACGTGCTGACGCAGCAAGAAGGAGGTGAGATGCTGCTCGCGTGTCACTACTGTGCTACGGTGAAGATGTCTTGTTTTTCACAGGCGCTCATTTTAGTTGATCACGTTTTTTTTTTCTTGCGGTGACAGCAATTAAGCCCGGAATTCTTCCTTGTTTGCGGCAGAAGTGTGACCAGGTATTGCTGAAAAACATAACCCTTGGAGCAACAAACTAGTCAGCACAGCAAACTATCAGCCCCAATTAATTTGAATATTTTCAAGTTCCTTGCATCCCACTTTTTGTATGTTCTGTTAATTAGAAAACCCACTTGATTGGAGGATTTGTTACGATTTTAGTGGCTTCAAAATAACGAGATTTTACTGTATTTCATTCCACTGGAATGCTTTTTCATCGCATCAGACATGAATCATCTGCCCGTGCTTATTGTGCAGGGTGCTCTCTTTTGCGGTGCAGTGTGCTGGCCCAGCAGGAGCATGGTCATGACCTTGATCACCAGCTACACTAATACAGGGAGACATCAGTGCTTCTCTCTGGCTACAAAGCTTTTCATTAATGATCCACATCACAGCTGGCCCAGGACATAAAAGCTACCGAGCAACCGGCTGATTTGGTCATAACAGCACATCATACATGCATTCTTTACTTGTCCCAATTGTGCAGGTTTGTTAGTTACCTAGATGGTGCTGTTGGTCTTAAAGGTACAGACTACTGTTTTTTGTTTGCGGTGTCATGACCACCAAAGCACGGTACTGCGATGAAGCGCTTGATTTGTTCAGTGTTGCGATGTTGTTCCACTGCTTTGTCCTAGCTACTAATAATGGTGAGAGACATAGATACAGATCCTGGTCTTACCCTGGGCAAACAACACGGGAGGGTGTGCTTTCATTGGTACTAGACACAATACGTAGGCTCAAGTCCAGTCAAACAGTAACACATAATGAGCTGAAGAGCATCAAAGAAAAGTAACATGCTACAGATATGGCAATTATGCAGCTGGCTGGTCGTGTCTCGGCGCTGGAAGAAACCAAAGTGTCGCTTAGTAGTATAGTATACTTAATTTCAGTGCCTTTGATCCTTCCTTGTGTACCTAGATGCAAAACTAAATAAAGTTACAGAAATATGTGACAACACTGAGAACAAGTTGTGCCGGTCGAAGTTGCTTTTCTTTGAGCTCAAGGATGATGAGAAAGAAACATGGGATGATTCCGAGCAGAAAATTATTACCTTCTGCTCCCAACAGATGAGCGTTATTATCACTGAGAGCCAGCTTAAGGGAGTTCAACTAGAAAAATTTGCCGCGAATAAAACAGACCAATTGTCCCCACACTTAAATTCTTCAAAGATAAGCAGCGAATTCTTGCATCTACACATGAGCTCAAAGGCTTGACTTATATTAGAGAAGACTTTTCTGCTGCAACCAGATTAGGAAGGCAAAAGCCGCTTGAATTTGACAGGATGCTGGATAAAAGAAGCAAGCTGGCTTTTGATAAACTCCAGATAGATAAACAAGTGTATGAGTTTGATAGAACAACGGACTCTGTTATAGCATCTCTAGATAGCTAGACCAGAAAAATAAAGCTTGGGCATTACATAGACTTAGCCGCAATAGTTCTCAATCATTACTCTTTACTGATATTTGAAGCCTTCTTCCTAAGCGTCATGATCTGTATTCCTTCTTGGAAGATGCTGTTAGCGATACCATTGCACTCAGGGAAACATGACTGCATTCTGATGTAATGGACAAAGAAATCTTTGCCAATCCAAATAAATATAGCTTATTTAGACATGACCGCACCACTAAAAATGGTGGTGGTGTTCTTATAGCTATAAAAATATAATTAGCTTTGTTTCTGGTGAATACACTCTTGCATTGAAATAGTGCGGGCCGCCTCTACTACATCAACAGCGAAGAAACTGGTTGGTGTCTCCTACTGTCCCCCCAGATGCCAATAGTTCTTTCGTTGACGAACTCTGGAGTTCCACTATTTTGGCCGTCCGCAAATACCCTGCTGACATCATTTACCAGGTCGGTGGCTTTAACTTTCCGCAAATAGATTGGTCTCAATTGTCGTCTTCTTGGCACAATGCAACAAAGCTCATAAACCTCTCATTAGACTTCAATTTTTTCCAAGTAATTAACCAGCCAACTCACAATACTACAGTCAAATTTAATTCGAACTTCCGGTTAATTCGAACTCAAGCTAACGTCTTGTCGAAGCTATGTGTATTCCAACGGGCGAAAATGCCCTGTAATTCGAACGCGCAAGCACTTGCAACGGTTAATTTGAACATACCGCGCTCTGACAATTCTCTCAGCACCATGGCCAATCCCGTAGCGGCACCTCCGACACCTCAACGCTGCACGTGAAGAGTGAAGGCGAAAAAAAAGACTGCGGTGGAATGTTTGCTCTCTCTCCAATGC
Source organism: Rhipicephalus microplus (assembly GCF_043290135.1). Classification (NCBI taxonomy): domain Eukaryota; kingdom Metazoa; phylum Arthropoda; class Arachnida; order Ixodida; family Ixodidae; genus Rhipicephalus; species Rhipicephalus microplus. Next base: position 258,334,219 of record NC_134702.1, read on the forward strand.
TGATCTCAATCGCCTGTGCCACGCTTTTCCCTTTTCCCCCCTGCCACATAAAGGCGCTTCTCCTTTCAACGCCGTGCACGAAGAGAGAGAGGGAAAAAAAGGGAGCTCTCACGGAGTGTTGACTCTCTCTCAAGTGTTGGTGCCACACTTCCCCCTTTTCCGTCCCTGCCACGTAGACCGTTCTCCTCACAACGACGAGTGCAAAGAGAGCAAAAAAAAAAAAAGCTGCCATGGAGAGTTGGTTCTCCCTCAAATGCCGATCTGCTTTTCTTCGCTTGGAGACGCTCCTCCTTTCTCGTCACGTGCTGGCCACGCTGCGGCTGTGAAGCGGAGGCGCAGTCGTTGTTGTCGACGTCTTTAGAGAGTGTCGGCGCTGAACATTGCCTCGCACAACTTTTCTTGCCAGGAGAACGCTGAAGCCGAAGTAGAAATGCTTTGCAAGCTCCGTATGAAATTGACTTGTTGATAGGCAAATATATGTAGACGCGCATCCCTGATTACTACAATGACAGATGTCTTGTGATTTGTGAATAAATCTTGGAAAGCGAAATTAAACGCATGCAGGAGCTCGGTTGGGTTGTTTCAGCGGATAGCGAGTACACCTCACCAATATTTTTCGTGGAAGCTCCAGGTAAAAAGCCTAGACTGACATTGATTATAGCCAGTTAATTGCAGTAACTCAGGACCAAACCTACCCGATCCCTAACTTAAGGGAAAGAACAGAATCCATAAGCCATGCAAGGCATATATCGACACTCGTCCTGACCAGAGACAACTGGCAGGTTCTGCACAGTGAACGGGCAAGTCACTATGCTGCGTTTATTTCTCCTTTTGGAACTTTCCGTCCCTTAGTCTTTGACTTTAGGCTGAAGAATGCACCATTTTGTTTCTCTAGACTGATGGATCTCATTCTCGAAGAAATGCAGGAATACGCCTTGTCATATTTTGATGATAATACGATTTTTTCTAGTAGCTGGGAGGAGCCCATCTTGCATTTGCACCAAGTATTAACGCGCTTGAATATAGCGGGACTGACCATTTAGGTAGAGAAATGACGGTTAGCAAGGGGCGAGGTCAGCTACCTTGGCCATAAGGTTGGTCAAGGTTGCCAGCGGCCACTAGAGGTTAAAATTGCAGCAACAGCTTATTACGCCAGACCTACAAGTAAAACTGACGTTCGTTCTTTTCTTGGATTGAATGGGTAGCACCAGCAGTACATAGACAACTTTTTGGAGATTGCTAGCCCACTCTGAGATGGCTAGAAAAAAAACAAACCCATGAAAGTGCAGTGAAGCGAAAAGAAAGCACGTGCATTTCTGGCCCTGAAATCTGCTTTATCCAGTCGGCATGTGCTGAAGGCACCCGATTTTGAGCGCCCGTTTGTGCTGCAGTGTGATGCTAGTGATCGATAAATGGGGGCCGTGCTCAGTCAAAACGACGCTGATGGGAGCGAACACCCTATGGTATTTGTCAGCAGAAAACTTACGATTCGTGAGCAGATGTACAGTGTGTCAGAATAAGACTGCGCATGCCTCGTATGGTCAATCCAGAAACTACACAACTATCTGGCTGAATCCTATTTCGTGGTCCAGACAGATCATTGTCCTTTAACAAGGCTGCGTAGTGTGCCATCCAAAAATGGGAGGCTCCTGCGTTGGAGTTCAGACTTGCAGGAGTACAACTTTGATCTGAAATACCACAAAGGCAAAAAGAACAGTGACGCCGATTGCCTGAGTCAAGGTTTTCCTTCACTAAATAGCTAGAGGAAATGTGGGACTGCAGAATCCTTCTGGAGTTTTCTGTCAGAATAAAGTGCTGCTATTTAGCTTATGTGTTTATCCGAGGACGGTAGCCTTCATTCAGAGCCACAACATGCGCGCACAGTGAAACCACGCACGTGTGCACGGCGTCGAAAACAAAGAGCAATCGATTTAGACACAGACACGGATACCACGGAAAACTATTCAGTAAAGAGCCCTCCATATGCAGCGCCGCCTCACATATGTGATGCCAATAAAAGCGCTGCACTGCCAACGCAAAAGTATTTTCTTTTTGTTTGGAGGAGGGCAGGCACACCTGAGCATGCTTCCGTGGCAGCAAGAATGGCGGCAACTCCGGCTCCTGGGGCGCAGGCCCGCCTGCCACCTAGCGCTCACCCATGTGCAATAACAAACCCTCATGCGCACCGCCACCGCTTCGCGCTTCGTCGGTGGCGGGGTACATGCGAAAGATGCATGCTCGTACCAAAATTCAAAAATGCCAGATTGCTTGTGCAGAAAGTTCATTATGTCAAGGTTGTCTCCTCCTATTACTTTGTTACATAGAGGTCGCAAATACATGTGCTTCTATGGAGCAAAAGTGGGGAATAGAAAAACGTGGTTCTTTGAGTAATTTATTATATATTGGTTGATAGCATGAGGCTCTCGCTAAATTGACCACAACCCAGTTAATTTGGATGATTCCTGGATAGCACCAAGTGCAAAGCATCACAAACGTACAATGCAAGAAACCGTAGACTGCATTCGCAGACAACCGGAACAATGCGACGCAGTTCCAATTGCTATCTTCATCGGTTAGTGACCCCGAATTTGTCATCATGAAGCAGATCCACCACTGTGCAGCTTTATTTTAAAGAAACTCCATTGTACCGTCAATTATTTGACACTAACTTAATCTAATGAAATCAGACTAACGACAGTTCACTGATAATAATAACCACGAGAGCACCTGTGCTGAAGGAGAACATCGATGGCTTGTGCCTTGGCTAGAGCCAGGCTGTAGTCAGCCGTATCTGCAGGTGAATCCTCCAGCATTTGCAGCAGCAGAGGAAGAGCCTGCGGTTGCCTCACACACAGGGTCGCCAGACTGGGCAACAGCATAGATGCCATGACTGGGTGGTGGGCCGAGAGGGCACGAATGCTACTCCACAACGGGCCCAGGGCATACTGCATTTGCGCACAGAAGACAGCAAGCACCACGATTTCAAGCACTGAGGGTAGAGCAGAATATTGCTGCTACTTCACTGTAAAACAAGTATACTGTGCAATCAAAAAGAACAACAACAAGCGATTCAAAAACCGTTAAGGATCCTTGTCAACCCGAGGACTGAATGTTTAGTACATTACTGTTATCATCCCAATATAGGGAACTTGCATGTAAACTCACTCATTCTCATGACATTCTCATTGAGGTAAACACCTTCCCAGAATTTATGTCTGCCCCATTTCAGTAACTTTTTTGAGCGCAGATGATGACAAATCTCATACATGTGCAGCACTGCACCAGGTCACACATATATAAAACACACATAGCAAGTAAGGTTCAGGGGAAGCATTGAAGAGATGAAGTGTCACTACATCTAAACTTTTCAGGAGAAGTTTTGTCCTCTTTGCATGCCACAATTTCAAATTTCTTTTATAACGTGAACTATGAGGCATCGTCCAGCTAAGCTCCAACTCAGTGATGCTAACAAGGTCTTCTGCTTCGGAGCGATTTTTGAAGCAGAAATATTTTTATTTCGGAGCACTTTGGAGTAGGAAAGTTTTTCATTCTGGAGCACTTTAAAGCACATAGTTTTAAATCTGGGAGCACCCCAGAACAGCTAACTTCACATCCCAGATTACACTGCAAAATTGAGTTGCATTTATATTCAAAGCCAAACAGAATTATTTTGGGGCTCTTATGAAGAGCTGAAAATATTTCGATTCTTTGCAAATCTCATGGAGCCAGTAATCTTAAGAGAACTCCCTATTTCACTTGATGCAGATTACTGTTGAGCACAGGCATGCGCAGGGCAGGCCAGAGTTCTCTGCAGTGCCCGTGACCCCATTTTTTTAATGCATCGGGCAGGTTTCACGCACCCCCTTACCCCAGCTTAGGTAACTAGAAGGGGCAGCTGCCCCCTTTCCCCCTCGTGCACACAGCATCCAACTTTATCAGCCATTACTTTCGTAGCAAATGAACAGAATACTGATTCATTAAGATTGTATTTCATGAAATAACATTCTATGTACACCTATGTGGTTATTAGCAGACGTGGTAGACAAAAGGTGTGGTGTACAACACTAGAGACTCACACTGTCTCAAATGTATTCTCCTAAGAAGATTCCAAAGAAAAATAGGGGTTCTTTTTAAACACTCTCGATCGTATTGCTCGGTGTAACATGACATCACTTAGCTAGCCCCATAAAGTCAACCTCTCCCAACACTTCCATCTCTTCAGGTTTCTCTGTGCTGGGACTACATGATTTAACTTCGTTTTCCCTTTTGCAACAAGTTTTATATAGCTAGGGCCTTCTGTTTGCACACCAAAAACCTTCACGGCCAAACCTCATAAGCGCGAAAATGCACGCGACAGCGACGAGCGACGAAACAGGGCGTTCGCGCGACGTGTCGCATGCTCGTTTTCGCGCGATCGCTCGGTTCTCCAGATTTGGAAACCATCGCTCATCGCCCGGAAGTGCTGGGCTCAAGCAGCCAATAGCGAAATACCGGAAAAGACAAAGACTACATAGGTGCACGTGACCCTGCCCGAGTCACGTATGCGCAACAAAAAATAACGCAATGTTCATTACGCATGTGCATATAAAAAAGTGCTGCAAGGCAATAATAAACACTTTCCGTTTCATTACACAACAATATATCTTATTTTTAAATTGCATACCGCTCGCTACGCGGTTTTCTTGGTGCGAGTAGACGGCCTCATGCCAGCAACAGTGGAATTCGCTCGCCGAAGCCGTCGCGTGAATGAGGTTTGCCTGCATTAGCGACTGATCGCGCGAAGCCGATCTACGTCGCGTCGCTTGTCGCTGTCGCGTGCATTTTCGCGCTTATGAGGTTTGGCCTTCAATATCCTCTAGGAAGCAGTGCAAAAATGAAAAGAAAAATAGACTAACCATTTCCCACTAAAGGGAACCATGTTTAGACCCGAAGCAGCAGGCCCTAGCTAACACTTACACTGGCCGCGAAATTGATGCTGGCGCTAATCGTGGCATTGCGCAGAATCCTGGGGAGGCACAAAACACGCAGTGATAGAACGGTGTTTCCTACTGGAACATGCGAATTGCTGCTAACGGGCAATGAGAGACAAAAGACTCCGATTGGACACAGAGACCCGCAGTAGGCTTTTAGTTAACATGAAAGGAGCCGTCCTATGACATAAAAGGAGCCGACCTATGACAGTTGCACAGGGGGCACATGTGATAACATCACCCCATGTGCCAAGCCTGATGTCGATTGCTACTTAAGCTGAGAGGGACGCCTCACCCGTCTTCAAAGAGCATGAATAAATGCAAGGGGGCAGGGTGTTCGTTGTGGCTCTGGAGCAGCAACTGTGATCTTTCACATTAAAAGCGAAGTCACGATCGCTGGAAGTGTCACTATTTCGGCAGGTATTACAGACGGCTTGAATGCTGTTTTACGTATTGTAATTTCAACACAAGCAGACTGTGCGAAAAGTGCTTCGCCTCCTCGAGCAGCCACATAGGGAGTATGCACTGAGTGTTGATTGCAAGGATGTTGCACCATTTTAGAAGCCTATTCATTTGCACTGTTCGCACTGTACATGCACCGGCAGGTAAAAGATGGTGTCAGGGCTTCTACTAATCCAAGCCTCTGTACGAATAACAAACACAGTGCATGCAGCAAGCCTTCTACGCATGGAATGAGTGCGTGCACCTTCAAAATGGCACAACCACTAGTGCTCTTGACATATGTCAAAGTGCTTCTTTTGGACCCGGTATCACGTAACTCAACAGGACGCTCAATAAAACTTGTTTTTGGGGCTAGTTGGTAATTCCTCATATTTTATTTCTCATACACTCACACATCCACCCGAGTAACACACACACGCTGAATGTCATGTGTGTTACTCGGGTGGATGTGTGATCGTTTGTGAGAGCCAAGGTTGCGCTAAATATCTTACAATACAACAGGGCGCAGCTAAACTCTTTCGCTACCATACCTGTTCAAATCGATTACTGGTGATTGACGCTATGGGATCGTCGATTTCGGCACGTTAAATTTGTTTCTCGTGCACACAGCACTTTCTAGTAATTAATCCATGCATTGAACTTTCATAATCTATTTGAATTTGCCCGTTTTGGAAACACAGTGATTTTTGACAGACCTTTGTGGGAACCAATATGCGTGTATTGTTGGAAAAGTGCACTAGGCTGGTGAACTTGACAAAAGTGTGTGCAACTCGTGATTATGGTACAGTAACATCGAAGTTCTGTAATGAAAAGAACCTTTGGAAGCCAAACATTGAATTAAAGTGTCAGCTTTGCAATTTGACTATGTTGAGCAGTAATGATAGCCAGACATTTATGCCATATATTTCATAGAAAGCTGTTCCTAGGAGTCAGAAAAAATTTGTTCTACAAAAAATATTTCCGAAGGTCCGCCGCGTGTTCAAAGTGTTGAGGTGACCTTCTATAACAGTTTCTAGCAGCTTTCGTTTTGCTTGCATCTTTATATCAGACACAGGGACACATCTAGTGTCACTAGTCACTCCTATGATGTCGTCATCATGTGCTCATGGGTGTGCATCAGTGCTGAAAAACACATGCGCTGCTCGAAACTGTCTTGCAACCTCACCCCTGAATTGAGTTACAACGAGCTTAGCGTTCGAGGATGACAGCACCTCAGCTTCAAATTTTATGATGCAGATGTTCTGCGTCAGCCTGATACATCCACAGCCATTTATGGGTTTGTTTTGTTTACATCCTCAAGTAGTTTCCTCTGCCGCAAGTGCGTATAGTTGCTGACTTTTGCACACAATCTTATAGCTACTCTGGTTACGTGCGTGGTCTACACTTCGCTGGGGCGCAGTGCGCTGGTGCTGGCTGTAGAGCTCCTCCTAAAACTAGAAGGCCCCGGGAGCACATCTTGGCCCTGACCACGGAGCAGTGCAAAAACGTTTCAGAACTGCGGCGATGTTGTCTTTTTTTTATTATGATATGCGTGAAAATAAAAAATTATGCTTGGATGCACATATTGGAACGCCAACCTATGCGCTGTAAGGTGGGTCATGGAAAGAGGTAACGCTAGACGAAATAGCGAAGTTCATTGGGCATCTCGTTTATAGGGGGATTATTCACATTACGGGCATCCATCTACCTCTATTGGAGCACCAGGAGACTCTTATCGCAACACAACAAAAATTTACTGAGAAAAAGTGTACAAGTACACTTTTGTCTCACAAAAAAAAAACATGCCATGCTTCATCGCATGGAACGAGCAACGAAGCAGCACCCCGATTCTTATTTTCTTTGTCTATATGAAGAGAAACATTTTTGTACAACATTTATTATTTTTATACTATTCCTGGGTCATTTATATACAAAATGTATATTTTGAATTTTCTTTGTTTTGTAGAGAAGCCCCCGAACACTGAAATGGGTCGAGCTCTCAAGTGCTTTCTAGTGGGTCTACCCAAAAAGAACGCCGCTTGCGCGGAGAGTCCGTGCTTGGCCATTACTGTCGCCATTGTGTATACTCGCTGTGTGTCGGCTAATAAACGCCATAACAAGTTGGTGGAGGTGCCGGGGAGATCTGGAGCGAAGACAACAATGTCATCGAGGTAACACAAGCACGTGTGCCATTTCAAGTTGAGTAGAACGGTGTCCATCATGCGCTCAAATGTCACAGGTGCATTACACAGACCAAACGGCATGACGTTGAATTCGTACAAGCCGTCGGGTGTGATGAAAGCAGTCTTCGGTCGAGCGTCATCAGCCAGGGGTACTTGCCAGTACCCCGAGCGCAGATCGAGAGAAGAAAAAAATTGGGCTCCGTGAAGGCTGTCGATTGCGTCGTCGATGTGTGGCAGTGGATAGACATCCTTGCGAGTGATCTTATTGAGCCGTCTGTGGTCTACACAAAACCGCACAGAACCATCTTTCTTCGCAACAAGGACAACGGGAGACGCCCATGGACTGTCCGACGGCCGATTGACGTCGCGTCGGAGCATATCGTCAACCTGCTCGTTAATTTCCCGGCGTTCAGCAGGCGACACGCGGTATGGACGTTGCCGTGATGGTGGATGGGCACCAGTGTCGATACGATGCGTAACAGTGGACGCGCGACCAAGAGAACTTCGCCTGACATTGAAAGAAGAACGGTATTCTTGCAACAGGTCTAGAAGCTGGGAACGCTGTACTGACGTAAGGTTGTTATCAATGTATGGGCCAAATACATCAGGAGATGATGGGTCAGAAGTAGAAACAGCACTGATGGTATGCGAATCGGGACAACGCGAATCTTCGGGTACGTCAAGGACTTGTGCGTCGTCGACTGGTTCCACTCTGCCGAGACATTCCCCTCGAACCAAGTTAACACTGTACAGGGATGGGTTGGACAAGAAAATAGCGGCGTTGCCCTAGGTGATTTGCACGGTCACGAAAGATACTAGTAACCCTTCCCTTCTGGAAGCACGGTCGGATGGCGAAACGAGCGCAATTGTATCGGAGAGACCGGTGCAGTGGACCGATACACCCATCGTCGAGCTTGGAGGCACTATAGTATCGTCTTTCACGAGAAACTTGCTTAGTGTCGAGGGACCGTCTTCTGGCGTCAAATGCGAGAAAGGCGAGAGTTCAATTTCGGCGGCGACACAATGAATGACGCCGTCGTTGCGGGAGAGAAAATCCCATCCCAGGATGACGTCATGAGAGCATGCAGGAATGATGATGAATTGGGCGACACACAGAACGTCCTGAACGACAACGCAAGCTCTGCAGCCTGCTGTAGCATGAATACGATGTGAGCTAGTGGTACGAAAGAACAACCCAGAAATCGGCGTCGCCACTTTTCTAAGCAAGAGGCAAAGGTTTTCGTTCATAACTGATACCGCAGCTCCAGTTTCAATAAAACCAGATGCATGAACACCGTCCACAAGCACGTCAATGACATTAGGTGGGTGGCTCTGAGGGCTTTCACAATGCGATAGCGTCGCAGTCCTTGCCTCTGGGGCTGCGACGACTAGTTTTCCCGCTCATGAGCAGCCGAACTTGGCCGCATGGGGGACAGGAAATGACGTCGTGGAGACGGCGATCTTCGATATGGACCTGGGCGAGACCGAGGTAACATAGATGGCAGTTCTTCGCGATAAGGGCGGCTGAGTTGGCCAGCAACAGGTGAAGAAATTGGAGCCGGCTGTACGTGATGGCAATAACGGGCCACGTGACCGGCGTAACCGCACGCAAAGCAGATGGGCCGGTTGTCGGGTGTGCGCCATCTGTTCACTGGGGTAGGTCTCACCCATGTTGCAAGGGCCGATGGACGAAACGGTGGCTGCATGGTGGACTGAAGCTGAGGCTGAGGGGTTACGTCAACATACGTAGCAGGCATACTCGCTGCAAAGGACGGAGGTCGAGCGGCAGCTTCGGTGTAGGTCAGAGGAGCGGGTGCTGGAACGACTTGGGGCGGCCTGGCGACATCTTGCGCATAACTCAGGGGCGCAGGAGCCGGAAGCTGTGGGGGGTGGTACGCAGGCATTACCTCCGCTATTTCCTGTTCAATCGCTCGACGGATGGGAGGGAGAAGGGTAGTAGCCGATTGTTGAACAGCTGGTTGGTGGGCAAAGGGCAGCAGCGAGAACTGACGTGCGATTTCCTCACGAATGAAGGACTTTATGTCTGCCATCAACGCCACTTGGTCACAACTGGCCTCTAAGCCAGCAAGCGTTGCAGCTCGTTGTGGAGAGCGTTGGGTCATTGAACGCTGCCGGCGGAGCTCCTTGTAGCTCTGGCACAGTGTGATGACCTCAGCCACTGTGCCGGGGTTTTCGGCGAGCAGCATCGTGAAGGCATGATCGTCAATGCCTTTCATGATGTTCCGGATCTTGTCAGACTCGGACATGGTGTGATTAGATTTGTTGCATAGGTCCAGGACGGCTTCAATATAGCTGGTGAATGACTCACCAGCCTTCTCAGCACGTTCACGTAAGCGCTACTCGGCTTGCAGCTTGCGAACAGCAGGGCGGCTGAAGACGTTGATGATTGCGGTTTTAAAATCGGATCAGGTGGCGAAATCGGACGCGTGGTTGTTGTACCACAAACTGGCAACACCCGTAAGGTAGAATACCAAGTTGGTCAGCTTGCCGTCCTCGTCCCATTTGTTGGGGACGCTCACGCGCTCGTAAATGGCGAGCCAGTCCTCCACGTTAGTGCCATCAGCGCCAGTAAAGATGGGTGGATCGCGGATCCTAAGGACACCGGGACAAGGGGGTGGCATGGGAGGAGGCGTTTGCTGAGAGGCGTCGTGGGACATGGTAGATTGCAGGGTACGTGAGCGTAGCTCCAAGGGCATCGAAGGAGATCGTAGCACTCTGCACCGACTTGTTATGGCGTTTATTAGCCGGCACACAGCGAGTATACACAGTGACGACAGTAACGGCCAAGCACGGACTCTCCGCGCGAGCGGCGTTCTTTTTGGGTAGACCCACTAGAAAGCAGTTGAGAGTTCGACCCATTCCAGTGTTCGGCGGCTTCTCTACAGTTTGAATATTTATGCCTATATAGTGTTTTTATTGCACTGTCTACCAGCTTGTGACCAAAAATCCTGCACTTCTCACTTTTTTATTCATTCTAAGACATTTTTGTTGCTCTACAACATACATTTTTTGAAAAAGCATTTCGTTGTGCAAAGTTTGGAGTGCTGCATTGGGTGCTGGAGTACTTTTCCAACAGGCAAAAACAATCTTCTCAAGACATATGCAAAACAACCATTTTCGCACGGTAACGAAAGAGTTAAATGAACAATGCCCCTTTAGGTGCTTTCTCCCCGCCCCCCTCCCCAAGACGATGCAACATGAGTGCTCGAAAGGCTGTTTTTTTAGGAGCGTTAACTACAAGAGTGAATACGAACTAGGATGTACTCGTGGAAGGAATTAGAAGAAAAGATGTGAAAATCCATGGATAAAGTAAATTTGAGGAAAACTGTCGACGTATCCCTACCCCAAGTAACTACGGATAACCACTGACTGCCCATTATGAATACAAATGTCCGGCCGTTCGGATATCAAACACGGATGGCCAATGAATGTACTGGGAAAATCCATGTCCCGTGTGACTGTTTTCTGGATGTCCAAACTGGGTGTCTGATCCGACATTCAGTTTTGAACATTCACTAGCTGTCCATTTAGCGACATACCAAAGATATGTACATGTATATTTGTGGATCATTTATTGTAAAACCAGAATGTAGTAAAAATATATATAGGTGTGCAAAAGCACATGTGACATGTAAAATTAGATTAAAATGATACTATGAAATTTATGCTGATTTTGGCATGCAAACTTGATCCAAATGCCAATAATTTTGCTCCCGTGAGTAACAAGGCAATCTGGTTGGTTCAATATATGTAATGTATGTCTTAAGCAACATGTTTAGTATTATTATCACATGTAAATTGAGACGAAAATAAAGATCGAGTGCGTCATAGCGGTCATCATGTAGGCAAACTTTCATGCACCAGCCTCGACACTTCTCAACAAGCGGTGCCCTGCAGTTCCTCAGGATCCTTGAACGTTATCGTCGTACTAGTTGTAATGAAATGAGACTGTGTTGATGCAAAAAAATGATGTGATGACACCTCTCGTGTGACCAAGTCAGCTGGGTTATCTTCTCCGGCACAATGATGCCACTGCATCGTTAAGGTTAGACTGTGAATATCGGAGACTCTATCATGTACAAACAGGTATCTTTTTGTGGGCGTGCTCCGAATCCAATGCAAGGCTACAAGTTAGTCAGTCCTAAAGTGAAGATAGCGTAGCAATGTCACTGCCTTGATATATGCGCACAATCTTGCGCCGACGACACATGCTAGCAGCTCTAGACGCTGCAGTGAAACACGTTTCAGTGGAGCGCCCCGGTTCCTGCTTATGAGGAGCAGCGAGTTGCAAGTTCCAGTCAGCGAGTGCGGATGTACGTATATGAGGGTACCACAAGCTCTGGGGCTTGCATCGCAGAATACATGCAGCTCGAGATCGTTTCATCCGCAGCTCTTACGAAAACATAACGATTAACGGCGTAGGGATTCATGCTGGCCAATTCGGTTTGCCCTGCTGTTTCAGTTTCAAAATTATCGTCATCAACAACCTGACTACGTCCATTGTAAGACAAAGGCCTCTCCCATGTTCCGCCAGTCAACTCGGTCGTCTTCTTACTGCAGCCACTTTATACCCGCAAACTTCTTAATCTCATCTGCCCCCCCCCCCCCCCAACTTTCTCTCTCCCCCTAACCCGCATGATTTCTGTGGGAATACAGTTAGTTGCCTTTAATGACCAGCGGTTATCCCGCCTACGTGCTACATGCCATTCCTCTTCTCGGTTTGAAATATGATACCCTTTCTCCCGGTTTGTTCCCTGATCTACACTGCTCTCTTCTTGTCTCTTAAGGTTACACCTATCATTTTCCTTTCCATCCCTCGCTGCATAGCTATGGGTCGGGTGGAAGCCGTCCTACCATCCTTTATTGCGATCCGCGCACAACGGGCCTGTAAGTAAACTACCTAGGCTACGTGAAGGTGACACGGTGCTCGTGCACGACAAAAGCGCACATTCGCTACAGTGAGAGCTGGGCAAAGTTCTTTCAGTGCACCTGGGAAAGGATGGTATCCCACGACATGGATGGTACCCTGCGACAAGCTTCTCGACAAACAATGAACTGACTAGTTCAAAAGGTATATATTTTGGAACCAAATCAACGAGAGTCAACTGCCAAGTGATCGCCTTGGCCCCTGGGGAATATGTTGCTCATAATTGCGGATGCGGACGCGCAGCAACAAGAGGGAGACATTGAAGAGGAGAAAAAAGAGGTTCAGGCATGAGTAGTGGAATAAATATGGAGTGCTTGGTATAGGGCTTGGGCTCGTTATTACATGACACTAGTTATCAATCACTGGGTGTGTTCAGAGAAAACGTGCCATTGTGCCTATTGTCCTGAAACTCGCTTGACCAGCAACGCGCAGTGAGGGAAGGAAAACGGGAAAGGAGGATGTTCGTGTCACGTCGCACACACGTTGAGCTGGTCTCCAAGTGACAGAATGGGCAATTTTTTTTTTTCAAGTATGCCTGCGTGAATATCAGCACCAACATGTAAAGTTACAAAGGATGACTTTACACAAGGAACACCAAAACGAGGCACGAGCCCAATTTTCTTTTATGCAGACATTACCACAGCAAGACACAGCAAACTTGCTGACTTGCACGCCACAAATAAGGCCACTTGTTACAGCAGTTCTGTACGTCTCATTGGACATATAAGCCCTGCTAATATGTGATGTGCTTGTAGTTTTTAATTCACTCGCATATATCTTGCTATTACCCGATTAAAGATGCGCATGTGGTCGATGCCTGTGAACCTTCTTCAGATGCATGTGCTACACACATTAGTTTTCTCTATGCTTTCAGCACGAAAAATAAAATTGTAATGAAAAAACAATCTAATGATCAACTGAAATGTGCATCTGCGAAAAACAAGATATGCTTCACTGCAACACAGCGCTGACGCGCAGGCAGCATCTCGCATGCTTCTCGCAACGTCGACGAGTCATGATTTACCCATTCTTTTTGGCAATATAAAGAAATTGAATAAAGGCCAGTCTGGTGGAATTCACAATGTATGAGAAGCTCGAAGTGCCGGTTGCTTCAGTAATTTGCGTACTTACAGCGCTGGCAGAGATCTTGTTTGCTACTACTACTTCGGAAGCTCGGTTCGAAAGCTTCTATGATACTAGTTCCCATCCAAAACATTGTGATTTCGTCATCACACTGTCTACTATGAAATTCTTTATTTTACTAGAAAGAATGGGCGAATATCCGCATCATAACGTGCTGGTGCAACAAAAGAGCAGGTGACACGCTGGCCGCGTGTCAATACTGTGTCGTAGTGGAGGTGTTATTTTTCTTGTTTTTCTTTTTCTTTTTGTGATTGCAGCAGTGAGGCTAGGCGTTCCCCCTTCTTTGCGGCAGAACTGTGACCTTGTATTGCTGTAAAACATAACCCTCGGAGCCGCAAACCAGCCAGCACACCAAACAACCAGCCCCGACTATTCTTTGAAAATTTTCAAGTTCCTTGCATCCTACTTTTTGTATTTTCTATTCCTTTGAAAACTATTTCCTGTTAATTCGTATCTGCCGCCATGCCCTTCCGAACTACGTCGGAGAACAGCAGGACCGAAAAGTGACTGCACCGACTCAGTATATTGAACAACTCTGTTTATTCTTAGTGCGTGATGGTTAGTATACACAGATGTCAGCTGACATGATAAGGCACGTGTACATGCATAGCGCTACATAGATTATAATGCACATGCTGAATACAACATTCTGCCTTCCCTCAAAACTCGGACAATCACCCAGAAAGAATAACAATAAGTAGACACTACATAGCACTCAATGTCGTTCATGGTCTCTTAGCCACATCGGTTGTCTTCTTTGTCTAGTCAGCCGCCTCAGTTCTGGAAGGTCCCTTGAAACTGAGGCCCCAACATTTGACGGCTGGGGTGCATCATCAGAATTGTTTGGCGGGTCACAATATGAAGATTGTACAGGTGTAGCAGGCCGAAGACAGGGTACTAGCCAATTCCGATTCCAGGTGCGACCACCACTTAGTTCAGTGTCCTGACCATATTGGTCAATGATTGTGAACGGGCTTGGGTAGCTCACAGGACCCTTAGCAGGGTGTCTACCAGTTCGCTCTTTACAGCGAAAGCTATTATGAGATCAAAACTCGAGTCACGTGTAGCGCCGTATTTGTTCGCCACCGCCGATGTCCGTAACCACTATCGCAAACTAATAGCAAAAAACTAGTACCAAGGACACGATATGGCTCGAACCCGGGTCTCCTGCGTGCCAGCCCAGTATTCTACCACTGAGCCACGCCGGTGCTTGGGACTTGTTCGCAAACTTTCCTAAGACAGGCTTGATGTCCGGAAAGGAATTGTCGCGTTAATACGAGTAATAAAGCATTTTAAAACAAAAAAAGATCACAGCATATCCACGGAGTGAATGATGATTGGTGGGGCACAGCGTTCGTCAGTCTGTCTGTCCATTCGTTCTTGCGTCCACCTATCTGTGTGATCCTTGGTGCATCCGTCCGTTTGTACATTCGTCTGTCTGTCCGTCCATCTCTTTTTGCGGCCATCCCTCTGTCTGTCCATTCGTCCGTGTGCCCCTCTGCCTGTCCGTCCGTGCGTGTGTCAGTCCGTTCGTCCGTCCATATGTCTAGAGAAAACTCCAAGCACAGCCATCTCACATCTTTTCATCATGTATTCATCATATACAAGTGCCCCCATCCAGCAGAAATTGTAAGGATCGCTATTTCGGGTATGTGCCACTGGTGGTTACATACTATGAGGGATGCACAAGCCACGCCATAAGGAGCTTCACCCCTAAAGGAAGAGTGGGCCGTCCAAAGCTCCAACCCATTACAAAAGCTTGTTTTTGATCACCTATTAACTGTGGCGCATACCCACTTCAGGCAAAATTCCTCATCGTCGTCAGGTACTGCATGAACAATTGGCACAAATTCCTTGCAAGTGTTTTGCGGATACAGCGCTTCCCAGAAGAATGACGAAAAATAGCATAGCGAATGCTGGTCTACTACCCAGAAATTATTATATTTAATGCCACAGTGGGTACCCAGCAAGTGTGCTTGCAACAGTTACCCAATGAGTGTTTAGAAAAAGGTATGTAAGGCCGCTCTTCCAGCTTACGCTGTGGTTGTGATGCGCCTTCCGTGCAGGCCCGGTGTTTCTTAAAATTCCCTGACTTTTCCAGGTTTTTCATGATAATTTAAAGCAAATTCTACGACTGTTATGTCCGCTTGAAAAACTCAGGGTACTGGAAACAGACTAACGAGTGGTAAAAAAACAAAGGCAATCTTATAAAATAAGTAAACAACTGTATTGCAAGTGCGCAGAATGTTTTGAGCGTGTGCATTAAATATAAAAAAATACGTATACCTGGCCGAAATGATACCTCCGAGCCAGAAAATCAGCAAGTTGGCTTTTTGGCAGAATGCAAACACACGAGTTAAAATTAACCACAGCTGAAAGTTTGAAGGAGGCCCCGATAGTCCAACAACGCAGTCCAAGCAGCTAGGAAATATAGGAGTGGCACCATCTCGTGGCATCGGTGTAAAAGGAGGACGCCCAAGCCTGCCCGGTTCTGCCACTGGAGTATATTCTAGTTCACTATAATGGTTACAGCCCAGGCCACTTAGGATGTGGATTAGATTGAATTAGATCGATCTCTATTTACTGACAATACTATTTAGAATGTTGATTTGGTTGTATCTGTGGGGACCTGGATTGCTGTATTTACTATTCATTTCCATCCTCACCTGAATTGTACACCTCTAATATATACTTATCAGCAAAAAAATAATAACTAAATACTACTCGTTTATTATGTGCACCATGGGTTGACAATGACCAACAACGCCGCAAGAACGAAGCCGCACTGCATACTTTTCTTTCCTTTTTCTTTTTTTCTATAATGAGCACATGCATGTTGATGTTTTATTGTTTTATTTCTCTGGGCTTTGACGCTTAGAGTTCGACAAAGTCCTCCGATGTCTGCAATGAAAAGCTAGGGGTAGCATTTAAAGCAATGACGTTTCAATATGTGCCGAAGAGAAGGAATCTGTCTGCTCGCAGCAGCTCTCTCGATTCCAAAGATTTATTACAGATGCCGGTGGGTTACCTTCGTTTGTGTATTCTTCTATAGATGTAATGCTAAAACTAATCACAGATTTAACAATACCATCTCAAGAAACTGAAACGAGAAATTTAGATGAATTTACCCAACTCTATCCTTAAAACGCAAGCTACCAGCAATAAGCGCATAGCTGAGGTCGTTTGCTGTTGCATCGCGAATATTAATATTGATAGTATTAATAATAAAAGACATCACACAGCCCAGCAAACCTCTGCTAATGGCAGTTCTATCCGAACCGGAAGGCCTGCAAGCCGAGCCGAAATCATGGTCAAGACAAAAATGCACAAATTTACCGACGTGTGTAATGTTGTGGTTGGGAAGTCATACCCCTGTCACACGACCACCACCAAACTCCATCAAACACCGTGCATGTAAAACTCCCAGAGAATTTTGAGGGAGATGGAGATGTGGCAGTGTCACACGCCAACGACAAGGTCGTAATAGTTGCCGCGAGGGGCTCAGCCGGCACTGTTTGCTTTTCGAAGAAGTATCCCTATTTCATCTCTATAGCTGCTTTTTCTGTGAATCTTCATTATGCAGTTTTTAGATAAACACACTATTAGGTAGGTCTGAAGCAAACAAAGCATTAAATATTATTTTAAATGAGAACCCATATGCTACATGTAGCGATGCTGGCAGCAACAATGGCCACCTTGTGCCTAATGCTATGTTTGTTTACAATTGTGCCATGCTCGGCTAGTTTGTGTACAAAAGTTCT
This sequence comes from Rhipicephalus microplus, assembly GCF_043290135.1. Lineage (NCBI taxonomy): Eukaryota > Metazoa > Arthropoda > Arachnida > Ixodida > Ixodidae > Rhipicephalus > Rhipicephalus microplus. The sequence goes on from NC_134702.1 coordinate 258,351,665, forward strand.
TTTGTTTCCTAGCCTCGTGAGCGCACATTATGTCTTCTGTATACTGTGCTGAGTCTTCAGCAGGTGACGATGATGCAGCGATGTCAATCATCCCTCTCACGGGCCAACGCAAACACGGCGACGACAACAGCAGCACGCACAGACGATACATCCTGTCCCGGCTCGCGAGGAACGGTGGGGAAAACATCGGTGTGGAGAGTAGCTGCACTCTGGCGGGAGTATATAGATATGCGAAGAAACATACGTTGTGAATGAGTACTGCAACAAAAGAACATTTAATATAGCCAAATGGTATTATTGTTCTCACTGCGGGAATTTAGCCCTCAAAATTTTTTCCCGACGTGCAGATTATCGGGGACGAATGAATACTTCGTTCCACTGCAAAGGGACATCACTGAACTATCTTTGCAAAATGCCCCATTTACCTTCAGTTGCGGAAGGGCGGCCATGTGACACGTACCACATCTGACTGGTCCTAAGGCAAGGGAGTTAATTGTTTTTCGCAGGTGCCTGTGAGACAGGGGTATCATAAGATATGCTGTGCGATATGTAGAAGCAACGACCATCGACTGATTCATTGATATATGGGGTTTAACATCCCAAAACCACCATATGATTATGAGAGACGCCATAGTGGAGGGCTCCGGAAATTTTGACCACCTAGGATTTTTTAACGTGCACTCAAGTCTGAGCACATGGGCCTACAGCATTTTTGCCTCCATTATCGAAAATGCAGCCGCCACAGCCAGGATTCGATCCCCCAACCTGCGGATCAGCAGCCTAGTACCTTAGCCACTAGACCCCCGTGGCGGGGCGAGCAACAGATTTCAAAATAGTGAATGTACCAATATAGAAGCTAAGGAATGCTTTAGACAGTGTGAAGGACAAGTTGCCATGCGAAAATTTTCAAGATCTTTTTTTATGCTTTAGGCCACCACAATTGTGATGACCAGTACATCGGTGAGACCGCAGATTTAAAAAAAAATAGTTAAACAACATGAATATGATGCCAGGAAACAATGTGTGACCTCCTTGACGTTAAATCTACAGGCCACCAAACTAACTGCCACGTGTTCAGGCTATAGAAAACCTTGCATCTGCCTGCACCTGGAATACCAGCACATACAGGCAACTGCACTTACCCTGAACAGGAGTTATGGGACGATTCGGACAATGTAGTCACAGTGCTTACGCCACGTACTTAGGTGTACTTGAATACCCTGTGTCTTTCTTATGGCTATTATTGTGAACAAGTCTCCCGTAGCGGGTGCTGAAACATCAGTAATTTTTATATTCCTTTGGTGGGTGTATCCTTTTGCGTCTACACTGAGAATCAACAAATACGCACTGGTTTTTATTTTGCTATTTCTTTTTCATGCATCTTCTTGTCGTTTACTGTAGTTACAGCCGAAAGAGTGGCTTTTTAAGCTTTGATCAATGGTAATGTTCATTTTTGTGATGATCACACAGGCTGCCATCAGTTTTTATGACCAGACCAGGTTTTTCAGAAGTTCCCTGATTTTTCCAGAAAGGTACCAATTCCACGACTTCTCCAGGTTTTCCAGGTAAGTAGACACCCTGCCTTAGGCACATGGTCTGGCAGCCTAATTCGTACCGTTTGACCTGTTGTTAATGGAGAATGCTTTGCAGTTCAGTTGAAATACGTGGGGCAAGGTTGCCAATGAGAAGAACAAGAAGAGACAGAAAAAGCACCAACTCACAACTAAGTTTATTTTAATAAAGCATTCATAATATATAGGCTCTTGGAGGACATGCGCAGAACATTTTATTCACCGCACGTGCAGGCATGAACATTTTGATGATGTAATAAACGATTATTGCAATCATGATATCTGAGAACGAGCAACAAATAGATATGCCTGATGTAAAGACGTCGAAAAATACCAAACACACCCAAGCCTGCGCAAAAAAAAATGTGAGGATAAAACAGCAAAAAGGACTGACAGACACTTCGTAGCAACCATCTAAAGTACATCTAGATCCAACAGTTGGAATTCACTATTATGAAGCAAAACTGAAGGCACGCCGATGCACGAGTCACCTTTCTTCCTTATGTGAAAGGCTTCGAGTAACTCCGGCGCCAGCTCATCTCGGCTCCTTCCAAGTAGTCGCGTGTGATCGAACTGCGGCGTGCAGCCACACGAAGCACAGTGGAAGGGCAAATGAGACCATGTTCTATTCTTAATTGATAAAGAATGCTCCCTTAAATGGTCATTTGTACAGCGCCCTGTCTGGCCTATATAGACCTTGCCACAGCTCAGGGAAATTTCATAAACAGTGCCCACGGCACTGTTATGAATTCCAACTGTTGGATGTAAATGTACTTTAGATGGTTGCTACGAAGCATCTGTCGGTCCTTTTTTGCTGGTTTTCCTCGCATTTTTCTGCGCAGGCTTGGGTGTATTTGGTTTTTTTCGACATCTTTACATCAGGCATATCTGTTTGTTGCTGGTTCTCAGATATCATGATTGCAATAATCGTTTATTACCGCATCAGAATGTTCATGCCTGCACTTGCAGTGAATGAAATGTTCTGCGCATGTCCTCCAAGAGCCTATATATTGTGAATGCTTCATAAAAATAAACTTAGTTGTGAGTTGGCGCTCTTTCTGTCTCTTCTCGTTTTTCTCATTGACAACCCTGCACCACGTATTTCAACTTAATATGTACCAACTAGCCCAACATAACGTACTGTTAAGCTTTGTAGTTCGTCGATGGTCGGTGTAGGTCTTACTTGCTTTTTACTTTCGCTTTACCCTGCTGCAGGCGGCCTCTATTACTGCATGTGGGTCTTGAAAAACTGTTTACCTGGCACTTCTACTAAATCCAGTTTAGTTCTAGGATGACGAACGTGCAGGAGAACAGAAAGCTTCACTCCTGTAGTGGCATGCGGCGTATAACGGTAAACACCTTGATAGTCGGTGATGGCTTCCTTGAGTGGCCGACGTTGACGCATGCCCACCTGAACATACTCTTTAAAAGGACCCTGTTGAATCTTTCCATCTGCTTGTTCCTTTACGGATGTTAGACTGCCGAATACGTATGGTTGATGCTGCATTCCTGGAGAAAACTGTGAAACTCGCAGGCTGTAAACTGAGGACCATGGTCACTCACAATCTTGTCTGGGTATCCTTCCCTGCTCAAAATGCTTTGTATTAAGGAAATAATTGTTGTAGCAGTCACTCTGGCCACTTGCTGAAGTAATCAATAGCCGTAATCGCAAAGCGACAATCTGCAGGCACGTTTTCAAAACAACCCACAATATCAGTTCTCAGCTTCTGCCACGGTGCCGACGGAAATGTAACTGGCTGCAATGGTGGTGTCACTGGTTTTACAGACTTGTCAACTGATTGGCATACACCACAAGATGCAATCATCTGCTCTACTTGTTTGCACATAGCAGGCCACAAGTATTGCTCACGTACTCGCTGTTTTGTCCTTGCTGTTCCTGGGCGAGGCTCTTGGGCTGCGTCAAGTAGTCGTCCTACTTGACGCAGCCCACGAGCCCACGTTGCACCTTGATGAAGGTGCAAGGAACTTGTCTCCACGATGTAGGAAGTCTCCAACCACTGAGAGCTCAGTCCGCACCCTGCGGAATAGAACTACATCGGTAGGCAACGTCTTAGCCGCAGGCCATGTTGAAGCCACGCACTTCATGACTTGCTGCAGCCGCTGATCTTGCATTGTTTCAGCGACAAACTCCCCATGGGTAACGCATAATGAGGCTAAACAAACGGTCTCCCCAGTCTTTTCCTCCTCCACCTGAACTTGGAGAGGCATCCTTGAAAGAGCATCAGCAACCGCATTCTTGTCACCCTTTTGCAGTTCAATTGTGAAGTTTATGGTGACCCCGCTCTAACTGCAGCGGACGATCACCGCGGGTTCACGCTTAGCGAGCCACAGGGCCGCTACTCCGTTTACTCGCGTGTAGCGCACCGCTCCGCGCGCGCTCAACTGATAAGGCGTTTAGCGCGGCGCGGCAAACAGACAGTGTTCTAATGTAAAAGTACACAACACTTTATTGCCTCTGGCGGCACCCCGAACAACAGTACAACGTCCGCTCCCGGGACGCGGGTAGCAAAGGCACCCGCACGCGGACGTTCACAATAAGGGGAAAACTGCGAGCACGTCGCAGCTGGCAATGGCGAGCTTTGACACGCCGGTCGGGAAAAGGTCCCTCACGGCTATGCTGCGCACTCTCACGATGGCCACTGGGCCTGGTCGCGAGTGTTAGGGCAAACCTCGTACGCGCTGGGCCTACGGCAAGTGCGGCTCGTTGTGGTACGACCACTTCAAGCACTAGGCACCGCTGTGGGCTTAGCGTACGCTACCGAAGCTAGCACTCAAGTAAACACGCCTGCCGAGGTGCCCAAGGCCACCCCAGGCAGGCTGCAGTCCGGCGATTCCCAAAGGGGACGCGGACGAAGGAAAACACGTGCTTACCCGGCGCCGACCAACGGAGAAGAGAGCGCTCCCTCGGCGCGCGCAGTGGCGCGCGCCGTGCCCGCACGTGGCGCCATCTATCGCCACGTGGTGTTAACAGAGCAGGAAAGCGAAAGGGTGTGGCCGTGTGGCGGAATGCCCGTGAAATGGTCGCAGGCGCGCCTCAGATCCCCACATCCTCCTCTCCTTAATTCACCCTATATACCGGTCTGCAAAGGCAGCCGGTCGTCGCCCATGCATGCAAAGGCGTCATGCAATGGGCAACAGCTAGCCTCAGCCTCGCTCTGCAACTGCTGCTGAAGAAAAAAAATAAACAACACAAGAATACACTTGACAAATACAAGGGCTCCGCGGAAGAGGGGTAACGGGAGTTCATGATGCTCACGCAAGAGCGCGTTCACGGCTCGGAGGGGCAGCGTCACGTAATGTCTGACTTGGGTGATTGCGTGGATGCGAGAGTTCAAGGGGAGGGTCCTGGTTGAGGCCCTCATGCGAGGAACGGGCTCACCTTCGTCTCGTCGATGTTGACGACAGCCCTGAGAGTCCGACGAATGCCGCCTTGGTGGAGGTTCGGATGGACCTCGCTGCGACAGCCGGCCCTTCTGTTGGAATAATGGTCGCCAAATATACTGGCTTCGGCGTCGGTCGAGTCGTGCAGAGCGTCTGCGACAGATGGCCTCGTGCAGGTCTCCGAACACCTCCAGAGTCCAAAGTGGTGTAGGGGTCGGTGACTTCCTAAGTTGTCGCCACACGCACACACACACACGCACACACACCTCCGATGGTCGGGTCTCTCCAAACGCGCACCGCAAGGGAAGCGCAGAGTGTCATTTGTCCCTCTCCCCACGCTAAAGCACCAATTCAAATCCCCTCCTCCAGCGAGAAGAAAAAAAAAGAAAACACTGAAAAACATCAAGTAAACAACAACACTCAAATGACAATCAGCAGCAGTAACTGGGCGGAACAGACTTCTTTGCAAGCACTGGCTGTAAAGAAGTTAGCTAACTGAGACTAGAAAGTAAAAATGAGGGCCTTCGGTTGCGGAAATAAGCCCGCCGTCCGGCACGAAATCACTAAGGTGACCGCTTCCTCAGATTATACCGGTGCGTGGTCCGAATGCGGTCCGCCGCGCCGGGTGTGCGCCGTTGCTTGCGCGAAGAGCCACTGGGCGCTGGCGCAGGCTCGTCAGACCTCGACGCAAAGGCTTTCAGGTCTGCGATATGGGCACGCCAAGCCAAGTCACAACCTTGCTCAGTTTCGCAAAACTTTAGAGCCACTCAGGTGACCGGCAATGGGCTCGTCGTGAGAGGCTCGCAACAGTGCGCCTCTCAGACTTTTGGGCACAACCACCTTAAACGGGTCTATGGACTCGTCGTAAGTGACTATATACTTCAGCAGGAGCCCGTCATGGTCCAGCAAAATGAATCCGCCGGGGACTCAGCGACACACGCTGTTTCAGCCCCCTAATCGCGCCCGCCGCAGAACAAGCAGCATAACGGCGCGCCTCTTAAGACGGTTTAACGGCGCCCGCCGCAAAGCAAGCAGCGTATACGGCGCTCCGTCCCTCCGAGGCTCGAAACGGAATCACTCTGCTGAGCCTTCAGTAGCTCTTCGCTGCCGAAAGCAACTCCCATTCTCCCAAATGGGGGAGTCTGGTATCGCGCCCCCTCAGGACCGCAGCAACCGCCGCGTGCACGGCGTCACGGGTTCGCTCTCGGCACGGTGGCCTTCGGAAAGTTCCCCCCGCTCGGCCGCTACGCAGTGCGCCGCTTCCTGGATAGCAGCCAAGGTCGTCCTCAAGGGGACTCCCCCTTTTCGCCGCTGTTTCGCCCCCGACGCTTGCCAGTGCTAAGGCACCGCGAGCGGCCGTCGCACCGGAAGCCAGGTTCTCGGCAGACAACAGGGGCACGAGATAGCGCGTCAGCTACCACGTTGGAGTGTATTCACCACAAAAAGGGGTGACGACACAGGCGAGCGCCGAAGGGCGCCCGTCGATAGAGGCAGTGGCCTCTTTGTGCAACGCGGCATGCCACGGAGCAGACATGTTGCGACGAGCCCGAATCGCGCAGGCGAACTGGCTCGCTAAGGCTAACCAAAGGCTTAATGAGCCCTTGATACCGCGTTGGGTACCAGGCTGCTAGGTTGCACAGCAGCCAGCGGGCAAAATTCGGCAACGGCTGAGGCCGCGGTGCCGATCTGCGCCCCGGAAGCTCCACTGAGAGCCGTTTCGGAGCGCTGTGACATGGAACTGCCATGCATTCCAAAGGGAGCAGTAGTAGTCCAATTTGCCCTTGTGCACTGTTCGGGTTGGGCTATGGCCCCGGACCCAAAACACGCTACCTCTCCAGTGGGAGCTGATACGTAGCGCCTCGTGTCATCCCGACTGGGGCTTGTGACAAGTGAGGGTGCGCGATTGTGATGCTCAAGGGGGCACTGGCCCTGTTCTCGAGCAATGCGGTATCTGCTAAATGCGTCAGCGGACAGAACTCACGCGGAGCAGACATAACGCGGGTAAACGCGGCGAGCCTGATTCGCAAAGGCGGCCGACTCGGCTAAGACTAATCAAAGGCTTAATGAGCCTTTGATACCGCGTTGGGCGCCAGTATGGTGTCCCCGCTCTAACTGCAGCGGACGATCACCGCGGGTTCACGCTTAGCGAGCCACAGGGCCGCTACTCCGTTTACTCGCGTGTAGCGCACCGCTCCGCGCGCGCTCAACTGATAAGGCGTTTAGCGCGGCGCGGCAAACAGACAGTGTTCTAATGTAAAAGTACACAACACTTTATTGCCTCTGGCGGCACCCCGAACAACAGTACAACGTCCGCTCCCGGGACGCGGGTAGCAAAGGCACCCGCACGCGGACGTTCACAATAAGGGGAAAACCGCGAGCACGTCGCAGCTGGCAATGGCGAGCTTTGACACGCCGGTCGGGAAAAGGTCCCTCACGGCTATGCTGCGCACTCTCACGATGGCCACTGGGCCTGGTCGCGAGTGTTAGGGCAAACCTCGTACGCGCTGGGCCTACGGCAAGTGCGGCTCGTTGTGGTACGACCACTTCAAGCACTAGGCACCGCTGTGGGCTTAGCGTACGCTACCGAAGCTAGCACTCAAGTAAACACGCCTGCCGAGGTGCCCAAGGCCACCCCAGGCAGGCTGCAGTCCGGCGATTCCCAAAGGGGACGCGGACGAAGGAAAACACGTGCTTACCCGGCGCCGACCAACGGAGAAGAGAGCGCTCCCTCGGCGCGCGCAGTGGCGCGCGCCGTGCCCGCACGTGGCGCCATCTATCGCCACGTGGTGTTAACAGAGCAGGAAAGCGAAAGGGTGTGGCCGTGTGGCGGAATGCCCGCGAAATGGTCGCAGGCGCGCCTCAGATCCCCACAAGTTGTATGCCAGTAGTCTTGCGTGCCATCTTGCTATTCAAAACAGACCGTGACTTAGGAGTGTAGTCAGAGCCCGGAGGTTAATGAGCCGAGTGAATGAACGGCCCCAAAGGTAGACTCTCCAGTGTTCGCATGCCCACAAGCATGCAAGGGCTTCCAGTTCCCCAACGGAGTACTTCTGTTTCTGTGGGGTAAGCCTGCGAGAAGCAAATGAAATCATTACAAGCTCATAATTTCTTGTCTGTTGCAACACTGCTTCTACCCGATGGATGAGGCATTCATAGTAACAATAATGTCCCCCGCAGGGTCAAAAAGCTGTGAACATCTTGTGGACAAGGTACTTTTCAGCTGCTAGAAACAAGCTTGTCTTGCAGGATTCCAAGTGAACGTCGAATTCTTATGTAAGAGCTCACGAAGAGGCTCAACAAATACTGCATAGCCAGGTACGAACTTTGCGTAATAGCCAACCATGCCTAAGAACGAGGGCACAGTACCGATTTTCGTCGGTGTTGGCACAGCCTTGATGGAGTCAATGTTGCTTTGTAGTGGCCGTATACACTGGTGACTTATTATGTGCCCTAAGAATTCTATTTCTTGAAGATTGAAAATACATTCATCATTCAGCTTCAATATGGACATCACATTCTAGTGCAAGACTAGCTTCAGGTTGTTGAAATGCTCCTCAAACGTGCTACCAAGCACAATCGCATCATCTATGTAGCACAAACTATCTTTGCAATTTTTCAGGATGGTGGCCAATAATTCCTGTAAAGCAGACGGTGCCGGTGCAAAGCCAAAACAGACACTTTTAAAGTAGAATTCACTATCACTTATCAACATCATCTTAAGCCTGACTACGTCCACTGCAGGACAAATGCCTCTCCCATTTTCCGCAAGTCAACTCTGTCCTGTGCTTGCTGCTGACAGTTTATACCAGCAAGCTTCTTAATCTCATCTGCCCACCTAACCTTCTGTCTCCCCGTGACCCGTTTGCCTTCTCTAGGAATCCAGTTAGTTACCCTTAACGACCAGTGGTTATCCTGTCTACGTGCTACATGCCCGGCCCATGTCCATTCCCTGTTCTTGATTTTAACTATGACACACTTAACCCTGGTTTGTTCCCTAATACACTCTGCTCTCTTGTCTCTTAAGGTGACACCTAGCATTTTCCTTTCCATTGCTCGCTGCATCATCCTCAATTTAAGCTGAACCCTCTTTGTAAGTCTCAAGGTTTCTGCTTCATAGCTAAGTACCGGCAAGATGCAGCTGTTGTATACCTTCCTCTTGAGGGATAGTGGCAATCTACCAGTCATGATTTGAGAGTGCTTGCCAAATGTGCTCCACCCCATTCTTATTCTTCTAGTTACTTCAGTCTCGTGGTTCGGCTCCACGGTTATTACCTATTTTAAGTAGACATAGTCTTTTACAACTTCAAGTGCACTATTATTATCTTGAAGCGCTGTTCTTTTCCAAGGTTGTTGTACATTACTTTAGTTTTCTGCAGATTAATTTTAAGACCTACTTTTCTGCTCTTTTTGTCTAACTCTGTAATCATGAGTTGCAATTCATCCCCTGAGTTACTCAGCAATGCAATGTCATTGGCGAAGCGCAGGTTACTTCATTGGCTCTTATCCCTAATTGTTACCATTCTAGGCCTCTGAAAATCTCCTGTAAGCAAGCAGTAAATAACATTAAGGCGCTTGTATCCCCTTGTCTTACACCCTTCTTGATTGGTATTCTGTTGCTTTCTTTATGAAGCACTATGGTAGCAGTTGATCCTCTGTAGATTTCTTCCAGGATGTTTATATATATTTCATCGACGCCCTGATTCCGCAGTGTCTGCATGACTGCTGATGTTTCTACTGAATCAAACGCCTTCTCAAAATCTATGAAGGCTACGTATAGTGGTTGGCTATATTCTGAGCACTTCTCTATTACCTGATTGATAGTATGAGTGTGGTTGATTGTTGAGTAGCCTGTTCGAAATTCTGCTTGTTCCTCTGGTTGATTGAATTCTAATGTCTTAATTCTGTTAGCAATTACCTTTGTAAATAATTAGTATACTGCGGAGAGCAAGCTGATCGGCCTGTACTTCAAGTCCTTGCCATCTCCTTTCTTATGTATTAGGAGGATGTTAGCATTCTTCCAAGATTCTGTACTCTTCCCATCAGGAGACACCTTGTAAACAGGGTCGCTAGTTTTTCTAAGACAATCTTTCCTCCATCTTTCAACAGATATGATGTTACCTGATCCTCACCAGCAGCTTTGCTTCTTTGCATGCTCTCCAAGGCTGGTGGAATGCCATCCGGGTTACTGCTAGTTCTTATATCAAGATCGTGGTTGTGCCGGCTACTGTACAGATCTCTGTGAAACTCGTCTGCTATTTTAACTATCCTATCCGTATTGGTAGTTACTTTGCCTTCCTTATCCCTCAGTGCATACATCTGGTTTTTGCCGAGCCCAAGTTTCTTCCCCACTGCTTTGACACGCTTTCTTCGTTCTTCAGAGCGTGTTCGATTCTCTCCATGTTGTACCTTGTCACATCAGATACCTTAAGCCTATTAATCAACTTCGAAAACTCTGCCCACTCTACTTTGTTGTACTTCAGGCTTTCACGCTTTGACACTTCTTAATGAGGTTCTTTGCTTCCTGGGACAGCTTGCCAATGTACTGTCTAACTTCCATACCGCCAACTTCCACTGCACACTCCGTAATGATTCTCATCGGATCATCATTCATTGTATCTATGCTAAGGTTGATTTCCTCACTAAGAGCCGAGTACCTGTTCTGAAGCAAGACTCTGAATTCCTGTACTTTTCCTCTCAGTGCTAGCTCATTGACTTGCTTCTTGCGTATCAGTTTCTGTCGTTCCTTTCTAGGCGAATTTGAGACCGTACCATTCTATGGTCACTGCATCGTACCTTGCCAACCACTTCCACATCCTGCACGATGCCTGGGTGTGCGCTCATTATAAAGTCTATTTCGTTCTTATTTTCGCCATTACGGCTCCTCCAGGTCCACTTGCGGTTTCCTCATTTTCGGTAAAAGGTATTCAAAATCCGTAAATTATTGTGTTCTGCGAATTCCACTAATAGCTCCCCTCTGGCATTTCTAGTACCGATGCCGTAATTTCCTACTGCCTGGTCTCTAGCCTACTTCTTCCCTACCTTGGCATTGAAGTCTCCCATCAGTACAGTATACTGTGTTTTTACCTTACTCATCGCCGATTCCATGTCTTCATAGAAGTTTTCAACTGACTCGTCATCACGGCTAGACAAGGCGTATAAGCCAGTACCACCTTCATCTTATATTTCTTATTGAGTTTAATTACCATACCTACCACCCTTTCATTAATGCTATAGTATTCCTCTATGTTGCCAGCTATGTTTCTGTGGATAAGGAACCCTACTCCCGGTTCTCTTCTGTCAGCCAAGCCCCGATAGCAAAGGACGTGCCCGTTCTGTAGCACTGTATAGGCCTCACCTGTCCTCTTAACCTCGCTGAGCTCTAATACATCCCATTTAATGCTCTCTACCTCCTCAAATAGTACAGCTAGACTTGCCTCACTAGATAACGTTCTAGCGTTAAACGTTGCCAAGTTCAGGTTCCAATGGCGGCTTGTCTGGTTCCAGAGATTCTTAGCACCCTCTGCTGCATTGCAGATCTGACCGCCGCCATTGTCAGTTGCTTCGCAGCCGCTGAGCACTGAGGGCCGTGAGTTAATTGACGCATGCATGTGGGAGGTTATGAAGGTAGTCAATTCTCTACTTTCAGGACACGGCAAGACTCGGTGGTACGCAGCTCCCAAATCAATCTTGGAAAAATACTTTGCACCGCAAATTTTGTGCAGCAGTTCTGTATGAGGCAACGTAAACTTGTCGATGACAACCGCTTTGTTTGGTTCGCGTAGATCAAAGCGAATTCTCATCTTGCTATTTTTCTTTGCTACTACTACAATTGGTGATCCCCATTCTGACGCATCCACCTTTTCTATCACATCACTCTGCTCAAGGCGCTGCAGCTCTTCACCAACCAAGTGTCGCACTGAAAATGGCAAATGGCATATCTTAGCAGCGACAGGCGAGACCCCTTGTCTTAGTTTGACCATATGAATGAAATTACCTGCTAGTCCTGACTTTCCTAAACAAGTTCAAAAATCCGCTGAAAAGTTCAGGATCAAGGCCTTGTGGCGCTTATATACTGTTAGTCTATCGCAGTGATATACCATTGATGCGCAGCCGCAGGGCTTCGATAGCATCCGTAAAACCTCTTTAATGCTTACTCTGCGGCGAGAAAACTCGTACAGTGCCGCTGAGGTCGGCTGCACAAGGAGGCATTTCAACCTCGAATAAGTGACAGCTGACAGAATCGAGACAGCGGAGCCTGTTTCTATGAGGAGACGTTGGGGCATTGAAATGAACACGTTGGGGTATTCGGATGAATTGCAGGTATCAACCTCTCGGACAGCAAGCGCCCGCTCCTCTGGCATGCTGCTTCGACATACACGTTGGAAATGTCCCCGTTTGATGCATTTGCTGCATGTTATCCCGCGCCTTGCGTGTTTTGAAATCTGCGAGATGCCTTGTGGGCCCGGTGGCACCCACATAGCTCGACTGGCCTAGCACACGAGGTGTGAAGCTCCAAATGCCTGATCGACTGCCGCGACAACCATTTGCCCACCAAATTTTATCTTCCTCTTTCTTCCCTTAAGGTCTTGAGGATTCATAGGCTACAAAACCAGTCTCGGTTTCTCCTGCCCACATAGAACCCATTAAACTGTAGATGGTGGCCTGGCGCCTTTTCCAAACCAACACTTATTTGAATCCGGTGGCCTATGGCAATCATTACCCAGACAAATAGGATGGCGAATGTCAGGTATGCAGCCACCGGGCAGACCTGAGCCCATTCTCTAGGCTCTAGACGTCTCTACACGTCGCAAAATAGACAATGATAAGCAGTGGGAGGCCATGCTGCTAAGCTCGGATCCAGAAGAGCAACTCTGGGGCATCCAGCCGGCCAAAAACCCCGCCATATTGTAAGGGCTACTGGCTGCCCTTTAGGCGCAGATCCATGCCTCGAACTGCTGGACCCAATATTTATTTGTTAGTCATCACGTGGCATGGTCATATAAATGCTTTAAAAGGACCAGCCAGCACCAGGAACACATGCACTGAATGGATGTCAAAAGATTTTACGAGTCTTGCTATGCTTTGGTGTTTTCCATAGTGGCACCCAGTTAATTGTTGGTTGGTCTCTTTCATTATTTTGACATGTTTTCAATTATTCTTAGCTTCATAAGTGGTTTTCATCTGTTGAATGCCTTGTGTTTCTGTGCGAGGGTTGTGCTGTGACTGAAATCAGACCTGACGCTGCCACACTCCACCGAACGCCTTTTATTTATGTGAATGATGCTCGGCATCCCTAAAACATGTTGCCTTGCTTGGAAGCCTCATTCAGCTGAGAGATGCGACTTCACTATCTCCAGAAGTGTGTGAAGCATTTGTGGACAGTGTATTAAAACATGTCGCTGCAAATTTTTATGTAAGCCAGGGAGCATGGTTAAGCGAAATAGGGGATGAGACCGACTATCGAGCTTCAACGAGGGGAAGAAGGCACCGTTTCTCAAAAAAGCACTTGATTGGAGTCCTGAACCACAAGCTGTAGAATGCTGAGTCATGCCACCTCTCAACTAGATTTTTGCAAAAAGTCATTTGGAAACCTTCTTTTCATTTGCATTAGAGCTTTTCATTTGCATTAGAGAAAGTTGTCAACGTGAACTGTAGAAGTGTTGTAAATAAGATAACTGAGTTAGAGGCCTTGTTGCTCACGTATGATCCCCATATCGCTGTTCTAACCGAAACCTGGTTACACAAAGACATATACGATAGCGAATTTGCACCAGCTGGCTACAGCATATATCAGAAAGATCGGGGCAGTAAAGGGGGAGGAGTTGCTCTGATATATAAAAATTCTTTAAACGTCATAAGAATGCCTGATATACCTAATGTTGAAGGTGTTTTTTGCAAGGCCTTTCATGGCAGCACAAAATTCATCATTGGAGGTATCTAGAGGCCCCCCAGCTCCACTATTACAGTATTGGAAGAGCTGCGGACATACCTCGACAAACATGTACAGATCGGTGATCGCATTATTTTGAGTGGGGATTTTAATTTGCTTGATGTTGAATGGAAAGCCTTCTCGCTTAAAACCCGTAATAATTCATTTGGCGAAGAAATGTTAGATATTGCCTTTACGTTTGATTTATTACAGATTGTCGATGACTTTACCAGAGTACAAGGTAGCTCTTCGGCAATCCTTGATCTTTTTTTTTGTTAGCGGGTCAATTTCTTCCAAGACAGCTTGCAGTGCTTATCCCGGAATATCGGATCACAAGGCTGTGCTCTTGGAACTATCAGATGTTTCCCTAAACAAGAACTTAAAAACTAAAACTTTCCCAAATTTCTCTCGCGCAGACGACATATCAATCATAGATATGCCGTCTTTTACCTTTGATGCCTTTTCACACAGTAATCTTGACGTTGAAAGTATTTGGAATTTCTTTAAAGATATTGTTAACGAATGTGTCGAGCGATTTGTACCGCGCATCACAAAAAGAATGCCAAAGAAAAATCCCTGGATCACTCGGGATACATCACGTTTGAAAAGGCAATTAAAAAGGCACAAAAGCAACAGTCACGCAAATGCACTTCTTGTAGAAAAACAAAATATCTGAAATTAGTTGCAAGCTCGAAATTCTGCTGACTGAAGATAAAAACCGCTATTATAGTGAGTCTCTCCCAAGGTCTATAGCTACAACCCCTGACAAATTTTGGCAGACAATCAGTCCAACATCTTCAGTCTGTGACGTGTTCGATATTGACGGTGTGCGAGTAAGCGATGAATCTATTATTTCTAATGCATTTAACAAGCACTTTAAATCTGTCTTTGTACAAGACAATGGTTCACTTCCGATATTTGAAGCGAATTTTCCCCCCATGTCAGACGTAGTAATAAGTGAAGAAGGTATTCTTAATATGCTTCTAAATCTTGATGTAAAAATGTCGCCAGGACCAGACAATATCCCGAACATGTTCTTACAGCCTTACGCAGAATGGACTTCAAAATATTTACATGTCTTGTTTTCGAGATCTTTACATGAGGGAGAATTGCCGAGTGACTGGAGAACCGCCAGAGTGAAGCCATTACATAAGACAAGACCCAAGCATATGATTAGTAACTACCGTCCAATTTCTTTAACATCAACTTGCTGCAAATTACTAGAACACATTATACACAATCACATATCTGAATTTCCGGAAACACATAGTGTACTAACCAACTTTCAACATGGGTTCCAGAAGGGATACTCTACCTGCACCCAGCTGGTACAGACAGTGCATGACTTTGCTATCTCTATTAATAACGGCAATCAAACAGACGCCATTTTCATGGATTTCTTCAAAGCCTTCGATACAGTTTCACACCAAAAATTACTTTTCAAACTAGACAAAAATTTCAGGAACAACCAATTACTTAAATGGATCTTGGCATACCTATCAGACCGGGAACAGTTTGTTAATTTTAAAAACAGCAGCTCCTGTAGGCTAACGGTTAGCTCTGGTGTTCCCCAGGGTTTGGTGCTTGGTCCCATCCTCTTTCTGGTATATATTAATGATATAGTTGACAATATTCCTGTGAAAATGAAACTTTTTGCAGATGATTGGGTAATTTACTCTGAAATAAGCAGCATGTCAGATCAATTTCTTCTAAACGATGCCCTTCAAAAAGTTATCACGTGGTGTGACCAATGGCAGATGGCTGTAAACTTCGATAAAACTGTAGTCATGAGAATTACCCAGAAAAAGAATCCTTTTGTCTTTTAACTACTCTGTGAACGCAATCACTCTGAGAGAAGTAACTCAATATAAGTACCTTGGTTTATGGATAACTAATAATCTTAATTGGAATAAGCACATTGATTTTGTGATTGCTGCCGCGAATAGAAAGCTTTTCTTTCTTAGACGAGCGCTGATACTTTCCACTCCTGATGTTCGTTTACTTGCGTACAAATCAGTAGTTCTACCAGCATTAGAATATTGCGTCGTTATCTGGGATCCATACACAAAGACAAACATCAGCAGGCTGAAAAACGTACAAAAGAAGGCTGCGCGCTACATATTTAACAAATTTGGGCGCACTTCAGTTACCGAACTTCTACGACGAGCCGACTTACCGTCGTTAGCACACAAGAATCTTTTAACGCGACTGAAGTGTTTCTATCAAATAATCAAGGGGCATTATAAAATAGATTTTTCAGATGTGATTTCATTTTCAGCTGGGTACGCGACCAGACAAAGACACCAACTAACAGTCACCCCCCATCGCACACGTACTAACTGTTATAAGTATTCCTTCTTTCCCAGAACTATTTCCGATAGAAATAAACTTCAGAATTCACAAGTTCTACAGCCTTCTCTAAGTTTGTTTGAGTCCCACCTTAATTAGCATTGTATACCAATCCTCTGTTGTTGTTGTATTATTTGTAACAACTTTTTGTACCCGAGAAGAAGAGCCATTTCATCTGTGTTGAATTGTACAGTTGTTGTAAACCATGTATCCTTTTTATGTACTGTAACCCACCTGCTAAAATCCCTATCAGGGATTGCAGTATCTATAAATAAAAATGAATAAATAAATATTTTTGTTCCTTAATTTTCCACTCCTGCCACTTTTTTTTAGTATCCTGCTAAAAATCTTTCATATTTATTTATTTATTTATTTATTTATTTATTTATTTATTTATTTATTTATTTATTTACAATACTGCTACTCTCCTTCGAGAGCGTGGCAGTTGGGCAATACAGTAATTTTTCACACACACAAAAAAGGATGTAGACATAAAAACATGCAAGCATAATAACAGGACATGAGGATCATATAACCATTGAGCAGTACAGAAGTTAAACATTAATTATGTTATTAATACACAATGTATACAATAATCACAAGATACAAAGCAAGTTATAGCCATTATACAGAGCTGAAACCATGCCAAAAGGCGATAGAAATAAAATACATGATTGAAAAAAGGAACTTATGTTAACATTGGTATCGTGAGGAAAAACATAAATGGAACAGTTGTGACAGGAATAGCAAGCCCTGAAAGCATACTTCAAAAACAGCTATACTACTGTGAAAGGAACATTGAAAAAGGTGTTGCTTTAACTAACGAACAGCAGATCTTTACCGGTGCACCCGCATGCGTATAAACTGTTATGCGCGCCCAGTTTTTTCTATCTGTGCAATAAATTCTGATAGCGATTGGCAGTTTGTGATAGTGGCATCAAGTTGGTCCCATTCCGCTATCGCGCACTGGAAGAATGAGTACCTAAACGTGTCGTTCCTACATGCGTATTCTGACATCGTGCGCGCATGTTTATTGCGAGTTTGCCGAGCCTGTGAAAATGAAAGGTATTTGGATGAATCTATCTTGTAGTTATTTTTTACTAGCTGGAAAAGTAATTTTAAGGGAGCATGTTTCGCTCTTGTGCACAGCGTTTGTAAACCTGACTGAGTTAAAAGATGTGTTGGGGAATCTGTGCGTCTATATTTGTTGTAAATAAATTTTACAGCTTTCCTTTGTATTGCTTCTAGTTTGGTTATATTAGTGAGCGAATACGGAAACCAGACAGTGTTTGCATATTCTAAAACTGGTATTACGAATGATGTGTAAGCTAGCAGCTTCGTTGGCGTTGTTGAGAGCGCTAGAGTTCGTTTTAAGAAGAATAGTTTGCGTAGCGCCTTCGAAGTTATATTAGCGATGTGTTTGTCCTATTTGAGATCAGAAGTCAGTATAACTCCTAGATATTTATATTCATCAACTTTATTAAGAAGTGTGTTATTAATGGTGTATGGGAAGTTGGTGGTTTTGTTTTTCTGCTTACGGTCATTATCCCTGATTTTTGTGTGTTTATTTTCATCTGCCATTTAGAGCACCAATTAGCCACGACAGCTAGAGAATCATTAAGCATAATGTGATCGTTGTAATGATTAATTTCTCTATAGATCACACAGTCGTCCGCAAATAGCTTGATGTTGCAAGTGATGTTAGCAGTGATATCATTAATATAGAGCAAGAAAAGCAATGGCCCAAGTACCGAGCCTTGGGGAACGCCGGATGTTACTGCTACTGTGTTAGAAGACATCTGTTCATAGACTACAAATTGTGACCTGTTAAATAAGAAAGCTTTTATCCAAGCAGAAAGTTCTTTTATTCCAAAAACATTTTCTACTTTAGCTGTTAGTTTGCTGTGGCATACACAGTCAAAAGCCTTAGATAGGTCAAGTAGAATTAAGTCAGTTTGACCTTATTTTATTAACTGTAATGGCAAGGTCGTGAACTAGTTCAGTGTGTTGAGTTACCGTCGCTAAACCACTTCGAAAACCATGTTGGTTAGGGGAGAAGAAATTTATGTGCTCTAGAAATACTGTCATGTGTTTTAAGATTATGTGTTCGAGTAGTTTACATGATGTGCTGGTCAATGAAATAGGTCTGAAATTTGAAAATTGTGCTGCGTCTCCTCCTTTATGGATCGGTATCACCTTTGCAATCTTCCAATCGTTAGGTAGTTGTGAAGTCGTGAGTGATTTTCGAAAAATGAGACCAAGATATTTGCTACACCATTCTGCATATCTTTTCAGGAAACTGTTCGGTATATCGTCTGGTCCACTACTTTTTTTGGTGTCGAGCTTAAGTAGCAGGTTGAAAATCCCAGCATCAGCGATGTCTAATAGGTCGACTTTCGTACAATGTTGCTCTTCTATTGGCGGAATAACGTTATCATCAACGGTAAACACCGATCGAAAAAAATCGTTATTTGCGTTGGCCTTAACAGTTTTTTCTTCTGGAAGGAGATGCGATGCTGCTGTTTTAGTGGCGCGAAAGTGATTCCAGAACCTGCAGGGATTATTTAGAAGGAACGTAGGTAGTGTCTCGTCAAAATAGCGTTGTTTAGCAAGTTTAGCTTTGTGCTTAAATTCCGTGATGGCATCCGGTAGCTTTCGAATTCTGGATTCTCCCCCGCCTTTTGTTTTTATTGCTCTACGTAACCTTTTCAAACGTCGCTTCGCCTGAATAACTTCGCGCGTGATCCATGGATTATTTTTTGGCGGCCGTTTGACTTTTGTAGATATGTGGTGAGCGATACAAAAACGTACGACAGATTTGAAGTGAAGCCAAAGGGAATCGACATCTACTGATGTATTCAACCCCATTTCTGAGAAATACAGGAATTCATGAGCGAGATGAGTTAGTATGCTATCATCATCAGCATTTTCGAAGTTTGTTACAACGGATACAGAAGAATGAGTGGTCATGGTGCCACCAAGAGGAACTACGCACACTGGTACGTCGTGGTCAGATATTCCGCGGCTTACATCAATTCTTATGCGGTTTATGTCGAAATGGTTGCTGAAAAAAATTAGATCAAGTATGTTCTCAGTTACTCCCTGCAAGCGAGTAGGCTGCAAAACGACCTGATGAAGACTGAAGGTTAGCATGAGGTCAAATAGCACATCCGAAGCTGATGACGTATAGCACATACTATCCCAGTTAATGTCTGGAAGATTAAAATCACCCATGAGTACAACACGTGAACCGTAAGCATGACGTTGCATGTAATCATGAATTGCACTGATAGAATCGTCACCCGAGTTTGGGCTTCGATAAACACACCCTAACAGTATGCTGGTACCGTCACAAAGTAGTTTACAAAAAACCACTTCAGCATTTTGTACCTCTGGAAGGGCCACGAAAGAGAGGCCTTTTCTTATCAATATTGCCACCCCACCACCACGTGTGGGGCGATCTTTTCGGATCACGGAATAGTTGGGTGGTGTAAATTCATGATCTAAAACATCAGGCGTGAGCCACGTTTCTGTGACGGCTGCTAAGTGAGGCTCATAATCGATGATCAAATTTTCAAGAGGTTCAGGCTTATTAATTACGCTTCTAGCATTCACTGTGAGAAGTGTTAGTTCGCCTATTTTGCAGCACGACGAGTAGTGGCTCCCTTTTTTGTTTGGTCGCCGGGTACGTTCGTCGTTCTCGTTACACGGGCTGTTTCTGAGGCAGCTTCCGCGTGTTTTTTCTTTTTCCTCAGTCATGATATAATCATGACTGAGTCTTTATTTGATAGCAATCCATTGTTTTTCACAGCTTATACATGAAAGCTATCCACCAGTAATATCTGAGTTTCCACGTCCCAAAACTACAATATTTAGCTACCTTTCAAGATGGCCGGAGGCGTCATCGAATCTGTCTGAATGTATATTCATGATGAATAATTTGCTACTATCAATGCAATATCTATAGTCTCACTAACAATGCTTCATCACGAAATTTGCTGCTGCTAAGATGTAGTGGCAGAATTGCAAATCGGGCAAGTTAGTGGATGCACATTTGATGCGCAAGTTGTTCCAACCAAATTCTGGCTTTCTGAGCGACGTAATTTTGCTCCGTGTCAGAAAAACTTATATCAAAGCTCAAGAGGTTTCATCGCCATGTGTATAGTGGCCCAGAAGTTAGCAAGAAAATGAGGCACGCGGTAATATCCCACAGTTACACAACTGTGCATGGTTTGAAAAACATCGGTGCTCGTTGTGGCGTAAACATGTTCTTCTTAGCTCGTAACAAAATCCATAGTGTGTGTGCTTTGGTGGCTAGAGAGTTATCCCAGCAGTCAGGGAAAGGGAACAAATGTGTTTTATGCCATTCCCATTGTCTTGCCGCTGTGAATACGTAGGCCAAACGGAGCGTTGCATAAACGAGCGCCTACAAGAGCATGAGCTGATGCTATCAGGTGCTACAATCACAGCTCGTTGTAAATCATGTGAGTGTGTGCCCCACTCACAGAAAAGAGCTAATACAGACATGTCGATCAGAGCACACGTGAAAAGCTATAGCATTTTTCATTAGATTGAATAACAAGTGCATAAGTCATCCATGTATCACTCTTTCAGATGAAGAATATAACTGTCTTAGACAAGACATGAATCATGTTGTGTTGTAGTACTTGTGCACATGCGCACAGTTTTGATGAGTCAATGTTTCCTTTCTATGTTCCTTCCTTTTCAGCGCTGTGACCCTTTTCTGTCAGTATCTAACCTGTTTTGGCTGTGAAATATTCTACTATGAAATGTAGTGGCTCACATCACTGTTGGTAACTGCTCCGATGATGCTTGATGTGTCACATAAATGCGGTTTAGCAGTGTCGACACCAGTTTGTTGAAAATAGGCTGCTTGATATACTGTCAGGGAACTACGCTTTGAAAGTGCTTTTGAAGACAAGGAGGCTTCAATAAAAATGAGGTTCAAAAACTCATCTGTTCCATACTCAGGAATTGCCATGATGGCTTTAACCTTCAGTTAGTACTTCTTGAAATACCACAAAGTTGCTAGTGTTGCGCACAAAAAAAATTCACCCACGTGCTGGTTCCTTTTGCTGGCTCTGCCAAATAATGTAACAAGGCCGCACATATTGAATGAGACAGTTCTCTTCCTGTTCACCTTTCTGTTTGTTTGTTTCCTTGTGGGAGTGTTTGTATGTGTGTGCATATGCTCACGAGTTTCTGCTCAAATTTTGTGGATGGTGGAGGCTGTTGATTTAATGCTAGTGCGAGGCTACTGCTGTCCAGCTTACCCTGCCTTCGTTGGTTATGGTCTCCGTGAGGGAGGCTTTCCTGTTCTATTGGTGCTGCGGGAACCCGTAGTGATTGGGTGCTGCGGTGGTTGCTGCCAGGTGCAGGGGCCCTGACCTTAATAGTCATTTGGGTGACTGGGATTGATGCCTGTCTTGTACGCGTAAGTGGGACTTAGATCTCAAACTGGAAGCTAGCAGAGATCTGTGGTCACTTAGCGGATTTATAGTAATTTCGGGGTTGAGGTTTTCCTGCTGCTCAGAGCTGAACAATCGCTGGTAAGAGGCAGCCGTCTTCATCGACTGGGTGACCAGATGAGGCTGTGTTTTGCAGGTGGTGATGGAGGTAGGTTTTCCCCAAGCTTGAATGCGCTTCAGTTTGTTTTCACATTCTGTTGCAACTGTGAGATGGGGCCCTCCGCACAGGGCGCACTTCGAAACACAGGTGTGACCGGCTGCTCGAATTCGAAGGTGTTGCAGACATTGCATGCTTGAGCTGTTGGATTGGGGCAGACATCTGGTCTGTGTCTGGCAGTTTGACAGATAAGGCAGAACTGCCTTGTTGGCTGGTATTGACAGGGCATCTCCCCTCCATGAAAGTACACCAATTGAGGTAATTTGAGGCCCTAAAAGTGTAGCAGCGCTGTCTGTGATTGTCCGAGCATGCAGGCCCGCACGATGTGAACTCCGTGCGTGCAGACACGAAGATTTTCTACAAGCTCTTCTTCCCCGGTGCTCGCGTCAATGCTGCGCACAACGCCGTTAAACAAGTTGTTGGTGTTGACAGGTATACCTTTGAATGAATGAATGAATGTTTATTTCATAATCTATTTACAGGTAACAAACACTTGTCAGACATATAGCGAAAGGCTAGTTGAAGGTCTGATAAAAGAATACCTATAGGGATATCCTAACACATCAGGAAAAAAGTAAAACTCAATATGATAATATTTCAAATACACCAAAAAAATCA
This sequence comes from Rhipicephalus microplus, assembly GCF_043290135.1. Classification (NCBI taxonomy): domain Eukaryota; kingdom Metazoa; phylum Arthropoda; class Arachnida; order Ixodida; family Ixodidae; genus Rhipicephalus; species Rhipicephalus microplus. Next base: position 258,374,180 of record NC_134702.1, read on the forward strand.
AGATCAGTTGATTATATCAATTGTAAATAATCATATCAACTAACAGGCATCATACAATAGAGTACCTATAAGAAGAAAGTATACGTACTATATACAGCAAAAATGAAAAGATACAATGCCATTGATCAAGAAGCTATAAAATACAAAAATCTATTATATTTGAGTTAGTAGCAAAAAAAAAAATGACTGAAGATGACCTGAAAAATACGTACTGTATGAGAACAACTACAGAAACCTCATCATATGTCATCTAATTAAATAACACTTGCATATCAATGATTTCACAGAAATACCAGTAGCCATTTATGTATATAATTTACAGTGTTGTACAATACTAACAAAGCTTCTATAATTTACTCTGTCTGCAACAAAGAAAATATTGTTTCAGGACTTTGGGGAAGTTTGCCGAATTAATTACAACCGTTGTGAGTGTGTTCCAGGTCTTTATTTCTGTGAACTGTAGTTCTCCGTATACATTGGTACATGGCGCAAGATTAAAATGACCTGCAGTTACACTTCTAGTACAGCGCGACGATGAAAAAAATATGGATGAGCTGAATAGATGATTGAATCTCATGACCTTATAAATGCACATTAATATGCTCAGCTGTTGCAAGCTCTCAAATGGTAATATGCCATATTGGTTGAACAATGGGGCCGCTTGATCGAAATACCTTGAATGAGACATAATTCTAATTGCATGTTTTTGGAGTTTGACAACCGAAATCAATAAGGTTTTATATGCCCATCCCCACAAATCGATACAATATCTCAAATGACTTTCAATAAAAGCAAAATACATAACTCCCAATACTGGTATTTCAAAGTACTCACGGGCTAATCTTAAACCATAACAACCACACGCTAATCTAGAGCATACGCTGTTCATGTGTTCTTCCCATTGAAAGTGTTTGTCAAAAATCCCTCCAAGGTATTTGTAAAAGTCAGCCTGTTCTAACGAAATGTTATTTATCGGTATGTTTAAAGGTGCAGTATCTACTATCTTGAAAACATGACTGAAAGACTAAATATTTTGTTTTTGTTTTTTTATTGATTGTTAATTTGTTACCTTGGAACCAGTCCGATATACTTTTTAACTCTAAATTTACCTTCTGATTAAGTTCTGTAATATTATCAGCAGTTACCATAATGCATGTGTCATATGCATACATCAATATTTCTGCACAGTTGATTATTTGTAGTCGGTGATTTATATACAAAAAAAAAAAGAAGAGGACCTAATACTGAGCCTTGTGGAACCCTAGTAACAATATTTTGTCTTGAAGATATTATGTTATGTTGGACCGCATTGTAAGCGCTTCTGCACTATAAGCGGTTACTTTATAAGTGGTCTACACTGTAACATGAATCAGTGAAAGAAAAGAAAGGAGCACTTCTAATATATCAAAACGACGATATGCCTTATCTCAAGATAGACTGCCCCAGGCATAGCGCTGTTCTGTAATCAAGTAAACAGCATGCATATTCTGCTTTTGACAAGACAAAAGAGCTCAATGAGATACATGCGATCGGCAGCACGAGTCGCAGCATAGTTACCTTGAAACTGTTAAAGCCTTGCCTGTATCAGTGTAGCAACTCCATACAAAAGTGCTAGCACCTTTCAGAGAGGCTCTTCACACATGAGCAGTTGCCTTCTTCAACCTCAGGCTCGCAAGACAAGTTCTTTAACTTGAAGTAAATCTGATGCGGTTCACCAAGAAGGCTTGATGTTTGTGCGCACAGCACAACTATGTCAGTTGTTTCGCCAGTGAAATCATTTATGCAGATAAAAATGAGGCAGTCTATAGCCTTTGACGAAGCATCGCGATCCGACACCCCAATTAAGAAACTTCAGCGAAGCTCCAAGCGGAAGTGCCACGTTTATTCTGTTAGGCGAAGCCATTTTCGTTTTTTCGGCCAGTGTTGCCAGCAGACAGAGAATTTTCTCCAGTTGCGAATTGGTCCATAAGAACACTGGTTCCTACATGGAGATAATAGATGTTGCAGAGGTGAGTGCTAAACTAATCCTATTTTGAACCTGAACTTTAAGGAAGTCTGAAAAATAGAATTCCAGAAATTTTTAGCATCCAATATTTGAAATATTTTAGTATGTCGATATATACCAGGCAGATTTGGAACTCCTAAATCGATGGAAGACCAACCTGGTCTGCCAAACAATTTGGGCTTTCGCAGAGGCTTAAAGAAGAGAGGAGGCTGAGGAAGTAGCATCTTTGCCTTTCACCTGTAAAGTGTTGTCTGCAACTCCTTGATTGCATCATATTGTCACGGGGTCGTGACGTGGCCGAAGACAGGAGACTTCGTGTTAGGATTTAACTGTTTATTTGGGCGAACCTGTGCCCGGTAAACTGAAAGTCCAATTACAGCAGCAGTCTCGCACAGATAGCAGTCTCGGACTGATAGCGGCGAACGGAGCGTCGGCCTTCGATCAACAACTGACAAGCGGCGAAGCGCGTCGGCATTTATACTCTTGCCGTCGAATGTTCTAGCGTTATCGCTGGCGGTGGCGTAGCTTCCAGAACAATCTGTACCGTTCGCACAGTGGGCGTGATCTTATCGAAATGATCTACTACAGTCCGGAACCTTCTAGAAAACTGCAGGCGCGGTTTGCGCTGAGAATCGTGCGGTGTTTTCGGACGATAACAAAAACTTGGGAAATGGAACGTGGCATTGCCCCCCTCTGAAAAAAAAGGCATCGTCCCGATGCTTTAACTAAAGATGAAAGTACAATAATAATGCAAGAAAGTACAATGAATAAATTACGATACAACAATAATACAAAAAAAACACTAGTTCAGTTTGTTAACGCGCATGAAACGGCTTGAGGCGCGCGACATGGACGACTTCAGGTCGCGATCGGCGTCGTTGAGAGTTCGTGATGCCGTCGGGGACAACCTCGTAATCAAGTGGGCCGAGCCGTCGAACCACCCTGTACGGTCCGAAGTACCGTCACAGAAGCTTTTCACTTAGTCCACGTCGGCGTATCGGCGTCCACACCCAAACACGTTCACCGGGCTGGTATTCCACGAAGCGTCGTCGAAGGTTGTAACGGTGGCTGTCGGTCGTCTGTTGATTCTTGATACGGAGACGCGCAAGTTGTCGGGCTTCTTCGGCGCGTTGAAGGTACTCGCTCACATCGAGGTTTTCTTCGTCGGTGACGTTGGGTAACATGGCATCGAGCGTCGTTGCCGGGCTCCTTCCGTAGACCAATTTGTATGGCGATATCTGCGTCGTCTCCTGCACCGCTGTGTTGTATGCGAAGGTCACATACGGAAGAATGGCGTCCCACGTCTTGTGTTCGACATCGACGTACATTGACAGCCTGTCGGCGATCGTCTTGTTAAGCCGCTCGGTGAGGCCGTTGGTCTGTGGGTGGTACGCTGTCGTCCGGCGGTGGTTTGTTTGGCTGTATGCCAAGATTGCTTGAGTTAAGTCGGCAGTGAATGCCGTTCCTCTGTCGGTGATAAGGACCTCTGGGGCGCCATGACGTAGGACGATATTTTCGACGAAGAATTTAGCTACTTCGGATGCACTGCCTTTTGGCAGGGCTTTTGTCTCGGCGTAGCGGGTGAGGTAGTCGGTAGCTACCACGATCCACTTGTTTCCGAAAGCCGACGTCGGGAACGGCCCCAGTAGGTCCATACCAATCTGCTGGAAAGGTCGGCAAGGTGGATCAATTGGCTGCAGAAGTCCCGCTGGCCTTGTCGGTGGTGTCTTGCGTCGCTGACAGTCCCGGCATGTTCTCACATAACGAGTGACGTCGGTGGTAAGACGTGGCCAGTAGTATCTTTCTTGTATCCTCGCAAGCGTGCGAGAAACACCGAGGTGCCCTGCCGTCGGATCGTCGTGAAGGGCCTGCAGGAGTTCTGGTCGCAGAGCTGATGGCACCACAAGAAGGTACTTAGCTCGAAGCGGTGAAAAGTTTTTCTTTTGTAGAAGACCGTTTCGTAGAAAGAACGACGCAAGTGCGCGCTTGAATATCTTCGGGACTTCGGCGGTCCTGCCTTCGAGGTATTCTATTAGGGCCTTAAGTTCCGGGTCGGCCCTCTGTCGTTCAGCGAAGTCGTCGGTAGTTATCGTTCCTAAGAAGTAGTCGTCATCCGGGTCGTCGGGTAGCGGTTGGTCGACAGGCGCACGAGAGAGACAGTCGGCGTCGGAGTGTTTTTTGCCGGACTTGTAAATGACAGTAATGTCATATTCTTGAAGTCTCAGGCTCCATCGTGCGAGGCGACCTGAGGGGTCCTTCAAGGTGGCTAGCCAACACAATGCGTGGTGGTCGCTCACAACTTTGAAGGGCCTGCCGTAGAGGTAGGGGCGAAATTTCGACGTAGCCCAGATGATGGCGAGGCACTCCTTTTCTGTTGTGGAATAATTTGCTTCTGCTTTGGATAGCGATCGGCTGGCGTAACTAATAACCCTTTCAAGTCCGTCAGCCCTCTGCACAAGAACGGCGCCAAGACCTACGCTGCTTGCGTCAGTATGTATTTCTGTCTCGGCGAATTCGTCGAAATGGGCAAGTAACGGAGGCGTCTGGAGGCGATGTTTAAGCTCCTGGAAAGCGTGTTCCTGCGGCGTTTCCCACTTAAACTCCACGTCGGCCTTGGTAAGGTTAGTGAGAGGATCGGCGATGCGGGCGAAGTTTTTCACGAACCGCCTATAATAGGCGCACAGGCCCAGAAATCGGCGTACGGCTTTCTTGTCAGTGGGCGGCGGGAAGTCGGCGATGGCGGCTGTTTTCCGTGGATCGGGACGAACTCCAGACTTGCTGATAACGTGCCCCAGAAACAAGAGCTCCTCATACGCAAATCTGCACTTTTCTGGCTTCAGTGTGAGTCCGGAAGTCTTGATGGCTTGAAGTACAGCTTCAAGGCGCCGAAGATGCTCATCGAAACTCGAGGAAAACACGACGACGTCGTCCAAGTACACAAGGCAAGTCTGCCACTTCAATCCTGCCAGTACTGTATCCATAACGCGTTGAAACGTTGCAGGCGCTGAGCAAAGGCCGAAGGGCATCACCTTAAACTCGAAGAGGCCGTCCGGTGTTATGAACGCCGTCTTCTCTCGGTCTCTTTCGTCGACTTCGATTTGCCAATAGCCAGTCTTAAGGTCCATTGACGAAAAGTACTTGGCGTTATGGAGCCGATCAAGTGCGTCGTCTATTCGTGGGAGGGGATACACGTCCTTTCTTGTGATTTTGTTCAGGCGGCGATAATCGACGCAGAAACGTAGGGTCCCATCCTTTTTCTTCACTAACACCACGGGGGATGCCCATGGACTCTTGGACGGCTGGATAATGTCATCCCGCAGCATTTCATCAACTTGTCTCTTCATGGCCTCACGTTCCCGCGTCGAAACCCTGTACGGACTCTGACGGAGTGGTCTGGCATTTTCTTCGGTTATGATGCGATGTTTCGTGATTGGGGTCTGCCGAATTTTCGATGACGACGAAAAGCAATCTTCGTATTGCAGGAGCACGGCCTTGAGCTGTTCTTGCTTATCGTTCGGAAGTCTGGGATTGACGTCGAAAGCTATGGGAGGGGCTTGGTTCCTCTGAGCAGGTTCCGCAGAATCGGCGAGGGCGAAAGCACTGGTGGCTTCGACAATTTCTTCGATGTATGCGACCGTTGTTCCTTTGTTCACATGTTTGTACTCATTGCTGAAATTCGTGAGCAAAACCGTTGCTTTGCCTCCCCGCAGCTCTGCAATTCCTCTTGCGACGCAAATATTTCGGGTGACCAGCAGATGCTGACTGCCTTCAACGACGCCTTCCAAGTCAGGTGATTTAGGAGCGCCGACTGAAATAATGACGCTTGAGCGAGGCGGAATGGTGACTTGTTCTTCCAGCACATTCAAGGCATGGTGTCCTGACGGCGTGCGCGGCGGTAGTGCTTCTTCTGTGGATAACGTTATCGACTTTGTTTTTATGTTGATGACAGCACCATGGAGGCATAAGAAGTCCATGCCAAGGATTACATCTCTCGAGCAACGCTGTAGGACTACGAAGTCTGTAGGATAAATACGGCCGTTAATGGTGACTCTCGCTGTGCAGATTCCTGCAGGCGTTATGAGATGACCTCCGGCTGTGCGGATTTCAGGGCCTTTCCAAGCTGTCCTAACTTTCTTTAACTTCGCGGCGAACGACCCACTGATGACAGAATAGTCGGCTCCAGTATCGACGAGAGCAGTCACACTGTGGCCGTCGATAAGAACGTCGAGGTCGCTAGTTCGCCGTCTCGCATTACAGTTAGGGCGTGGCGTCGGGTCACGGCTGCGTCGGCTTGTTCCGCTGCTTCCATGCTGCGTCGTCAGGCCACCTTCGGTAAATGAGCTTTCGCCATCAGGGCTTTGCCTGGCTGGCGTTGTGTTCGGAAAGCTCCGTCGCGGCGTCGTCGTCGTCGGAGGATCTTCGGTAGTTCGTCGCACAGCAACCGCACCTCCACCGGTTGCTGCCCTTAGTTTCCCGGATACGGGCTAGGAGACCGGCCCCGCGTTGGGCCAGAGTACTGCCGGTAGTGCGGTGACGTGCGGCGGCTGGGCGACGGCGAACGCGAAGGGCTTCGTGGTGTCCACCGAGTTCCTGTCAGGTAGTCGGCGATGTCACGTGGTCGTTCTCCTGGCTGTAGACGCGGTGCATTGACGGCGAAGCCACGCAGTCCCATCTGTCGGTACTGGCAACGGCGGTATGTGTGTCCGGCCTCGCCGCAGTGGTAGCAGAGCGGGCGATGGTCAGGGGTGCGCCAGACGTCAGTCTTCCTCGGTGCACTGCGCTGGGCCGCTGGCGAACGGTATGACGTCGGTGGGGGTGGTGGCGGCGGTGGCGTCTGTCGACGGAAGTGCGATGGGGCGGCGTTTTGGCGTGGACGGGGAGGAGCGTTGTGGCGCAGTGCAGCGGCGTAGCTCATAGCTTCCGGCTCGGGCAGCGGTGCGTGGGGAATTTGAAGCGATTGCCGAACTTCTTCTCGCACAATGTCGGCAATTGAATCCACTTGAGGCTGGGCCGAAGGCAACAGCTTGCGCAGCTCTTCCCGCACGATCGCTCGGATCGTTTCACGCAGGTCTCCGGAGTTACTGGCTTGAGCAGCAGCGCAGTCTGCAGTCAGGCGACGATTATACTGTCTGGTGCGCATGTCCAGGGTCTTTTCGATAGTGGTCGCTTCTGCTACAAATTCTTGGACGGTTATCGGTGGGTTTCTCATCAGTCCCGCGAAGAGCTCCTGTTTGACCCCTCGCATGAGGAAACGAACTTTTTTCTCCTCAGGCATGTCTGGATCAGCGTGACGGAATAGTCGAGTCATTTCTTCTGTGAAAATGGCGACATTTTCATTTGGTAGCTGAACCCGAGTCTCTAATAAAGCAGCGGCCCTCTCTTTGCGAGCGACGCTCGCGAACGTTTGAAGGAATGCGCCGCAGAAAACATCCCACGTTCGGAGCGTGGACTCCCGATTTTCAAGCCAAGTCCTTGCGGTGTCTTCCAAATAGAAGAACACACGACGCAGCTTTTCGTCATGGTCCCAGTGGTTGAGGGCGGCCACATGGTCGTATGTCTCGAGCCAGGACTCCGGGTCTTCGAACGATGACCCAAGGAAAATTGGTGGTTCCCTGGGTTGATGCATGACCATCGTGGGCTGGGACGCTGCGGTTGTCACTGTCGCTGCAGTCGCGGTCATGGCCTTCGTCTTCCGCGCCTTGTCTGGTAGAAGTCCGTAGTCCGGTGGTAGCCCTTGCTGTCGGCGGCTTGTTCGCTGCTCCTGGTTGGTGTCGGTGTCTTCTCCGCGACGTGGGCTGGGTTCACGGCTTGACGGGGGCGTCCGGTACATGAACGAAGCAGCACCTCCACCAGATGTCACGGGGTCGTGACGTGGCCGAAGACAGGAGACTTCGTGTTAGGATTTAACTGTTTATTTGGGCGAACCTGTGCCCGGTAAACTGAAAGTCCAATTACAGCAGCAGTCTCGCACAGATAGCAGTCTCGGACTGATAGCGGCGAACGGAGCGTCGGCCTTCGATCAACAACTGACAAGCGGCGAAGCGCGTCGGCATTTATACTCTTGCCGTCGAATGTTCTAGCGTTATCGCTGGCGGTGGCGTAGCTTCCAGAACAATCTGTACCGTTCGCACAGTGGGCGTGATCTTATCGAAATGATCTACTACAGTCCGGAACCTTCTAGAAAACTGCAGGCGCGGTTTGCGCTGAGAATCGTGCGGTGTTTTCGGACGATAACAAAAACTTGGGAAATGGAACGTGGCAATATTATGTAATAATATGATTCGGCCTCTGGATTACCTCATTCTTGATAAGAAAACTATGCAATACCACCCTGCCAGTGCTTCATTAACCTAGGGAAACAAGCACTTTTATGTTGCTATACTTCAATAATATGCTTAGAAATTTTCACTAACTTTTTTTCCCTAACAATTTTTTTTGAAACTGAAAAATATTTGAGAAATACTAGAAAAGTACGCGGACTTGCTTCACATTCAAAGCTTTGCTATTCGCACAGCTCTAGTGATAAGGCTTTCTGTCGACGATAAGTCATACCAGCACATTTGTGGGTGGTCGCCACCCAGCCTTCTTTCTTTCCCGATGATTACCCATGAAAGCACCACTCAAATCACGCAGAAGTTGGAATAACTGACTGGCCTATCTCTGTGCTTCTCAAAACGATTAAAAACTATTTGCGGCACGTTGCCGCGTCGAAAGTTCAGCAGCGCAGTGAACTTCTATGGCAGAAAAAATTATCACGGTGCCCAGCTGATATGCATAAGACCGGTAGGCATAAGACGAACCAAATACACTAGTCTGCGAGACTCTGTTGGAGATTCATCGCAACTACGTTTTAACCATGAGTGTCTTTACACTCATGTGTAAACATATTAAATGAACTTGTTAGATCATTGTATTCTGAGCCACTTGCTGCTCTTACGTGGCAGCCTTCATTCGTTTTCCCCCTTTCAATTTACCCAGTTTGACCTGCTTCACAATGCGGAGCGGAGCGAAAGAAAAAGACATGCTGAAAATTGTTTTGCGGGTTTCACACATACATTTTCCAGTTTATAGAAAATTCATAGCAAGTGGCAACAAGTGCAGGAAATTTTGGATAGAAATACTTCAAATAAGTGTTCAGAATGGGTTGACATAAGCATCAGATGTTTACTAAAGCGTAAGACAAAAGGTTGGTACTACGGACAAAAAAAAGGTCCATTTGTGGCCTCACCTTGTGGCAAGCCGTCACGGCGAGTGAGTGCAGCAGCAGGGTCAGAGTGGCTGGACAGTGGCTCCGGCCAACCACGTACAGCAGCAGTGGCAGCACACTGGGACTCTGCATTTGCATTGCACATTGTATGCACAATTATCAGTGAAACTCTACCAGAGGCCGCTGACCTGACAGTGAAAACGACCACTCTCTGCACTCACAGTGACTAACATGGGCAAGGTCCTCGTGAGGAGACATTGTGGCAGAACTGGAGACTATAGACAGTACTTAATTGAAACTCATTTCTTACCTTGTTCCCCTTTATGTTTGGAGAGTGATGAAGCAGTAAAAAGCAATCTTGGAGACTTGTCGCAACGGTCAAATGAAGAAATACAGGCATTCCATTTGGTGACACACCAAATATTCTTGCTACCAAAGAGCAATGTCATTTTCTTTAATATGGTGGTTAGCCATCCCTGTAGTGCTAACAGCAATGTAAATAAAGAAAGTGTGCACACACATTCGAATGCTTCAAACATACAAACAAATATTACAGTATTTGAATTTGCTTCAATAGAGAATTAAATTATTCAAAATTCTGAAGTATTCAAAATGAACGAACAGGTGTACAGTCCGCATGTAACCCCTTGTAACAGTGGTTTCACTGCAGTATAGGTGTGCTAAGCTGGGAAAGCAACAAATGAAATGTATGCTATTAAGCGTGTAATCTTCTGTAAAATGGTTTAATTAAAGGGTTGCTAAACCGTGAAAACACCTATTCAAGAGAAATCTACATGACCCCCCTCCAAGGTATATGAACTTCTAATAGCACACGTTTTTGGGCTAGTTGGTGCATTGCAACAAGAAAATATATCTAGACAAAAAAAGAATGAACACAGGAAATGGAAATGACAGAAAAACTGCTACACATATTTTCTTGAAGTAAATGAACATATTACCTTCACATCAATTCATAATTTTTTTTAAAAATTCAACACTCACTTGTCTGCAGGAAAATAGGCAGTTTTCGGGTGGTCTTATAAGCAATTTTTTTTACTGCTACACCAAATGCATTATATTACAATAAATAGTACGAATTTGCAGTAAAAGAATTGTGCTAGAAAATGGTATTATTTGCAAGCAAACATTTATTAAAAATGTTCTGAAGAAAAATACCTAATAAAAAAATTTGTAACAGAACATAAGAAAAGTTCGTAAAACATTGATGTTGCTTTGCATGAATACAACCTAAAAAAATTTCCCATATAAATTTCAAAGAAGAAGAATGCATACAACATTACGGCAAATATGAACTATCTATCTGTAAAAGTTAATTTTGTACAAAAAAAAATGTTAACCATAGTGGCTTTCATGCCACCTCACAAAGCAGTTGCAAGATATGGTGAAGCACAAGTTTGTGAAGCATGTCTCCCAGAAAGCGTTGCATCAGTTCCTGCATCTTAGTAGCTTCTAAGGCTTGTGCTGTTCATCCTTAAAGACACTTGTAGCAGGAACAGCCGCAGAAGCCTTGGAACGAGAATGTTCTTGCTCATCAAGTCCTAGGAGCTCCTCCATTATTTCTGGCCTAAACGCGAACTGATCGAAGCGTGAACCCCTCTATAATTAAGCCTCTAGGAATGTTGCGGACGGTGCTCATCAAAATAAAACGTTTATAACAGCAATTTATATACTCTAGAAAACATTGTAGGTCCCAATTTGTTGGTCTGATTTGTCGAACCAGAGCATGCCCACACAGTACTTGTCAATCAGTATGACCTTTTTTCACGGATACTTCTTGCCATTTATCGTTTACTTTTGTTGTGCGCTTCGCAAGCACGAATTTGTTGGCTATAAGGGCTATTGTCATCATGTGAACAACACGCTTGACTTTCCTCTGTAAAAATAGAACATCCTGATCCCATAGCCACCGAACAACTCCTCTCTTTGATTTCTTTTTTTTTTCTCCCACTAAGTGTCTTTCAGCTTGATTAGAAAGCCCTGGCAGTCCTTGTGCATTGCGTCACAAGCAAGCATCTTGCGCTCCAGCACAAACAAGCATGTCGACGTGTAAGTGTTGTCGAAATAAGTTATTTAGCCCTGATCCAGGTATCTCTTTGCCAGTCAAGTCCCAACATCGGATGTGAGCCCACGTGCGCTTGGCGCTTCGCGCTTCCTTGTATATTCACTGAACTGAACAGTACAACTCAATTTGGAGTCCGCCAAAACATAGAATTTATATCCCCAACTTTGTCCGACATGTACTGCTGAATTCCAGATCTACCTTTGAATTTTACCATTCTCTCGTCAACAGAGAGGCTCCGATCAGGTCAGAAACATTGAGCGGATCAAACGTTGATGTGCTTCGGCAGTGTAGATACTCAATGCAGCTTGCCACTGGATGCAACAGTTGTCTTCTGATAGTCGGACAGACTAAGAAATGCAAGTAGTGCTTTGAATGAATTTCTTGGAATTACCGAAGGTGGTATTAGAAAAAAAAGTTGTGCACGTCTCAATAGCAGTGCAAGCGTGACACTTGCACAATACTCGTATAAATGAAAATAGTACTGTTAAATTTTACCTCGTCCACTCCCTTCCGCGATCTGTCTTTCTCGCCGTATGAGTGCTTCTCCAAAATATGCAATTATATATCTGCAATTACTTCTGTTGTGGAGAACAACAAAAAGAAGTACACAGCTCTTATGAAACGGCGCGCAGCCCTGCGGAACGCAATGCCGAAGGCAACACCCGGCTTTCTTGCGACTCCGACAGGTGATCCTGTCGTAACAACATGGACACACTCCGCAGATATTGATTGATTTGTGGGCTTTAACGTCCCAAAACCACCATATGATTATGAGAGACGCTGTAGTGGAGGGCTCCGGAAATACTCCGCAGATAAGAACCGCAACCTTTAGAACATGGCGGATATCTTTAGATTTGATCTTTGCCACGATGAAATTGTTCGGAATAAAAAATGAAACTTACCGGCAGATACATGTCGATTTTGCAGGGCTACTTGATGAACTTTTGCCATTCTACTAAGGTCTGATGAATAAAAGTCATCTCCTGAGCCTATGCTGCTACCACCATCACAAAATTCTAATGCAGAGTCACCAGAATCCATTGGAGTTTGCCGTTTCTGAGTGAAAGCTGCGCGCAATGCAGAAGCCATGTTGGAAACTAGAAGCGCTCGTCAAGCGCGATTAAAAGGTGCTTTAAACATCCCCCTGCAGCGAAAAAAGACACACAAAAGCGAAACTAGAAAAAGAGTTCTCCTTTTATGCACTTGTCTGTAAGCGCTGCGAACGTGATAAAATTTTAACTAAAACCATCGACAACATACTGTCGATGAGAAAAGGCGTGGACAGGAAAGTGTTGAAGGCTTGTAACACCGGCTTATGTGTTTTAAGTATACAGCGGACGTCTTATTTTTCGGATGTCTGAAATTCCGTACATGCCTGATTTTTCAGGATTCATCTGTGCTACCGTCAAGTTCCCCATAGAGTCAATGTATTAAAAGCCATCAAATTTTTCCGAACTTTTTACCGCTAACCGCAGACTCTAAAGTCACCATCGACGCCACTATTTTTCTGGTTTTCAGACCCTTGAGCCCACCGCGCCACGGCTGCCATAACCTCAAAACCAAAATACCGTAATCCAGCATGCCCCAATCCGCTGCCAGCTGTAGCTAGGCTGCGTGGTGTTGTGCAGCTTCTGCACCGGCAGCGAGAAAGCTACGCTGTTGACCTATGGTCTCTCGCCTGCATTCTTGTAGACTCGTGGAGGGCGGTTACGCAAAAGACTCTCCGGAACTGTTTTTGCCCCATGAGCTTCATACTAGACACCAAGATGGCCGTCTTGCCTGGAATGGACAGCGTGTGCGACGAACTTCCACCCACGGACGTTACCTTCGACGATCTGCACATTGCCGGTGTGTCGATTCCAGCCGGGATAACCCTTGAGGGCTTCGTCGATGTTGACACAGACCTCTAGCTGTCTGCGGACTTCACTGATAAAGAAATTATTCGTCAAGTTACAGAGGATTCCAACAACTCCGACACTGAGATCAAAGAGGCACCGCCTACACAGCCAACAAGCTCAGAAATGACGCGAGCACTGACACTGTCAACGTTGTACAGCGAAAGCATGACGTTAACTGAAATTGAGGCAGACGTCATCCTGGGCAAGTGGAACGCCATGCAAACTAAAATAAACCTTTTTTTTTTTGCGCCTATGTGTTTACAAAACCCATAGCGCCAGCCAGATCGAATTTTTTTCTTTTCTTTTTTCCGGATCTTTTCAGAGCCACCTAAACAATACATTTGCTGAAGTGCAATGAGAACCTTGTACTCCTGCCGTGAACCACTCCGTCAAGGAAAAATACCTAATACAAAGTGTGTTTTCGCTTGCAATCGTTTTTCCCGACTGCCTGATTTTCCGGACACTCGCGGTCTCTTGAGGGTCCAGGAAATCGGACATCGACTGTAGTAAATCTTGAAATGCAACATGATTCACAACAAAAGCTGGCCTTTGGCCTTATTGAGATTACAGATGGGTATATTTTTGCGAGTTTTTGGATCCCAGAAAGCCTCTGTCACTAATCTGGAGAACTGTCCGGGGTCTTCGTACAACCATTACTCAGCGCTACCCATTAAAATCCCTGGCACTTCACTTACGCTGCGAAGAGATTGATTCCGCAGATTCTTTCTGTCGAAGGATTGCCTGCGGGTCAAATTCAACTGAGACGAAGACGCCTGACTTTTCTGTATCCACACGTGATTCCCGAATGGAGATTTCGTTTTCAATAGACGAACTAAAGGCTGCGCTCGCTTTGTGTAGAAGTTCTTCAGTGCCAGGACCTGACGGCATCATTTACTGCGCTCTGTGTCACCTAGGAGATCAAGCTCGGAAGGCACTCTTGCTGCTGTACAACGACTCCTGGCAAACTGGCATGGTTCTACAGGAATGGAAGTCAAGTTGCCTGATTCCACTTCTCAAACTCGGCAAGTCACCTTTGGACATTTCCTCTTACCGCCCGATTGCCCTCGCGAGCTGTGTGGGAAAAGTTATGGAAAGGATGATTTTAACGCGTCTGGAATGGTACTTAGAGTTCTACGAAATATATCCAGATGCCATGTCCAAGTTCAGACGAGGCCGCTCATCAATTGACAATGTAGTTGACTTGGTGACATATGTAAAACACCAGAAGGCCTGCAAATGATTATCTGCTGCTCTGTTTCTTGACGTTAAAGGGGCATACGACAATGTCACCCACGAAGCCATTCTCAGCGCACTAGAAGGAGTGGGACTCAATGGCAGGATATATATGTGGGTTCAGAGCTACCTACAGAATAGATCATTTCACGTGCAGACAGAGAATGGCCCGACACCCGAGTATTACTGCAGCCGAAGAGTCCCGCAAGGTAGAGTGCTAAGCCCAACGCTGTCCAACCTAACACTCATTGGACTAGTTGGCAAGCAACCAAGCAGTGTACGACTTTCCATTTATGCTGATGACATCTGTGTGTGGACATCAGGTGTGACTCGACTTCAACTTCGTGCTCGACTTCAGAAGGCAGCATCAGTGACATCGCACCACTTACGCGAACAAGGGCTCGAAATCGCAAGTGGAAAGTGTGCAGTCGTGGCTTTTATCGGAAAACCAATGTCTGCTTACGGCATATCAATTAACGGGCAGTTGGTGTCATGCAGCCAGAGTCACAGGTTCTTAGGAGTTGTAATCGACCGAAACCTGTCTTGGACATCCCACGTAAACTACGTGAAAAAGTGGCTGACGGCCAATTGTCACTTATTTAGGTTTCTTGCCAGGAAAAGTTGGGGAATGTCGGTCGTGTCTATGTTACAGCTGTACAAGGTATTATTTATTGGATTTCTGCGGTATAGCCTACCTGTTATATCTAACACATGCAAAACGAGCCTGCGCACAATCCAAAATATTCGAGCACAGGCGCTTAGGATATGCCTTGGTTTACCCCGCTGCGCATCGACAGCTGAAACAATTGCCATTGCACAGGACTACTTGATCATGACGCACATCACCACAGAAACGATGCGTACGTACCTCAGGCAACATGCTAGGAATCCTTCCCACCACTTGGCAACCCTCGCTACTGAGAGGCCCTGCACGAAATTTAGTGCAATTGTCTGTGCACATCGTGCGTCGTTTACGTCAGGTTTTACGCCTGCTGAGAAACTGGCGTATCCTCCATGATGCCTGACACTTCCGCAAGTACGCGTTTCAATTTCAGGAATACAGAAAAAATCAAATTTGCCTTCATCAGCCCTAAATCAACTAAGCTTGAACCTTTTGCACGAAATGTACAATAACCACGTGCACATATACACCGATGGCTCAACCACAGCGTATGGTTCTGGCGGTGCGGTGGTGATTCCAGCTAGAGGAATCACTCTGTGAATCAAGCTGTCACACGCCACTACGTCTACGGCGGCAGAACTTGCGGCTTTGCGTGGCGCCCTAGAGTACATCAAATCTCAGAGACCGAGTAAATGGGCTGTGTTTTCCGACTCGAAACCGGCCCTACATAGCATGCAGTCAGTCCTTCGACGAGGTTGCCACGAACAGTTAACTTATTGAGTTGTCAAGCTTCTTCACCACGTCACAGAAGCAGGCCACGATGTCAAGTTTCAGTGGCTTCCTGGCCATTGTTGGATCAGTGGCAATGATTCTGCAGACAACGCAGCTCGCACATCGCACCAAGAAGAGCACATCCTTCCGATTCCTTTGTCAAGGACTGACGCTGCAAAGCAACTTTGTCACCTGGCACGTAGTCTGTGTCTGCAGGAGTGGAACACCCCAAGCATAAGACATACGAGACTCTACCAAATACACCCTCGACTGGAACTTCGACATCCATCCGGACTTCGTCGACGTGAAGCTTCGCTTCTTTGTCGCCTTTGGTTGGGGGTTGCCTTCACAAAAGCGTATCGAACCTTCATCGGATTGACTGACAATGTGGAATGCGGCGTCTACTGCGCCAAAGAAGACATGGACCATCTGATATGCCATTGCCCTCGATTAGCCTCCGAAAGGCAGAAGCTTTCGGACGCATTACGACAATTAGACGATCGGCCACTCTCTATGCAGATGCTACTGGAACACCGTCCTCGCCTTTCGTCGGCTCAGAAAGTAGTCAAAGCTGTCTTGTGCTTTTTGAGGACTAAGGCCTACGTGACAACCTTTAACTTTGCGTAGTGCCACCGCTGCATACACGCCAGCCTATTGACTGACAATCCTCTTTTTTTTTTCTCTCTCTTTCTCTTCTCTTTCCCCTCTCTCATCTTTATGCCCCCTTGCCATTTCCCCAGCATAGGGTAGCAAACCGGGCATGTGCCTGGTTAACCTCCCTGCCTTCTCCCTTGTTTTTCATCCCCCCCACATATTTAAAGTAATTTAGCACGGATATTTTCGAACAGAAAGTGTTTGAAACTGGTTGGTACGACATATTAAAGTGTCTAGTGCAATATTCTTCCAAAAGTGCCAGTGTGTGTCCTTTTCATCTTGTCCCATTTCAAAAAAATCTGTGCTAAATCACTTCAAACATATTATAGGTTATTACATGCATTCTATCACGAGTCGAATCCTGCTACCATTCAAAGTTAATTTTACTTCCTTTGAACCAAAATGAAAGGCATTTGCAGAGGCCTTAGTTTTTAAAAATATTGAACACGTTAGTAGGGCCCTGATAAATATGCCCATTTATAATATGTGATATATAAATGTCATTTGAAATTATCTAACCAAATCCTTATTCCCTTCATACCTGAAGTTTATTATTTGCACAAGTCACACGTGCCGTTTTATTTTTTTTTTTTTTGTCCTTAGACAAACATAATGCGCACATTATAAGGGGAGACGCCATTCCAAAAATAAATAATAGCATTAATCTAAGAAAGCACAATTATTGCTGTATATAAATACTTTTATGGTGATTTTAAATATGTATTTAGACAATATGTGTAAAGTAGAGTTTGTCTTGGAGAAATTTTTTTCTGCGACTAAACATTTTATCATTTTGATCTATTAATAGCTTCTATTGGTTTACATTACCTGTAAATTGCAAATAACTATCATGAAAGTGTGTAAAAGACATTTTATTAGGCAATAAAAATTTCAGTGTGAAAATTCTTGAAATCCTCGGCCCATACGAATTGCTTACTTTAGGTTCATAACAATTATAAAGGCAATATCAAGTTTTCAAAAAGATAAATGCACTCTTCACAAGTTAAGGAACCAGTATACTCCCATTAAGACGAACTTGAACAGGTTATGGTCATTTTTTTTTGTCTTAAAAGGAGTTCAGCTTATCATAAGTGCCTCCGAAAAAGAAATGCTAACATGCTAAGTGCATCCAAATACAGTTGCGGACATATTTTTCGGACTTCAAAAATTTGGACTTGTCGAATATTTCAGACTTCGCAAATGTGCCGTCAAGAATCCCACTGCGCTAACGCACTTTTGGGACCAATTTTCAGACGAATTTATGTTCCAAAGTTTGATTTGCCGGGCTAAATCGTCTGTTTTGAGCTATGCCACTTGATCTCTGCTTGATTTCGAAAGCTCCATGTCGGATATTTTGTTGGCTTGGTCGAGTTTGGATCACAGTGGCTAGTTGTGTGGCCTCCAAATCAGAAGCGCGCACAATTTAGCAGTTGAAGAGACCATGTCTGATCTTCTTCAGCTAGCGAAATGGCAGAACTTTTCTTTTTCAGTTAGCCTTATTATCCTTATTAATAGCCAGTAGGTCGTTTTTATTTTCTGGGCATTTGTTTTTTTTTTTGTTTTTAGGTCTCACTGCACACGCGCTTGTGTTAGAGGTGTGCCAAGTGTGTTTAAGCCAACATGTGCATCACATACTCGCTGCTGTTCATGATTGTTCAGTAGCACTCCGGTGGTCACGGTGTTCGGCTACTGCGACTGCGACTTACGTTATAAGCGGTCTATACTGTATGTGAATTGAATGTGAAAGAGTCAGTCAATGCCCCCAGTAGTCATGACGGTGAGTGTGGAACATTCTTAATAAGGCTGTTTGGCGTCACGTAGCATGTGAACTTATTACAAGCTGGCATCTGACCAATAATACCTCGTACAACCTAAAAGCAACAAGTCTGCCAGAACGAGACCCTCGCTAATGATTGAAGGAACGAAATGTATACTTAAGGACTTGTTTTTCTTGTTTGACACAGTACTTATGATCATAGTTCGGCTTACTCACTCATGAGTACACTCACTCAGACTCATTCATACTCATTTGAACATGGTGAGTATGAGTACGAGTGAGTACTGATGAGTATGAGTAGGAGTGAGTAGAACGTGAGTGAGTACTCATGAGTATAAGTAAGAGTGAGTATGGACGTGAGTGGGTGCTCATGAGTGTGAGTAGGAGTGAGTATTTATTATTCATTTATTTATTTATTCAGAATTGAAATACAAGTGATACAAGTGCATGTGTTATGTACAAATACAGAAGGAGGTCTCAAAGTCGTGAGACTGTGAGTGAGACCTCCTATAAAATCATACATGAAGATTGTGAGGGATAAGGTTCGGGCAATCACGGCAACTTAAATAATCGTTGTCGAGACTGACGAAGACATTTGCAACTTGAGTTATAAGGCTTTAATGCCACGAAAAAAAAAAGAAAACAACGATAAAGAAGCTTAGCGTGTTACATGGCAACAGCGAAGAACTGCCTTACGTACGAGCACGACAAACGTTCTCGAAAGACAAGGTCTGACGCTTAGCGTAGTCCCCCACTGCACTACACAAGGTTTGAAACACTTCACCGTGTGACGTCGAAGGCAGATGAGTCGATGCGTTGCGTTGCGTCTTACGCCGACATCAGCGATGCCTCAGGCATGGTCGGAGCGGAGCGTGAGGCAGAGTCGATGTGTGGCACGCACGTCCCGGACAGCCAGTAGTAGGCCCAGGTCTGGAAAACGCCCGGATCCGAGTACAACGGACCGGCGCCGGCTGCTGGATCACACGGTAGAAGGGAGCCAGGCTCGTGCGGACCACAGGCACAGGTAGGCTTCGGGACCACGACCCGACGAGCGCTTCAGCCTGCCACTGTTTTGTTCCGATCCTTCTTCACGAACGCCCCGTCGTCGTCTTCTTCTTCTCTCTCCCCATGGCTTGGCTTGACTTTGACGACACGATTCCGCCTTTTCCTTGTCTCATCGTCATCTTCGTCGGCGTACGGCACAGCACAAACTCACAAACATCGCGCACCAGATGAACCTACCGCGCATATCATGACAAGATACAACGTAATAGTAAAGAGTGGTAAGGAAAGAAAACTGAAGGTATACAAAATGTACAGATAAGCACAAAATAGCGAACGTAAGTTATAAAAAATGTACAGCTAAGCATGTAAAAACTAACACGAAAATGCAATAACATTCACTCTGTATAATATCAAGCATTATTACGGTATGGATAGAAAAATTAAGATACACAAATTGTACAGATAAACACGAAATAGCGAACTAAGTTATACAAGGTGTACCGATGAGCACAAAAAACTAACAGAAAAATGCGATAACATTCAGTTCATATAATATCATGCATTAAGAATTTAATAGGTGCAAATGCAAGCCTTTTTTAAACATTTCGAGGGATCTATTTTTGATCTCTAAAGGTATGAAGGTTGTATGAACATGAATGAGTATTCTGAGTGTGAATAGGAGTGAGTATGAACGTGAGTATGAATGTGAGTGACTACTCTGAGTGTGAGTATAAGTGAGTATGAATGTGAGTGAGTACTCTGAGCGTGAGTAGAATTGAGTATGAACGTGAGTGAGTATTGTGAGTGTGAGTAAGAGTGAGTATGAACGTGAGTGAGTACTTTGAGCATGAGTATGAGTGAGTATGAACGTGAGTGAGTACTCATGAGTGAGAGTAGATGTGAATTTGAACGTGAGCGAGTACTCATCAGTGTGAGTATCCGTATGAACATCAGTGAGTATTCATCAGTGTGAGTAGGAATGAGTGAGAGCTTGTGAGTGTGAGTAGGAGTGAGTATGAATGTGAGTGAGTACTCTGAGTGTGAGAAGGAGAGAGTATGAACGTTAGTGAGTACTCATGAGTGTGAGTAGGAGTTTGAACATTAGTGAGTACTAATGAGTGTATTTGTTAGTATGAACGTGAGTGAGTATTCATGAGTGCAATTAGGAGTGAGTGAGAGCTCATGAATGTGAGTAGGAGTAAGTACGAACGTGGGTGAGTACTCATGAGTGTGAGTAGACTTGACTGTGAGGGTGAATGAGTTGCTGTGAGTGTGAGTAGCAACGAGTAGGAACATGAGTGAGGTACTATGAGTGTGATAAATATTTGTAACCATCGCAACAGCGTCCTCAATACGTTGGAAATAACGGGCACTATGGCATGCAAGCTTCCTGTACGTAAAAGCCTTCAGTTAATTTGGAAACTGGGGGAGCCATCTTAAATCAAATGGGGGGGGGGGGGCACTCGAGTTGAGGGTAGCCGTCCATTTTATTGTAATTTGAATTTTCTAGGCTGAATAACTTTGAACTGCCTGTCCCTATAGTTACCGTTCTTGCTGCACTTACCTCTTGCGCCTTCAGTCTACGCAACGCGCTGATAATACAAGTAAAACAACAAGGTTTTGAGAAGCCCTTTAACGAAAATCGCCGCGCGAGCCGGTACAGAGAAAAGGAATGCACTGCGCTAGCGACAAAAAAAAAATGCTGAAATGGCCCGCGAGAGAAAGCACATTGTGTGCGCTACGCACACTGTGCGCAGCGATTTTGCAGTTTCTATCTCTGCGCTATTCCTCAAGTGAAGGTTGCCTTGAACGAAAACCTTAAGTGATCTCATGACCTCTCAAGCGTGAAGCTGTGTGCAAACTACGCCTTCTCAATGCCCCATTAAGAAAAAAAAAGGAAAGGTTGGAGGACGGTTGAGCTTCGCCGTCAATTGTATAGTATGCGATAGCGTAATCGGACCCTGTTCGCATCGCCGTTTCAATCTCTACCCTCGCTTCACTTTTCGGCGGCTTATTATGACTTTAATAGTGCAGACACAATGTGCAATAAGCACCCAATCACCCTTGATAATTTATTCTATCATTCACATAACGCGGGCTAGTACAAAAACACACATAACGCAACTCGTTAATTACCGTTTCATTCGGCTGTGCGCAATAACCCTGTGTACGCACACTGCCAATAAACGTTTACCGCGTCTGCAGATCCATAAATAAGAACCCCTGCAATCGTCAGTGCGGGCACGGAGCCAACAAAGTCTCCGCATGAGCGCGACCTACAGAGGAAGGAAAACATCTCCGAATATGCGCACAATTTCTCGAATGCAAAACTGCCGTACGCAACGCATTCCATCTGAAGGCAAGGTAGAGAGGGGACGCACCGTCTCGACGGTCGCGCCGGGCCACAGAACACCTACCAGTGGCGGGGCGGCCGGGATGGCCGCGGCGCCGATGTGGCGGCGAGGTCCCAGCGCCCGTTAGTCCCGCTAGTGCAGTCAGAAGGGGCTAGGGGCAGTGGAACGAACGAAGCGGCCGAGCCGGATGGCATCGCAACGTCTTGGGTTCTGGCGGGTAATCATAGTGGCAGCCGTGTGGTATACTGCAGCTGTCGAGAGCGTCTCTATTTCGCGCGCGTGCTTCGTAGCCTACGAAAGCGCGTTTTGAGTGCTTGTAACACATTACTGAGATTCTAAACGATGTCTCAGCGTCTCCTACGCGTCATGGCACACAAATGAATGTACAGGTGCGTCGTGATTGCGCTGAGTCATTGCCTGTTTGTGGAGCCTACCGACCCTAAAAGAAAGCGACAATCGTTCAGCTCCAGTTCAGCTTGACTGTTTCTTGAGTAACCTGAGTACACGTAACGCCACCTCATTGTTAATATTCATTATCGGCCTGACAACTTCCACTGCAGGACAAAGGCCTCTCCCATGATCCGCCACTCAACTCGGTCCTGTGCTTGCTGCTGCCATTATGTACCCGCAAACTTCCTAATATCATCTGCCCACCTAACTTACTGTCTCCCCCTAACCCGTTTGCTTTCTCTGGAAATCCGGTCAGTTATGCTTAATGACCAGCTGTTATCCTGCCTACGCGCTACATGCTTGGCCCATGTCCATTTCTTCTTCTTGATTTCAACTATGATACCCTTAACCCCGGTCTGTTCTGATCCACTCTGCTCTCTTCTTGACTCTTAAGGCTACAACTACTATTTTCCTTTCCATCGCTCTCTGCTTCGTCCTCTATTTAAGCTGAACCCTTTTTGTAAGCCTCCAGGTTTCTGCTCTGTAGGTAAGTACCGGCAAGATGCAGCTGTTATATACCTTCGTTTTGAGGGGATATTGACAATCTACCAGCCATGAGCTGAGAGTGCTTGCCGAATCTTCTCCACCCCACTCTTATTTTTCTAGTTACTTCAGCCTCGTGGCTCGGCTCCGCAGGTACTACCTGTCCTAAGTAGACGTATATACCTTTTCCAAGTTCAAGTGCACTGCCACCTATCTCGAAGCGCTGTTTTCTTTCGAGGTTGTTGTTCATTACTTTCGTTTTCTGTCGGTTATTTTGTAGATTCCAAGAGAAGGAAAGCGGGAAAAGGGGAGACAAAGTTTGGTGGGCAGATCAGATTAGGAAGTTTTGCGGGTATGAAGTGGCAACAGCAAGCAAAGGACCGAGTTGACTGGCAGAACAGGGGAGAGGCCTTTGTCCTGCTGTGATGATGAGTATGTGAATGTAAAAGTACGTGGGTGAGTGCGCCTGAGTATGGGTAGGCGTATGAAGGTGAATTCTTATGTGAGTGCGGAGGTGAGTGAGGGTCTATGATCGTGAGCAGGTGTGAGTATGAAGGTGAGTGAGTAACTATGAGTCTTAATTGAGGTGCACGAAAAATTGAAGAACAAAAAGGAGACACCAGGACACGGTGCGCCGTCTCGAGGTGTCTTCCTTTTGTACTTCAATTTTTCGCGCACCTCAGTTAATATGAATTACCAACTCGCCCAGCAGTCCATGTTTCTCTAAGAGTGTGAGTAGTCGTGAGTATGAGCGTGAGCCATGAACACTTGAGTAGGCATGAGTATGAGCGTGAGTGACTGTGAGAAGGCGTGAGTATAAACATGAGTGAGTACTCATCAGTGTGAGCAGTCGTGAGTATGGACGTGAGTGAGGGCCTATGAGTGCTAGCTGGCGTGAGTGTGAACGTGAGTGAGTACTCACAAGTTTGAGTAGTCGTGAGTATGAAATGAGTGAGTACTCATCAATGTGAGTAGTCGTATGAGCGTGAGTGAGGGCCTAGAGTGTGAGTTGGCGTAAGTTTGAACGTGAGTGAGTACTTATGAGTGTGAGTAGGAGTGAGTATGAACGTGAGTGAATACTCTGAGTATGAGTGTAAGTGAGAATGAACGTGAGTACTCTTGAGTATGAGTAAGAGTGAGTATGAACGTGAATGAGTACTTTCAGTGTGAGTAGTAGGGAGTTTGAACGTCAGTGAGCACTCATGAGAGTAGGAGTGAGTATGAACGTGAGTACTTTGAGTGTGAGAAGGAGTGAGTATGAATGTGAGTAAGTAGGAGTGAGTGTGAGTAGGCGTGAGTATGAACGTGAGTGAGTACTTTGAGTGTGAGAAGGAGTGAGTATGAATGTGAGTGAGTACTCTGAGTGTGACAAGGAGGGAGTATGAACGTGAGTGAGTACTCTGAGTGTGACAAGGAGGGAGTATGAACGTTAGTGAGTACTCGTGAGTGCGAGTAGGCGTGAGTATGAACGTGAGTGAGGGCCTATGAGTGGGAGTAGACGTGAGTATGAACGTGAGTGAGGGTGAAGGCTGAAAAAATTGTGGTGAGTGAGTATGAGTGAGTAGTCCCTCAAAGTGCCGACCTATGCTTATGACATCCAACAGACAATCCCAAGGAAAGATAATTCCAAGGAAAGTATAGGGGAAGTTATTGGAAGTAATTGTATTGTAAACGTAAAGAAATAAAAGTGGATGAAAAGGTAAGGTTCGGTTCCTGCTCACAGCATCTCAATAATACGACGTCACGCTTCCCAAGACCGGCCCGCTAGCCGGACTGAGCTCAGACTTTCGGGCTACCTGAAGCTCGCGCACGCCTCTATTCTGCAGTCCATCGATCCATGTCGTCAGCCATTCCAGCAAACCAGCATGGGCTTCCTAGGGCCCTTCCCAATGTCAAATTCAGGAAACAAACGCATCATTGAACCTACTGACTACCTCACCTGCTACGCTGAGAAAAGGGCTCTGCTCAAAGTCAGTTACACTAAGGTAGCCAAATTCTCTGTTGAGAACATCGTCCTGCGTCACCAAGCTCCACACGTCCTCATTACCGACAGAGGTACGGTCGTAACTGCTGACCATACTGAGGCTATTTTGAGGTACAGCCATTCAATTCACTGCTGGACTATTGCTTATCACCCACAGACAGAGTGTCTGAATAAGACCACCACCGATATGATGGCTATGTATGTCAACATCAAGCACAAGACGTGGAATGCAATCCTTCTGTATGTGACTACAACATAGCCATAGAAGAAACGACACAGATGACACTGTACAGGTTGGTCTACAAAAGGACATCGGCAATGACGCTTGACGCTACGTTACCCAACATTATCGATGAAGAAAACCTCGACATGATTGTCTATCATCAGCACGCCGAAGAAGCCCGACAACTTGCTCACCTCCGCATCAAGAACCAACAGATGATTGACAGACACCGCAACAATCTTCAACGATGCTTCGTGAAATACCAACCTGGTGATTGTGTTTGGGTGTGGACGCCAATATGCCAACATGGACATAATGAAAAACGTTCGCAACGATAGTTCGGACCGTACAGGGTAGGTCGACGTCTTGGCCCACTCATATAGGAGGTTGTGCCCAACGGCCTCCTGAAATCTCTATGGCACAGTGCGCGACCTGAAGTCATCCATACCATTCGCTTCAAGTCGTTTCATGTGCATTGACGAACCTAAGGACTGTATTTTTTATTGTTGTTGTGCTCTATTATTGCAATTTATTGCTTGTACATTACTACATCATTATTAAATTTTCATATTCTGTTAAAGCATTGGGACGCCTTTTTGAGAGAGGGCAATGCTACACCTCTTTCTCAAATTTATTTATCGCCACATTACACATGTAAATGAATTGCTTTGAGCAAACTGTGCCGGTTGACCAAGATCCATCATGATAATCTTAGAACCTTCCGATGAGATTATGTGCATAACACTATCATTAGAGATTCTTCTATAATGTATTTACGATAAAACGGCAGCACACACCAGGTTAAGATGTAAACACGAAACACGAAAAGAATGACACAAGTGCTATGTCATAAATATGACATACCGTAAATATGACCAACCGGCTATGGTAAATATGCCCAACTAGCTCACAAGTACATTTTAATGTAGAGCTTGTGTGGCCGCTGAAGCTGGAATATTCGACGGCACATGTGTAATTGCCAATGTGCATCACCCCTTGTCAGATTATCGATGGCAGTTCACTGGTACAGAGCCAGCGTAATACCTTCAGTTTCCCGGCCCCAAGTAAAGAGCTCCTTCTTTGACACGCCGACTGTTGTCTTCGGCGATGTCACAACCACATGATAATATTGTCACATGACAAAGTCTTGTAATGAGCACAGGTGATCCATTCAACATTTTGGTACTTCTGTGACCTTTAGAAAATGCAGTAGACTCTCAGTAAACAAAACTCCCATAAACAAAATTGCTGCTTGTATGGAACTAACTGCCAGGCGGCAGAAACTCAGCGCTAGTTTGAGTATCAGGAAACGTGCACTCGTAGTGGTTACTGGGCATTCAACGATCAGCTTTAATCAACTTTTACAATTAAAGAAACTTGACTGAACATTAAAGAACAAATCTTTTGTTTTCTGTCTTTTTTTATTGCTTATTTTGTGAATATTGAATCGAGTGCAGTGCAGAAACATCTGAGTTTAGCACTTGGCTCTGGTCCCCCTTGCCATTTGTTCAGCGACATCACCATGCTCGGTTCTCTCGCCCAGTTAGCGTGCCAAGTATGAATACGGAGGATAAGCTGTTCATTGTGCTGTGGCACGAACAGAAGCCGCAGTAGGCCTGGTGAATCAGGTTAACCATGCATTAGGTAAAGAAGGCTCAATCGAGGCAAAGCATGTTTTGCATGGATCTGCAGTGTGTTTACTTTATTTATTTATTTACAAGTACTGCTGTCCCATGCCTGGGACATTGCAGGAGCGGGTACAGAAAAATCAACGAAAGCACAGAAACAAACAATAGTGCGCACAAATTTATGTGACTAACACATAAAATTTTTCCCGAACTCTACAGTGTTCAGTCTATGCAATGCACTATCAAGCTTGTTCCAAATTTCCACCACACGCGGAAAAAAAGAGAATTTGAAACAATCCAAACGAGACCTGAAGGGTACAAGGTTCAAAGCGTCTGTACTACGTGTTGTACGCGCTGGTATATCAGAGAAAGATAAGGGCGCGTGAACGCGGGTCATTTTATGTACAATCTTGTGCAACAAGATAATACTCTCACGTGTACGGCGGTGTTCCAGTGAATGAAGTGACAACAAATGAGCATGTGTATACGGGGAGAAGTCCCGATCATAACAGTTAAAAACGAACCGTATAGCCTTATTCTGCACAGATTCTAACCTGTTTTTATCTTGCTCAAGATGAGGCGACCAAACCACAGAGGCGTACTCGAGCATCGGTCTCACTAGTGTCTTGTAGGCAGTTGACTTACAATCTTTTGTCGAGTTTTTCAATCTTCGCTTTAAGTAACCAAGTTTCCTTAGAGCTTGACAAGTTATCTGATCAACATGTTTGCCCCATTTAAGGTCATGTGTAAAGGTGATACCTAGGTATTTGAATTCACTCACATGTGCAAGGGTGGACCCATTGTAGTTATAACTGAGACTGAGAGGCTGTTTTTTATTTGAGAAAGTCAGAGCTACAGTTTTCTTGTAATTTATGGGCATTTGCCACGTTGAGCTCCAATCACAGAATAACAAGAATACGTTGTTGAGGAATGACTGGTCTTAAAAGGTAGTAATGCAGTTATACAGTACACAATCATCGGCATACAGACGTATGTTTACAGGGGTTCCAGAGATGACATTAACAAAATCATTAATAAATATAATAAACAAGAGAGGCCCTAGCACAGAGCCTTGCGGCACACAGGATGTGATTTCAACAGGGGATGACTGCAGCTGGTTGAAAGTAACGAACTGAGATCGAGAACGCAAGTAATCCGCAATCCAACCGAGTAATTTAGAATCTTTAAGAAAGGAACTAAGTTTTAGAAGAAGTTTTTTTATGGCATACGTTGTCGAAAGCTTTCAAGTAGTCTATGAAAATTGCGTCTGTCTGACCCCTTTTATTAAGTGATGTGGCAATGCAATGGGTGAATTCTAGGAGCTGCGTTGTTGTAGAAAATCCAGCTCGGAAGCCATGCTGACACCGGGACAGAAGGTTGTTTGCGTCCAAATACTCAACAATATGTTTATGAATGATATGTTCCAGTAGTTTACAGCTTGTTGAAATTAGGGAAGTTGGCCTATAATTTGGAATGAGCTGCTTATTGCCAGATTTAAATAACGGGACAACATTAGCTGTCTTCCAAAGTATGGGAACAGTGGCTGACGCAAACGATTTATTAAAAATGACAGTCAAGTAACGAGCGCACCATTCGGAGTACCGCATCAAGAACGTATTAGGAATGCCATCAGGACCGGAACTTTTAGTCACGTCTAATTTTAGTATCAAATTGTGAACACCTGAACAAGAGATTGTGATGTCTGGAATTGTAGACTGAACAAAGTTGCAAGCATAATCTGGGATAGTGCCATCATCACGAGAGAAAACGGACTTGAAATAGTTGTTGAAGCTTTCTGCAATAGTGTTAGAATCGGAGCATGATTGGTCCTTTATAAGGAAGCAAGACTGAACAGATGACTTTGGGTTAATAGACTTCCAGAATTTGGTCGGGTTTTCTACCATAAACCGTGACAATGTATTGTTGAAATAGAAATTTTTCGCTTCCTGCATTTTCGCCTTCAAAGTACACTTCAAAGAATTTAGCAGTGGTGATCGCGCAACTGACAAAAGAGGACGACCTTTGCGAAGTCGCTTTATACGGCGAGTTAGTTGAATAATTTCCCGTGTGTACCACGGATGTTTTGGATTGCGTTTAATGCACTTTTGAGGCACAAACTTTGATATGCACTCCTGCACAATACCATGAAAATGACCAAGGAGTACACTTACGTCACTGTGTTCACTGCTAGGAAAAAAATCTTTAAAACTAGATGCCAGCGTATCGATAATAGAGTTGTCATCGGCACGACTAAAATCAAGCACACGCTTAAATTCAGGTCGTTTTGGTGGGCACACTATGTTGAGGCACGCAATTACAGCATTGTGATCAGACAAACCTGTGACAACCTCACTGTGGTATCCCTTTTTGCAAAATTCGTCGCTTATGAAGACAAGGTCAAGTATTGAATTTTCACGGGTAGGGGAAGTGACAATTTGAGTGAGGTCAAATGACAGTGCCATGTTTACGAGCGAGTCACAAAGCTTTTTGTCACGACCGTAGGATGCAAAATTGTTCCAGTCAATGCACGGGGCATTGAAATTGCCAGTCAAAATTAATTTGCCTAGGTGAAGCTTGCGATGTAAAATATAGTTGGTAATATCAGAAAAAACGTCAGAAGTTTCGTTTGGAGGGCGATAAATAGCTCCTACAGCAATAGCCTGGCCAGAACTTTTTAACTTGCACCAGATAGATTCTGTGTTTGGCAGATCAGGAAGCAAAGAAAAGTCAACGTGATTTTTGATATAAAGTGCTACACCCCCTCCACGACCACTTAGTCTGTCTTTGCGTAAAAGTACATAACCCGGGGGCAAGATTTCAGCACCTAAACCGAATCATTTAACCAGCTTTCGGTGACGCAAATAATTGAGGGCTGGTGACACTCAATGAGCCAATTGAAGCTATCAATCTTGTTTGCTAAGCTACGTGCATTAATATTCAAAATGACCAAATTTTGATCAATATGCAGTCACTCTGGAAGTCGTGGTTGACTTGAATGTAAAGGCGCATGCGCGAGCGGCCGCTCAGGCGCGTGTTGAAAATGTTTGACAAGGGTGCCGCTGGCTTCATCCCAGCTGTAACGGACGCTGTCCACGATAAGAGCATCGTGGCGAAGTCGGACTTTATCTACATTTTTTCTGATGTCAACCGAGTGCTGCCACTAGGACTTGCGTATTTGTCGAACACGTGCCGAGAAGTCTTCATTTATGTATATTTTTGATCCTTTAAGTTTTCTTGTGTTTCCTAAAATTTGTGTCTTGGTACGAAAATCAATGAGCTTAATAATACCAGATCGTTCTTTCTTTGCGTTCCTAGCCTGTGCCACCGCTCAATGTTTTCACACTTGACGCCTAATTTGACATTTATGAGTTCATGCACAGTTTCCAGTAGCTGATTCGGAGTCTCTTTCTCCATTTCCGTCAATCCGTAAATGATCAGGTTGTTCCTGCGAAGGCGATTTTCCAAGTCGTCGTTACGGTGGTCAAGAATTTTAACCGTGTTTTTTAGGTCCCTCACAGTGCTTTCGAGCACGTTCAATCGAGGAACCAGGTCCGCAGCCGCAGCTGTCCTTGCCTCTACAGCATTTAACCTACTATCGAGAGCCGCTACTGTAGTAGTGAGGCTGGCTATGTCCTGGCTAACATAAGGGGGGACGTGGCAATGAAAATTATCTTTGTTATTTATGAAGCTAAAGGGATGAAATTTGGCATGCAGATGTCAAATTGAAACCGGCTTTGAGCTATCTAATATAACTTTTGAGTTACAACACTTGATATACTCTCATTGTCACTTCAAACTTAATTAGCTAATTAGACACAAGTTCGTCAAAATTTTTGCATAAAGATATTTACAAGCGTCCATTTTGTGCCCTAATGCTATTGGTTTACTTTAAATATTTAAGTAGGCACACAAAACTTTTTTCTGGAATGTCCTTGACATATTGTCTTGCCAACAACTTTTACAAAAAAACAATTACAAAAGTCTGTATGATGTGCACACAAATATAGACAGCTTTACGGCACTCTGCAATGTCGCAGGATCCAAGTGCAGGAAACGAAATGGCTATAGCTTAATTTGTTGTGAAATGGCACAGGGATGACTGACAGCAACTGCTCAAAAAATGAAACCTGAGAAAATGGACCTCAAAGAAATTGGAGCTAGAAGCTGATAAAATGGAACTCGGAAGGAAGCTGGCTTTATTTTTCATTGAAGAAATGCATCTTTGTGGCTATCTTGAGCTCCAATTTGTCCTCTTTATGATGATGCCAATATGGTAGCACTTTGCCAAAGGAAAGCAGCACATATGCATTTTGCTATACCAAATTTTCTCATGGCTTTTGACAACAGCCCACCACTAAAATGCTTGTTTCTCAACTTCTACTACTTATTTTGATCTAAAATCACACTACAGTGAAATTTCGGTAGAACGAACCCCACATTAACGAACTTTTCAGATTAACGAACTTTTCAGAAGTTCCGCGCCGACTGCCAATAGTTTCAATGTAAAATTATTTCACTGCTACGTACTTCAGAATACCAAACTTCTGGAATAACGAGCGTTAATTTAGTTCCGTGTTATATTAACAACCCCTCAGTACTACGAACGCATGTTCTGAAATCCGTCGCGACCACCGGAGCGGTTTTGCAATCAGACGACAATGCAAAGGGATGCCTTGCTTTTCGGAAGACGCGTGACGGTGTGGAGGAAAAAAAAAACGAAAGGGCAACTTTCTTTCTGTTGAAAAGCTGCCGCTGCAGGTTTAAAAGCTCAGACGTGAGGGGTGATGGTAACATGGGAGGGCAAGGTCAGCGAGGCCGAGAGCAGAGTGGGAGTTGCGGAGCAAGAAGCATGGGCGTGGAAAAACTGAGACAGCAAGAGAGCAGAAGATGAAACGCGAGGAATTTTGTTTTTTAGAACTTTTTTTTTCTTCAGAAGAGGCGATGACAGCCGCGACATTTCAAGTTGTCCTTTCTTTGTCACTACTACATGTGCTCTAGAAGGCCTTGTTTGTCAGTCGTGTTCATCTCTGTTCGGTAGGCTTGTGCGAATATTCAAATGCTTCGAATATTCGAGCAAATAGTTGAGTATTCGAATTCACTTCGATTCGAATTTAAATTATTGAATATTTTCAAAGTATTCGCAAGTAACGAATGAATGTATATTAGTCCGCATGTAACAGCCTGTAAAGATGGTTTCGCTGCAATGTAGAAGTGCTAAACCGTAAAAGCACCTATCAAGAAAAAATTCACTTTGCCGCGAAGCCCTTTTCAAATTTAAAGGTGCCCTGCAACACTTACTGAGCATGGTCAGAAAACGCTGCCGATCGATAGTCGAGGCTACCGAGATTCCGTGAGGCAAATATTATAGCGCAGCACACCGCCTGTAATTAACAATAAATTTTCAAAGTTAAAAATTGCTTTCTTTTCTCGGCAAGTGACACTACAAGCTAAAAAATCGCTAGTCGCAGCCAAGAAGGAATATACGGCTCTGGTCACAGCCATTGGTTGATTTGAGTATGGCGCGCTCATCGTTACCGAAGCCACCACGGGAGGCCGCCGCTTGTCCACAAGTAAGTACTTGAACGGTCGCACTGAAAAGCAGCTGCGTATTCGAAGAAAAAAAAAAAGATGCTCAATGTCACGAGGTGCGTGGAACGTATTTTCATTCGCCGTGCCATTCCACCCTACTTAGCTTCCAGCTACTTTGTCCGGACGAGAAGAGAGAATGCAATTGCAGCGTGCGGCAAATTTTTGGAACTCCGCTCGTACTGGACCGATTCTAGAAACTTTGCGGCGGTAAATTTGTGAGGCAACAAGCATGTTTACTGGCTCCATGGCTAATCGAAAAAGTGTTGCCGGGCTCCTTTAAAGGAACATGTTACCCTCAAATCAATTCTTCATTTTATTAAGTTTGTTATGATGGCTTACATGATCCAAGTATAATAAATTTTAAAACATTCGGTATCTTACAGGTTATCACTCGCATCCTATTAAAACTACTACTCAAGGTTGTTTCGACTTCCTTTGGATGAAAAAGAAAATGGCATTTGCATAGATTTTCTATTTCTATTCAAAAGAAATAATATTGAGCAGGTTAGTTGGGTAATGATGAATATTTCCTTTTTTTATATGTCATACATACCATTCGAATTTGATTCGAAATTATTCTATCAAAATCACTATTTGCACAAGCCTACTTTTCGGTGATTACTTATCGCGCCCGCAAAGCAAGTCTGCGTTCGCGCCACGGTGCTACTAAAAATAAGTTCATCTCTGCTTGCAACAAAGAAGCGGAAGCAGTTTTCGCTAAGCGAGAAAGTGGATATTATTCGGCAACTGGAAGACAAAAAGCAGGCTGTTGTGACCAAAGAATTGAATCGCTCGACAGGAATGTGGATGAGCTGGAGGCCTTCACATTGCAAAGTTTCTGCTGCACGCGTCAAAAAAAAAATATCACAGACTTCTTTAAAGTACACGTGCATTCTTTAGTGTTCACTTGTGCGTTTTTTTTTTTGTGTGTGTGTGTGAAAAACAAGTTCAAGGACCCACCGTTGTAAAGGTAAGTCGTTTTGGTCAGTATAAAATAGGTATTTATGATTAATTTTTGGGCTTTCAATATAACGACCTCCCAAAATAATGAACGAATTGCTGCAGCCCCCCGAAGTTCGCTATACCAAGATTTCACTGTATGATGTAAAACATGGTCAAAGGATTACAGAAGAAAATTAACTGATTTTGACGAAATTTACAATTCCCATTGCCACGTCCCCCCTTAACCTAGTAAATTCCAGTTCCGCAAAGGTATTTGAGGTTTCCAAATGACAACGGGAGAGCACAATTACTTGATTCCGTTATTTGAGCAGGTATTAGTTTTGCATGAGTAAACCCGGCTCTCTGCAGGCCTGACTGCACTGACATAAGCAAAATGTCGCCAGACCGATTTGCCATATCTGCAGCTCATAAATGTTTTCTAAAAAGCTTGAATATGTGTTGACTCGGCTACTACATAATTTATTCATTGTTTACTTTTGGCATGTAGTTGAAATGATGTGAAGCAATTATAGACTCCTTCCTATTCATGGAAATGCATATAGCCAATTAGAAACTTTGTGGGTTTTTGCTTCTAATACTGTCCATGAGATACGTGTAATGGGCCCACTGATGCTTCGAGAAATAGTTGAACAGGGAATGTTGCTGGCACCATCGTATTGACAAGTCTTCCTAAAGGAAATGCGTTGATGAAAAGAAGTCAGCTAGTGAAAACATTCTGTTATGGCATTTCATGTTTAACTGTTTCATCACTTTATGCCTCTATCTTCCCCCGACCTTCTGTCTCGTTTGGTTACTCAAGCTCTGAAAGAATATATGTTATACGGTTCATACTCGTTGACGTGACAGAAATTCAAGGCTACATGTGTGAATTTTCAAGGATTACTTTGTTAGAAACCCCAGTGACACATCTTCAGAAGAGGATGTAGGCTTGAAATAACTAGAATTCAACAAAAAAGGGTTATATCATTGGAGCAAACACCGAAAGCATGGCTCCGATATAAATTTTTTAGAGGCGCATAGATCAATGCTTTCAGTATGACACTAGATACAAAGTTTCATTCAGATAAGCAAAGCTCAGGAACAATTATAATGCTACTCCTGGCTGCTTCTCCTGAATTTTCATATCAATGTCCACTATCTCCTGCTGCTTGGTGTTGGCAGTCTTCCTGAGGCTATTTGACTTGATAATGCACGTCAGGTAGCTAGGTGCCTCTTCCTTTCCTGCATATAAGTCTGCTGTAGCTGCTAATTCTGTAACAGTGACTTCTAATTTCTTTTTCGATTTTGTAAGCGTTTCAACCTCCTCCTCATTGCAACGTTTTTTTTTTTTTTTTTTCTAATCCCCCTGCTCCTGTTTCTTGCTAGTTTCCTAAAGCACAGTGTTATCCGCCGCGGTGGAGCAGTCATTACGATGCTCGGCTGCAGACACGACGGTCGCAGGTTCGATCCCAATCGCGGTAGTTACATTTCAATGGAGGAAAAACGATAGAGGCCCGTGCAGTGTGCGATGTCAGTGCATATTAAAGAACCCCAGACGATCAAAATTTTTGGAGCCTTCTAATACGGCATCTTTCATATTCTACTGGTTTGGGGACGTGAAACACTAAATATGATTATTAAAAATGTTTGGTGCTGGTTCCTTGCAGAAGCTAGTTATGTTCTCAATTTTTTTTATGATCGGCACATTACATATGCCACCTGCTTCATTTACAGCATCACGAATATTGGTTGGTGAAAGGTTAGAAAGTATTTAGTAAAAATAAAAAGAAAAAGAAAATTCAAGAACTTTCAGGACATTGAAAATGAACTTTTGACATTGAAGGGGTTTCAAGGACTCTCATGAACCCTGATGTTAGGTGCCATAATAAACGAAATTCAGTCAAGTACGACAAGACCTGCTTATGAATCTTAACCATTTTTTAACGGGTTCAGATATTCTTAGATCAGTGTTAGCTCATTATGTACATATTTAGGTTGTGAAATAAAGCTACTAACTCTTCACACTATGTGTCTGTTTGTTTTTAGTACGACAAGTGTGTATAAAAAAGAACTAATTTAACTTGTGTTTATCCAGTTTTGTCCACGAAATTGGTCTGTTTTTTGTTTGTCCACTTCACAACATTTAAAATTGGTTCACTAAATTTAACGAATGGCAGTGTTACCCGAGCAGCCAGAGGACGTCGCAAGACAGTACGAACACATTTACGCTTGCGTGCGAAGTGGGAAAGGAGGGCTTTCACACAACCCTCCTTTCACCAGTTTACACCCTTTCCCTCTTTTTGCTGACCTTACCAGTGACGTCATGAAAGAATAGTGTCGGTGGATTATTTCTAGTGGAATACCCAGCAGGGCGCCAGTGGCGAAGGCTGCGCTGCGGCCACTTATCGCTATGAGAGTGCCCATCCTACGGAAGGCATACGGAGTTTTTCCTCCCTGCCACTGCCTCTGAATGAGTAGTTTCGTAGTTTAAAACTGCACCCCTGTTCATCTATCAGTATATGAAACTCCTGTTGCACATTTTTCAGGTCCCTTCACGTTTTGTTCAATAGCAGCCTTACGTATAGCTGAGCTGCAACAGTCAGTGGATAGAAGATTCGCAACAATATTTTCAGGACTATTCAATCCACTGTGTACCATAAGAGCTCTGCCACAAAACATTATTTGCCCTGATACACATAAACATTATTTGCCCTGGACAGCATGGTGAATAACTCATGCTACAGTAAGCACCAGTTTGCATAAAATGTGGCAGACCCACCAGCTCGGCACATGCATCGACCTCCTGTCGAAGTAATTCCAGAGACAGCTGAGCCTCGCTTGGTGTTCTGCTGCTGACAAGGGTCGAGGATGCCACAAGTAGACTGAACAGGGCTCCATCACGACCAGGCAGCACACACCGAAGGCAACGCCAACGCTCCAGGCAAGCCTGCGTACAATGCACCTGGATGTCACTCTCTTATTCCACAGACAGCATCAATTTTCCTCATGAAATATTAAACAGGTAGGCTTTTTTCAGAAGCTAGTGCGATTTTCTTAAAGTATGCAATCATTCTTATTTTTATGCAAAAGAATTATATGCCCCACTAATAAAAACTCTCAGACCGTCCAGCAATAAAATACAATGGTAACAAAACTCAGGTGATGACATCATGATTCAATTTCAATGAAAACTGACACAGCCCACACTATAAAACTCAACTTTTCTACGTTAAAAACTTAAATCAATCAACATTCACAACTATTCAGTCCTCCTTGTGATATTTAAGCCTCAATTAGCATGACATAGACATTTATAAAGTATGATCTTATATATTCCCACACAAGCTCCTATCTAGTTTCGTATTACCACCCAATTACAATGTAATTGCTGCCTTGAGCAAAGGACAACTTGACCTACGCGCACGTTTTAAGCCTGCCCTGATGCCTCTTTCATTGCATCACGTGTTTGTGGCCCTCAGTGACACAAAGAACAGCGCAAACACGTTAAAAAGTCACAGTTTTGCCTAAAGAGCAATGCAATGACTGTGATACCAGTTTTATCAAATGTTTTACGGAGCAAGACTAGCATTTTTAGGAGCAATATTAATTGTAGTAAACATGCGCTTGCTAAGTAAACAAGCTTCCTGCAGCGCAGCCATAGCGACAAATTACAATGTCATACGAAGTGAGGCTGGCAGTCAACTCGCTTAGATCCGTTCTCGCATAGCTCTACAAAACGCTGGTGTAAGAGAACACGGCCCCTCCAGGTACAATTTTGGCAGGGTTTTTTCGAGTTGAGAGCACAGACCGTAGAAGCTCCCACCTGCTATAGAGGCACAAGCCACGCGCTGATTGCTGCTGCGATAGCGTAGCAACCATAAGCGCCCTCCCCATTCCTTGTTCACTCACGAGATAAGCGTGTCCGCAGACGAC
The DNA here is from genome assembly GCF_043290135.1 of Rhipicephalus microplus. Lineage (NCBI taxonomy): Eukaryota > Metazoa > Arthropoda > Arachnida > Ixodida > Ixodidae > Rhipicephalus > Rhipicephalus microplus. The sequence goes on from NC_134702.1 coordinate 258,411,021, forward strand.
CCCAATTGGAAAGGCGGTGTTCGCTCCGCAGAAAGAGGGGGCAAGCACATCCTTTCCTGTATATATACATACGTTAATGATGGCGGTGGCAAAAAGCAGCCGAGACTGTCCATATAATTGCTATCGCAATTAAACAACACACACGTCTCTAATACATCTTCTGACAACACAAGACACAGAGAACTGACAATTCCGCAAAGGCAACACTGGCAACACGTATACGCACTGGCAGTGCACGAGCTGCACTGGCTGCACTTTAGCGACAAGCAGCGCCACCTGACAGCCAAAGTTCGAAGGCATCGCCAGTCGTGACATTTCCTCTTATTGTGAACCCCTCCGCTCAGCACACTAGCCAGTATAACTTAAGCACTACACTCGTGGTCTGTCGCCATTATGTGATAGCAATGACACTGTGTCCAACTCTTATGACAGGAGGCGGTTGGCTACATGGTTTCGGTTTCGTTTCCACGCGCAGGCAATTTTCAGACTCCATTATTCGATAGAAAAGTGCATGTTGGGTGCAAATTTTTAAAGATCGAGAATAAAGATTCGCTCACACCTCTTTCAACTAAGTAAGGCTACCATTAGCTGCCACTGGCAAGAATAATTTAATCTATCTTCCTGGTGGAGGCAAAAGGTCATGTCGTGGGCTTATTCAGGCAGTCTGTAACCATTTTTTGGGTAAGGCTCAAGATCTTAGATCTTTGATTATACGACGCCCGGATAATACGACGGTTTGGCGTGGTCCCCTGAAAGTCGTATAATTGGTGTTCCTCTTTATGTACAAACAACTCAACATCACCTAAATCGTGAGGAGTGAGCATGAGCACTGCTATTTTAATAAAGGTATTATTTGAACAACCCCACAGAGCAAAAAAATGATTAAGTTCGCATTAGCACTTGCCGCGTCTGTCAAATCCTTTGACAGACCTTTCAAATTCCAATGTGGATCTGCCAAGCTGGCGACCTTGAAATTCGGCGGATTAGTAAAACAGAGGTGTAGGTATAAAAAAAAACTGGCTCACAGTTTAAGGGCAGCAGAAATATCATACAATGCTCCAAATGATTGCCAGTATTTTACTTACTTCAGCCATTATACTAATACTCACAATTATGTGGCATATACACGTATGAATAATTGAACAAATTGTGCTGTGTCCCGTAACCCAGCCCCTTATAAATCTTAAGACACTTTTCCATACCAGTGTACTGCGGCTAAGGTCGCTTAACAGTGTTCTGCACGAGTTAGAACAAAGCCAAAGAATTTTTGGACACCGCTACACCCTTCAACCCCCTTTATTTTTTCCTTTAATGAAGGGGTTGGGTTTAGGGCACAAGTTCTCATCTTGATTGCAAGGTGTGTTGAACCAGACAAAGTAACGATGCCGCACACCCACTGAGTCCGGCAAAGGCACTGGATGTTTTGAGGTTGCGTCATCTCAGCGATAGATATATCTATCGCTGGGACGATGCAGCTTTATGACAGAAAAATTATTTATATCCCTTTGCTATCGCACTCAACGTAGTCAACGGCAACACCAATGTTCACAGCCTGTTGAGCTCATTCGTGTGCAGAAAACGCGGCACACATTTCCAGTTGCTAACCTGCCATTGCCACACTTGCTGAATAGGAAATTTATGTTTCCAAAGAAGCATTGGTGACTATGGCAACACCTTTTTCTCTTGAAGTAGGGTCATCCGGCCGATAGGTATCCGCTGTGGTAATCAAACCGGGGGGGGGGGGGGAGGCATGTAGCGCTGTTACTTTATCTGGTGGATTGCGTCTTGCGAGTGTCCTTAGTTAATGTGCATATATCTTACACCGCAATGCAGTGTTAGAGTCTGCCGACCTGGACTCATTGTTGACTCAAATTGCAAGTGGCCAACGTGGCCTCCATTTCTCGCTGAAATTAGCGTAATTTAGAAAATTTTGAGGCCAGTCAGGCATGTTGACGCAGCATGAAATATTTTCAGCCAATTTCGTGGTTTTGGTGCAGCTCGGAGCAAAAAACTGGTAACTGTATCAAATTGTCATTATTGGCGCAGCTGATGCACCCCTGCATATGTAAAAACAAAATTGCAACAAATCGTTTTGCAAGCAAGTGCCTCGTGGGCATGCACTTGTCCTCACCCTTTTTGGAACATAATCCCATTACAGTCGAGCCCACATACAATGGCTCCACTTAAAACGAACTTACGCTTAAAACGAACAATATCCGTGTGACTGTGAAAATATACATTGGTTCAATGGCACAAAGTCGCACTAACAACGAACATCTCTGAACGCCACTGATCGGTTACAGTGAATGGAGTCAGCGGTCTCTTGACTTCTTGGGAAACCAATTTCGACCACCGATTAGGCATCGGCGAGTTGCCCATACATTCTTATTGTTAAACGCCGGCCCTGCCTCCGCGACCCTCTAGTTTCCGCTCTCCCCAACCGATGAAGGAAGGAAAGCTGTTTCCTTCCTCCATGCCCCGACTGCTTTCTGTTAAGCACCCCTCCGTCCCTTGTCCCCCCGCTACTCTGAGCATCCCTCATCGCCAGACGAAGCTCGTGTTTTCACACTGCCACCGATCTTTTGAAGACCGGTCAGCCATCTACCCTGTTTTTGATCGCTAGTACTGTGGTTGGCGTCGCCGGCCTGGTGTGACCAGACCATTTGCCAACATCGTCCGCCACCGTCTGTATCCGATAGTCTGCGTCTAGTGCACGCACGTACACTACCCCACCGAGTCTGATAATTCGCGATTCGTTTTGTGTTTAGGACTTGTTCTCGCTCACTTCGCACTCAACTCAGCATGCCTTCCGCGCGCGTGCGGGAGCGCGAAAACGGCTGTTAATTTGCACGGAACAAATCCCGAAATATCGAAGTTTGTGACGCCACGCAAGCTCTCCGAGGGAACAAAGCAATTTCTTGACCACGGCAGCCAATTCTTTGAACACCGCCGCGCGCACCGGTCCAGGCGGACATGCTTTGACTTGTGCGCGCAGGCACTCTTTCCAAGTTTTTCTATGTGCGAGTTTCGCGTACCTTCCAAGCAAGCTACCCAACCTGCCTCCTTCCCGTGTGTTTTGAGTTTCAAGGTCGCCCTCCCGCCGCATCCTTCCCTCTCTTTATCACAACTCTTTGCTCTTCTCTCGCAAGTCTGCTCTCCCCTCTTAATCACCACCCCTTCGCGCGTCTCCTCCGCTCTGCGACGCCCGCCATGCTGGCTCGAATGAGTTTCATTTTCCGACTGAAAACGAGCCCAGAGCCGTTCGATGCTTTCTGGCATGTGTGTCGCATGTGCGCGTCTTGCTCGCTCTTGGTATGCGTGTGTAGTCATGATGGCCTACGAGAGGACTAGCACGCTTTCCCCTGCCGCTCAACAAAACGTCCGAAGTGTAACCGCTTGGCTTGACCGTAATCCACGCGTTAGAGATGCCGCGTTGCGGAGTGCTTGCTTATAGCTGTTGACCACCTGGCAGCCAACTTGCCGCTTCGGGCATCCCGGCATGGAGATGGTGAATATTTAGTGGGCGGTGCTGACGGCTACATGAGCGCGAAACTGTTTTTGACAGGCCGACTTCGTCAACGTCGGGCCCCATGCCGAGCCTGAAGCTTCCGAACAAGACCACTGCGGCAGCGATTTGTGGCAGCGCGTCGTCAACTTCGACCTGGGAGAGCGGGTGGGACATCTGTTGTGATGGTTTAATTATGAACATTGATGATGCCGACACTGCGGAACCGTGCATGAATTGGGGCATTGTGAATGAAGTACGTGACAAGAGCGATTTTGAGGAATTGGATTGCGAGAACGAACGAAACTTTGGAGCCAGTGATGCATGCAGCTTATGCTACGGGCCTCGGCGAACGAGCACCCTGCCGTTTTAAATGAACTCGAGACCGCCCTTATCGCTCCTGCTCTTCGAAACACGTGCATCATAGACTTTTTGGGGCAAAAAGTTTGAGCTTGCACTCGCAACTTTTTTTAAAAGCTGTGTTTCATTTACTACGTACTTCGGGATACAGCGAACGGATGCCGCGTCACGCTCAGGTTCGTTATAGGCGGGCTCAACTGTATACTGCACAAAAAAAATCTGCCGATTGTGCAAAAGAGTTAAAAAATTTGGGCTTCTGTACAGCAGGCGTCTTTGTCAGAACGTGTCAATAAAAGCTTCCAAGCCTCTTACGGCAGGCGATACACGCAGACATTGCGCAGAAAACAGGGCCCCGGCCACTAGGGGGTGGCTGGACGGCAGTGCACACGGGGCAGTGCATGGGGAGCCCTCCTCGCTGAGAGGGGTGGTCAGGCGAGCCAGCAGGGCAGCTGCCCGTCCCTGCAATCCCTGCGGAAGCTGGCACAGAGGCAGCACCAAGCAGCGCACCATACCTTGCGAACATGCTCCCAGAAGAGCATCACCTGCACATCATCATTTCATTTTCCCTTAACAATGAACTCAAGAAAGACGAGGCTTTTAAAAATTCACACAAGAGCTACTGGATTCTTTGAAAACACGAAATAATGCCCTAAAGCTTGAAAGCATGGTTTCCAAGATGAATAGCAACCAGTTAGACTTCAGAAGGTTATGCTCCCAGAAAAATCAACTTGGTAATCATTCTTCTTTGAAATGACCGTTAAATAGCTTAAAATAAGAAGAGGATGATGAACCATTCAAGCTATGCATGCTTATAGAACGGTAAACGTCAATGTGAATTCTTTTAATGTAGTTATATTATTTATTCAGGAATACTGCAGACCTTAAAAAGGCCAAGTATTCAATCTAACAACACACACAAACACTTTACAATCAAACTAGGCTACAACGAAATTCACGGGGATCGCGAAAAATTTCATTGGAGCAGAAATTTGGTGGGAGCAGAAAAAGTGGTAAATAAAAAAAATTGATATGCACGACACTCAGGGGATCAGTTTATTTCTAAAACTTACAAAGATCGCTTATTTTTTACTGCTTGCACTTTTACACGAGCAACAACAGAATGTGCTGCTCACATTCTGTGAGGAGCTTCACGACGACATCGTTGTCATAGGCATCAAGAAAATGATGCAGGATGTCCAAGGAGTCCATGACCTGCAACACGGTCCCTGATTTAGAGGCCACCTGAACACCATGCGCGGCTTCGTCATCGTCCGATGAATCCGCAGTGGCGATAGCTGTGCAAGCACTCTTGAGGATTTCAGCATCACTCAGCTCCTCGTACACGATCACATCCGCGTTGGCATTAACCTAATCGTTCAGTTACACTCTTGTGTACAATGACAGCATCCTCGAGAGCTGCCCATGCTGCAGAAGTTTTCCTGTCTTGTCCCGGTTCAACACCGTTGGCAGCTTATACATCGTCACTTGAGCTGGCCAAGTTCATCTCTGCCGGCCGAAACCCCTCATGCGCAATACATTTCTTGACACTCATGCGGCAGCCAAAATTTGCACAGTCATAACTAAGTCGGCCTTGTTGTCGTGGCCATGCTCCGTGCTCAACACAATTCATTAAAGAAGACTTGATTGGTATTTATTTACAGTATACCTGGGATGCCTCAAAGGCATTATCGCAGGAAAGACACGTTTAGTAGCACATTCTACATATTTCGCAGTGACAAGCAACAAAAAGATGTGAAACAAGGCCACCATCAAGGTAAACAGTAAATTAGCATGTTGAAAATGAACTGAAAACTAAAAAAAAAAGTACAATTATACATTATAATGAACACAAAAGTGAAAAAAAATTATGATTACCATATACAGAAACATAGTTTTTCGGTAGCACGTTCCAATCTCATACAGTTTGTGGGAAAAAAGACCTGGAAAAAGTATTTGCGTTGCAACTAAACGCGTGTACTTTCTTGGAGTGGTTGGGCCTAAAGGAAACATAGGATGGTTCTGACAGGTAGGTGCGACTGTCAATGCCTGTTTAATTATAAAAAAATATGGTGGAAAAATTTGACCCTAAGGTTTTTTCTTCTAGCTGCTAAACTTTCCCATCACTGTAATGTTTTTGATTCAGTGACACTTGAAAAGGATCGTAGTGACTAAAGACAAATAGTGCAGCCTGATCATGAAGCTTTTCTATTGATTGTATCAGACAATCCTGATGTGTGTGCATTAAGCTGTTGATGACACCTAGATATAAAGGCTGAACCAGCGACGTGCAGTTTGGTGGAAAAAACTTCACCGCAACGTTCGCCAGCTTGACGTTGCTGCCTAGGCGATGTGCAGAGCAATACCAGCAGCAAGCAAAAACTGCTGTCTTGCTTTTTTATATCATTGTCGAACGCAACGATCCAGTCGGTGAGAATGGCCCTCGTCATCCATGAATGGCTGTTAGCAACATACTTCACTGGCAGGTTTTTCATGCCCTTCAAGCACCGCAGTTTGGTGCTCTTGCCGATAACTAAAAGGGGCAGTTTGTCGGACCCGTCTATATTTGCACAGAGCAACACCGTGACTCGCTTTTTGCTCTGTTTGCCTCCGTGGAACTGTTTGCCTTTGAAGTCAAGTGTCTTTGCTGGTAGCATTTAACAGAAGAGCCCGGCCTCATCCCCATTGTACACGTCAGACACAGCATACTTCTTGGCGATGTCAGCAGCTTTCGCATTTATCCACAATGGTGCACCGTCGCAGTCCGCAGAAGCAGACTCTCTGCACAGCACCTTCCTGAAAATATCATGGCGCTCCTTGCATTAAAGTCTTTGTTGATGCCTAAAATGCAGGCGTAGATCAGTGCTGTCTGCTGAATTAGGCTACCGCTCATCGGTATCTTCCCGTTATGTTGAGCGCATACGTCGCGGGCGGTTGGAGTGCATGGAAAGTAAAAGTGAAAAGTTTCAGCAGCATTGTTTCAATTTTCTTGGCGCTTGTTTCACAAATATGCACTGCATTGCCAAGTTTTTCAAGGGCTGGCTGGGTCGCCTTCTTTCGTTAGGTAGATGTGCCTGACGCTAGTGCATTTAAAATGCTCACTTCGGACTTCAGCATCACCGACAGCGAGCTCGATGCCATACCGTATTCCTCAGCGATACATCACTTTTTCTCATCCTGCTGCTACTACGGCAATTATTTCCGCCTTCTTCTCTAGCGAAAAAAACTTTCGCTTATTACTCTGTGGCACTGCCAAAAGCCCTTGCTGCCGTAAACCAAGGAAAAAAAAATACATAAGTCGGAGATAACAAGGCACTGGACTACTGATCTACTGACCTGACGAGACAAGGCCTGAAGCAGAGACTAACCAGGACTAGCACTGCTAACGCCACAGAACACATGAAAAAAAAGAAAAAATATTGGCTCCATATCTGCATGTTTCACTGCCAATGTCATCGAAAGATGATCTTGCGTGTCGAGAGGGTGAACAAAACGTTTATTTCATGTTCGGCGCGAGAACATCGGTGAATTGTATTTTGGAAGCGCTGCGTTATAGAGTTTTGATCCGTGCAGCGAAGGCAAACGAGCGCATCGAGGCACGTTAGATACGAGCGCCATCTGGAAGTTATCTTCAAAAACGAAGGAAAGCGTGCGCACCCGCGGAGAAAGATGCATGCCTGTCTTAGAGGCGATAAAGTGTAGAACGCAAAACGACGGGCAGGTGCCAATACCGTGTCGTCTTAGCGAAGCGTTGGTGACACTTGCCTTTTTGAGCATTACGTTGCGCTGTCAGCGCAGTGTACAAGCAATTCACACAAACTTCCTTAGAATTACTTGTGTTCACAAGTACACAAAAGTAATTTCTTAGAATTACTTGTATGTGCCTTCTCTAGTAGAAAGGCAGACATACAAAACACTGACGTGTTGTTATGGTGCCTCAGATATGGGCAATAATTGCTTTTTAATTGACAATCGCACAAGTATGAACGCTGAAACTTGAGCAACATTGATGGGCGCTGTGGATGAGGTTGGCCATTTGAGATATCGTTTGGTGCCGTTAGAAAGATCATTAACGCGGACAAACAGACAAATGTACAGACAGACACAAAAACAGACCAAAATTTTGGCGTCGAAGGTCTTCAAGAAAGACTATCGTCATTAAAAAAAAAGACGAGCCAGCATCCAATACCCAACATGTAGACTCCGCTCAGCTTTGGCTGGCTAAGCTCGCAAGCTTTCAGGGCATAACCCTATGCTTCATGGAATGCTGTGGAGCATCATCATCAACAGCAAACGATGGCATCCCCCATAGTGGTTTTGCAGCATTTGGCCAGTTATGAGGACTCAAGTCAAGTTTGGGGTGTTTATGATCTTTTTAGCTGTCAAATAACCAAGAAAATGTTTAATGCATGCTCTGAATGCGGCCCAGCTAATAAGAATTTCCAGTAAAAGACAGCACCAAGAAAAATAATAAATAAATGCAAGAACAGCCACTGTCGTGCATGCTTCTTTTTCATGCCTTTTTGAGCATAAAAAGTGTTGTTTCTTCAATTTACTAGTTAGCAGGATTCGATTTGAGGCAGGGCGAGTAACTTGTGTCTCAAGAAAATTACAATAAAACAAGAGATTAATAAAAAAGTGTTTCATTGTGGAGGAAGTTTTAATACATTAGAACCTATGGAATACGGGCGGGGAATCAAAAAACATTCGCTGAAGCAGATATTTCACTGTAGCAGAGTTTGTTGAAGCGAGTTTCACTTTATTGCCTTTGGCAGCACCCCGAACACAGCACAACGACCGCTCCAAGGCTGCAGGGAGCAAAGGGCTCCCGCACAAGAATGTACACCGAACAGGAAAAACGCGAGCACGTCGCAGCTGGAAATGGCAAGCCTTAACACGACGCTTGAGATCCCTCGCAGTTATTTTGTGCACACCTGCAACGACCGCTGGGCCTGGTCATGAGAGCTAGGGCGAATCTTGTATGCTTAAGCTTCCGGCAAGTGCGGCTCTGCATAGTAAAACCATGCTTGAGTTCTAGGCACCGCTGTTCAGCTTATCATATGGAATCAAAGCTAGCATGTAAGCACGCCCGCAGAAAATGCTGAAGCACCCAGGCAGGCTACACTACGGCGATTTCCAAAGGGGACACGGATGACAGTTCAAAAAGAGAGAGAAAAAGCGTCCCCCCGGCACACCAGTAATTTGAACTCGCCGACTCTTGCAGCCCAAGAACACATGCCAAGCCCATGTGCAAAGCTATCTATCGCCGCGCGCCGTCACAAGGTCACGAGAGGAAGCAAGGGGCCAGCAATATGGCGAGAATTCTCGCGAAATGGCTGCGGGCGAGCCCCAGATCCTCCCATTCTCCTTTCACTTTATATACCAATCTGCAAAGACAGCCGGTCGTCGTCCATGCATGCAAAAAGTCATACAATGGGCAACAGCTAGCGTCAGCCTAGCCCTGCAACTGCTGCATAAAGAAAAGAACTTAAATAAAACGATAAAAACTACACACCTGAAATATGCAGAAGGGGGTAAATGTGATGAAGGCGAATCCGTGATGCCCACCCGAGAAAGCGTCAACTACGCGGAGGGGAGACGACCCATGAGGTTTTGGCTGGGCGAACTGGTGGATGCCGCGGTGCAAGGCGAGAAGACTGGTCAAGATCCTCAGGGGATAACGAGCTCCCTTTAGGCTAATCATTATCGACGATAAACCCACAAGTCCGACGAAGTCCGCCTCGGTGGTGGTACGAATGGAAGAGCTCACTGGGACCAGTTGGCCTTTCTGCTGGAATTATGTCGCCGAACCAAATTGGCTGCGAGGCGTCCTGGCATTGGTAGAGAATCGGGCACAGTTTTTGCGACAGCTGGCCTCATGCAGGAGCCGTGATGAAAAGGGCAGCAAGGATTCTCTGCAGCGACGGCCGAAAACAGGCTGCCTGACAACAATGAATCCCTGAACACATCCAGAGTCCAAGGTGCTATAGGGGTCAGTGGCGTCCTATTTTGTTGTTGCCACCACGCCCATAAACACACGCACACACACTGCCAAAGATGGGGCCTCTTTCAACGTGTCACCCGAAAAAATGCACAGATTGTCCTTTGTCTCTTCCCACGCAAAAGCAACGTATCACGACCCCTCTTGCGGGCGAAAAAATAGAAAAATAAACATCCAAAAAAGAGAGAAAAAGACCTTCAAGAAAACATGGACTCAAATAAGAAATCAACACCAGCCGACGGGGCCGACTTCTTTGTGAGCACTGACCATAAAGACGTTAGCTTACTGAGGGTGGACATAAAGTGAAGGCCTTCAGCTGCGGTAATAAGTCCGTCATTCGAGGTCTGCACTTTTCTGTCCTTTTTCTCTACTTTATGTTTCCGTCCGCTTTTCGTGCAGTACATTATAGAAACACTAAGGTGAACACTTTCTCAGATTATACCGGTGCGTGGTCAGAATGTGGTCCGCCCTGCCGTGAGGACGCTGGCACAGGCTAGTCAGACCTCAATGTTCAGGTCTGCGATATGGGCACAGCCGAGTTTTAGCAAAAGCAAGTCTTTCAGCAAGTACTCGAGCGCAAGCTTAAGTATGGACTCAGTATGAACCAAGCCATTTGGGAGCGAGCGAGGCTGACAACTCATTGCTCACATCAGTAAGAGCGTGGCTGTGCTTCAGGACACGATCACCTACTTTAAATAAAAAGTAGTGATGTTTCCGGTCATACTGGGCCTTCTGCTCGACCCTGGCCAAACCCTAATTCTGCCTTGCTCTACCGAGAGCTTTACAAAGCCTGTCTCGAAGTGTTGAAGCGTAAGCAGAACAGTGCCGGTGCTTCCTCGTTTCTGAGCTAGCATTGCATGATACTAGTAACCAGATTTGCCAACTCCCTTCAGAAGTTGAGAAAAGCTGAAGAGAAACCAGTAGACAGATTCTCGAACGTTCGGATTGCGAACGCGAGCTCACTAAAATGGTCTGCCCAGTCCTTTTGACTCTCTGCAGAGGCCGCCAACATCAGTTTGAGCGTACAATCAGTTCACTTCGTCAAATTGGACTAGAGATGGTAGGTCGAAGTGGTGCAGTGATCAATTCCTAAGGAACGGCACGTATCACCAAACACCCAAGTAGTGAAATAGGACGCTTTGTCCACGATCTATCTTTTTGAAAAGCCGTAGTGACCAAACACTTCCTGTAGCCTCTCTAACACCGCTCGTACCGTTACCTTCCACAGCGGAAACAATTCCACCCACTTAAGATATTATCGACGACCATCATCAGATGTATGAACCCCTGCTAACCCCTGGGGAACGTCCCTATTGTATGAAAAATAATGTAATATGGAATCATGTATTGCATTGTATTGCAATATAACGTGACAATATTGCAGGTGGTCACTTGTCACGGATGCTCGCTAACAATCTGTTTCATCAAGCCACCGATTTCACCACTTGACAGACGACGCAGAAATGGCCATAGCGAAAAATGTCACGCTTCATGCCAAGTCACAATCTTGCTCAGTTTTGCAAGAACTGTGGAGCCACTCAAGTGACTTGCCATGGGCTCGGCGTGATAGACTCCCAACAGTGCGCCTCTCAGACTTTCCAGCAAACCACCTTAAATGGGTCCCCGGACTCCCTATCGATGCCTATGGATTTCGGCAAGAGCCTGTCATGGTCCAGAAAATATGTATCCGCACAGGACCCAGCAACACAAGCTGGTTCCCATTCCTCTGCAGCCGCCACACTACCAGCAGTGTCTCGGCGCTTCATCTCCCTAAGACCATGGCTCCACTCACAATGAAACGAATCATCTTGTTGGGCCTTCAGTAAATTTTGTCTGTTTTGTTTTTTTAACATGAAAGTGCTTTATGCCAGGGTTCACCACAGCTCTGCTGACGTACTTCCATTGCAGCAGTGACGTTGAAAAATATATCCTAAGAAACTGCAAAGAAAAAACCAGAAGGCAAGCATTTGTTGCGTGGAATCGAACCCTCCCAGCAACCTCTTGATTTCCAGTGCACGGCGCTACTAACCACTATGCCACCGAGTGTGCATTGTCGAGCATGCTCCGTGGCACAGTGGTATACACCATGCACTGTTTGGCAGTCCTCAGAGCTTCAAAACTTTACGGCGTTTTTTCTGTAAGCTATTCTTCTGTCTAGTACAGGTTCTTGTCTTCGGCTTTACCAGATTAACAAATCAGCACAAGCGTATCTCTATAGAAGCAGGACTATAGCTGCAGCAAACTGTCGCTGGCATGCGTCAACTGCCTTGCGCCGCATCGCACAAGGCAGTTGATATCTGTGTTTCTGGGTGATACATGCGTTTCTGGGTGTCCATGCTCACACGCATCGTCCTCATCATGTGACCTCTGCGAACCAACTTATAAGGCATCACTGACGGGGCGGCTACCCTTTCAGTGGGCACAGTGGAGCGACGACGAGCATGTGGCCTTATAAGCCATTCTTCTGTCTAGTGCAGGTTAGTAGCTACTACAGCTCAATTCGAAGTGATCGTCACGGTCTTTTGGCCCTACAGTGACCCCAACGGTTGGCTAGCATTGTACATGACGTTTTCAGCATTGTACATTGTAGCACTGGCTAGCATTGTACATGATGTACATGATGTTGTACATGATGTCTACTAGTGAAATAATGCCGAAAGAGCTTTTTTCCAGGCAACAAAAGTTGGCTGATGACGCGACGGCACTTCGAGCGCAACAAAATGGTATGGAAAAACTGACGGCGGATTGGGTTGCTAGATTTTCGGATATGGGAAAACTAATCGCTCGTATTGATGTTCTGGAGCATACAGTTAAGTCCTCCGAAACAAAGTTGACTGATTTCGAGGACAAAAGTAGCGTTCCAAAAATGTTGTTTTCAGTATTCCCGAGAAAGCAGATGAATAGGAGTCTAATCTGCGATCTAAAGTTGTATAGGATGTGTTCTTGACAAAACTTGACATTACACGCAAATCAATAGGCAGAATTCAACGTCTTGGTAAACCAAGTAAAGTTAGACCAGTAATTATTTATTTTCAGGACTTCATTGAAAAAGAGCAAATTCTAAAGAATCCCTACAGATTAAAAGGTTTTTGAACATCTGCACAGAATGACTACTCTCGTGTCACCCTAAAAAAGCGCAAGCTTCTGTGGGATAGTGCGAAGACGGGGAAACAGCAGGGAAAGAAGGTCAGCTTGAAAGATGATAAACTGCGTATAGATGATAAATTGTTTATCTGGGATGACGTCCAGAGCATGAGGATTAATGTTCGGAACCACGAAGCTGCCTCTAAAAGCAACTGACTTAGCCCTAAAGGTTGCAAACAAATGAGAATCATCAATATAAATGTGCGCAGCATCGTTAGCAAAAGTGACACATTAGGGGCGATTATTATAAGATACTACCCTCACGTAGTTGTGATCACAGAAAGCTGGTTAAATGACTATATTGTCAAATTGAGCATTTTTCCACCTTCTTACTGTGTCTTTTGTCGTGAGAGACGTACAATGGAAGGGGGTGTGGCTATGTTGATCAGAGAACACATTCCTGTCAGATTCTTGCATCAGGCAGAAAATATAGAATGTATTACTTTAAAGCTCACATGTTGTTATTGCTGTTTGGCATCTACCGCCCTCCTGACTCACCTCCGCAGTTTTTTCATGACCTGCGCGAGCACATGGCCTCGTTTCCTCATGACAAAATGTTTCTTGTCAGAGATTTCTATCTTCTAGAGATTCAGCGGGAGCATGAATTCTTTGATCAAGATCCAAATTCAAATGCAGATTGCTTAGGTGATATTGTTTTGTGCCACAACTTGCAACAAATCGTCAGTCAACAGACACGTGTTCAAGTCACATTGACGACTGTGCTTGATCTTGTCTTAATTAGCAAAACCTCTGACAACTTTTCTGTATCTGTTGAACCAGGAATTTCGGATCATCACCTCGTGCATTCTTTTGTTGTTAGCTACAGTCAAGTAGCAATAATCGATCTAAAAAGGCAACCGTCAAAGCTTTTTCATGCGCCATAGACGAAAGCGTTTAAGACTACTTAGACTTTTGTAAAAGTAGTTTTCGTGGTAGTGATGACACGAAAACTACGAGGTTTAAGAACATATGCATGCATTGTATTATTAATTTCGTTCCTAATAAAACAAAGAAAACAGCTAAAAAAACTCTGGATAACCCAAGAAGCACTGCAGCTTAAAATAAAAATTAAGCGCTTAACGCGACAGGGTGCCTCTCGTAATAATACCCAAATCTCGTTATAATGTAACTGGATATAACGAAGTAAATAGAGTTCCCCTTGAAAACTCCATTGAAAACCATGCATTTTAAACTTCGTAAAATTGACCAGTATATGGGTATAACGAACTAAATTAGTCTATCAAATAATCTATCAAAAAAAAAATCGACCGTAGTGTGTTAAGTATATCGTTTTCTGCGGAGTTTGACGCTCGTTCGGCGCGGCGTTTTCAAAACTTCAGCGCCGACCTTAGAGCCAAGCCCCGTGCGGCCAAGAAAGCCGTTCTTCTCACACAGCCAGCAGATAGGATTGAGAAAGTTCTCAAAGTTCACATGACTGAGAAGCAGCACTGTGGTGCAAAGCGATTTCCCTCTCCTGACGGCAATGACTGCGTCTCCGCTGCTACCATGGCTGCTACCTTCTGCACCAAAAAAAAGGACTCTCCGCGACAGCTTTCTTTTTTTTTTCTCTCTCTCTCTCTCTCCCTCCGCGTGCGGCCTTGAAAGGAGAAGGGTCTCTGCGTGCAGAGACGGAAAAGAGAGAAGCGTGGCATAGGCACGTCGCACAGTGGCATTTTAGAGAAAGCAAACAATCCGCCACAATCCGCCACAGTCTTTTTTTTTTTTTTTTTGTCTTCTTTTTCTTCTTCGCGTGCAGCGTTGAGAGGTGCCGCAGCGGGATCGGGCATGGTGCTGAGAGCATTTTCGGAGCGCGGTATGTTCGAATTAACCGTCGCAAGTGCTTGCGTGTTCGAATTGCAGGGCATTTTCGCCCACTGGAATACACATAGCTTTAACGGGAGCTCAGCGTGAGTTCGAATTACCCAAAAGTTGGAATTAATGAGATTCGACCGAGTTTATTTTGCATGGCACGCGTGGTCGTGTAGCGGCACACCGGGCCGCGAGGCAGTTTCCTTCTCTGCATGCTTATAGGTGTGCGCCCATCTGAGCATACATTGCCAAACTGTTATAATCAATAGAACGAAATAATGCATATAACAAAAGAATTGTGGCTCCCCTTCAACTTCGTTATAACGAGGTTTGAGTGTATGCAAATATTACAGCCTACACTAAATCAGTTGGTGTCAAATGCAAAAAAAAGGTACTTTAGACAAACTTGATCTTAGGTGCTCCAGGAAAATTTTGGGGGTTCTTGAAAGAACAAGCAAGACCTATTGACCAAATTGTACACCAGGGCTGCCTAGTAGTCAAGAAGTATTGCAGTGCATTTCAACAAGTATTTTCATAGCGTTTTTTTTCCTGTCAATCTGTCCCGCCATGTTTGAGCCATTCACTTGCTGTTTCACCACGCGATATGATTTCAAAACCTGGTATAGTCTCTTTCTTGCTTAAGTTGAAAACTAAATCCACACCTGGACTAGATAGTATTCCAAATGCTTTACTTCACAGATATGCGGAAAAGTTAACTGAATTTATAGTAGTTATTCCTTACGCATCGTTATCTTTTGCAGTCCTTCTTAGTGACTGGCCTAAGGCACGTGTAGTACCTACACCTAAAAAGGGCGATGCTGCACTTACCATCGTCCGATTTCTCTAATGTCGTTTTGTTGAAATCTACTACTAGAATATGTTATTGTAAAAAAAATCAATAAATTTCTCGCTGATAAAAGTCTGTCTGACTAGCAGCGCGACTTTCTTGAAGGCCTGTCTGCTGTTACCCAATTAACTACAATAATTCGCGAGTTCGCATGCAGGTGTGCTAGATAAGTCTGGACAAATTGATGTAGTTTTTCTAGATTTCAGAAAGTCTTTCGATCTTGTTTCCCACGCTCAACTAGTCAAAAAGTTTAAACGATTCAGCTACCATCGTACCTTATTAAGGGGATTACTGCTCACTTGACTGACTGTAAACAGTTCATTGAAATTGACAATAACTTCTCAGGTGAGCTTCCTGTAACCTCAGGAGTCCCACAGGGCAGCGTTTTAAGACCTTTATTATTTCTAATCTATATAAACGACATCGTTGATGTAATTAAATCACTCATGCAGATTCGGCTGCTCACAGACGACCAGGTATTATTTAACCTAGTGGCGCATGCGCACTTCTCAGAGTGCTCTTATCAATGTAGTGCAAGCCGACACAACACCACCTCCCCTTGTTTATTAATAACACACACAGTCAGTCAGAGTCGCTTGGAATCGATCTGGTGGGCGACGATTTCGCAGGGGGTAGCGTCTTGCTTCGGCGGGTGTTGCCTGTGGCGAAATTGAAGTTGCCCTCGATGGTTGTGGCGTGGGAGGAACTGGTGTGTCGCCAGTCTCAGGAAAAACCAGGAACTCACTGAAAGTAGCTTCGCCAGCTGTTCCATGCATAGGGGTAACGTTCTCTGCAGGTCTGTGCAGCAGCTGATCCTGGTGGCGACGCGAGGTGAAGGTGCCCCTTTGTGTGGTTGCACGCACTTGGAAAGAGACAGGACCTGTTTGAGCAACAATCACAGCGGGAGTCCACTTTGGTTTTCCAGAATAATTACGTGCTCACACGTTGTCGCCTACCAAGAAATACCGGTCGCGATACGGACCACTTAGTGCTTGAGTGCATTGTCTGTGGGCTACTCTTTCCGTCCCGAAGGGCTTAACGGCATCTAGTGGACTTCGTAAGCACCGTTCCAGGAGCAATGCCACTGGTGATTCACGAGTCGTCGCATGCGGCGTGTTGCGATATAACAGCAAGAATTTATGCAGCTTTACCTGCAAAGCCTCTCCGGTGCTGTCTTTGCGGAGGGCGTTCTTTAAGGTCTGAATGAAACACTGTGCCAGCCCATTGGAGCTGGGGTGGTAGGGAGCCGTGAGGACGTGCCGTGCCCCCATTGCCTGCACGAAGTGCTTGAACTCCTGCGAAACAAATTGAGGTCCATTATCAGAAACAATTGTTTCAGGCAAACCAAAACGTGTGCAGAGCTCGGTCAAACAACGAATCGGGCTTTCTGCAGTTGTCAAGCGCATTTCGAAAAGCTCTGGCCATTTGGAATGTGTGTCGACCACCACTAAAAGCATGGTATTCTGAAACGGTCCTGCGAAGTCTACGTGAACACGCTGCCACGGTGAAGTCAGCCATGACCACGAGTGAAGAGGTGCGCTGATTGGCGCGTTACGTTGCTCTTGACAACTAGCGCAGCTTTTGATGCAATGTTCGAGGTCCACCTCAAGCGTTGGCCACCACTTGTAGCTGCGCGCTAGCTCTTTGCTGTGCACGATGCCAGGATGGCCGTCATGGAGTTCGTCCAGAACGAACCCTTGCAGCTTTGCAGGGACGACTACACTTGTGCCTAGCATGACGCATGACGTATCCCTGATTCACCGTCAGCTCGTTGCACCTGCGAAAAAAAAGGCTTCAAGAGCTCATCCGTGATTGACGTGGGCCATCCAACATTGGTGAATTCCTTAACTTGACAAAGAATTTGGTCTTTACTCGTGGCAACTGCGACATCTCGACTGGAAACGGGCAACGAGTCCATCGCAACGAATAAAACACTTCTTCTGTTTCTTCGGTTTCCGCTTCAAGATCTGGCAGCGGCAGACGCGAGCAGAAATCGGTTTCCGCGTTCTCGCTTGATTTCTTCAAGATAAGATTGTACGAGTACGCTGCCAACGTTACGGTCCAGCGTTGCAACCGAGCAGCCGCGATGGTGGGAATTCCAGCTGTCGGGCCTAATAATGTTTTAAGAGGCTTATGGTCTGTGACCAAGGTGAATGAGTGCCCATACAGATAGAAGTGAAACTTCTTTACACCAAAAATGATGGCTAACACTTCCTTCTCCAGTTGGCTGTATTTCTTTTCCGCTTCGGATAGCATTCTGGAAGCGTAAAAATGGGTCGTGCCCTGCCGTCATCGTAGACATGAAATAGGACGGCTCCTACACCATACTGTGACGCGTCGCATGACAGCTTAAGTTGTCTTTCGGGATCATAGTGTGCGAGCGTAGGTGGTTGCGCCAGTATAGTTTTCACTTGGTTGAACGCTTTTCGAGCATGCTCATCCCAGTGCCAAGCTACCTTTTCCTGCAGAAGCCTGTAAAATGGTTTAGCTATCGTAGCTAACTGGGGGACGAACTTGCTGTAACAGTTGATAACGCCCAACAAAGATTGAAGCTGCTTCTTTGACTTCGGCTTTGGTGCCCGAAGAAGTGAGCCTACTTTATCTGACAATGGGGCAATGCCTTCAGCGCTGATTTTGTGACCAAGGTAGTGAAGTTCACTTTGGAAAAACGAGCACTTCTCTTTCTTTACCCTGACGCCTCGGTTTTGAAGACGCTCTAGCAGCGCTTCAAGATTGGCTAAGTAGTCCTCTGTTGTTTTCCCGTTACCAAAATATCATCTAGGTAGCAGCAAACACCCCTGAGGCCCTTCAACATAGTGTCCATTATCTTTTGGAAAATCCCCGGTGCGGAAGCGATTTTAAAAGGTAATCTGTTGACAACGAACAATCCCTTATGCGTATTCAAGGTTAGGAATTGCTTTGAGGCATCAGACATCACCACTTGCTGGTAAGCGCGGTTCAGGTCGATTTTTGAAAAATGCGTGCCTCCGAAAAGAGCCGCGAACAAGTCATCGACCTTCGGCAGCAGATAACGGGCGACGTCAAGGCACGGATTCACTGTCACCTTGTAATCGCCACAGATGCATATGCCACCGTCTTTTTTGATAACGGGTATGACTGGCGTGGCATAATCTGATGTGGCCACGGCTGTTATGACGCCCATTATTTCCATCTTGGAAAGCTCAGCCTCAACCGCCTTTTGCAGCGCGAACGGCCTTGTTTCTTGCTTTGAGAAACGTCGGTGCCTGATTAGGCTTGAAATGCAACTCGGCCTTTTCTTCGGTAATCATGCCTAGCTCATCTTTAAAAAGAGAGTCGTACTCTGTAATCAAAGCGTGCAGCCTTCCTTCTCATCAACAAGAAATGTGCAGCTCTGACCTTGGCAGATGGTGGACGTTTCATATTTTGCTCCACTCCAGCCTGATTGCCTGAAGCCATTCCCGACCTAGCAATGGCAGTCCCTCCTGGTCGAGGACGTATAAAGGCAGGCTCGCCAAGCTGCCGCCGTGCTGCACCTTGACCTGTAGGACACCTTTTGGGATCACCAGGGCTCCTGTGTAGGTGCACAGGTGCGCAACTTGACTTCTGTCAGCTCGAGTCTGGTTGATGAAAAAAATTGGCGGTATTGTTTGAAAGGCATGACTGACGGCTGCACCAGTGTCTAGCTCCATAGAGACTGCCACATCATTTACCTTCATCGGTACCATGATAGGCTCCATACTGGGAGCAGATACACCCTTTACGGCTACCACTTCTGAGTAGGATACCACCGCTAATGTTTTTACAGCGCTCTTGATGGGGCGTTTCCCACGCGACGTGCCGGAGGCGCTACGGCAGACACGTTGAAGGTGCCCCCTTTTGCTGCACTTATAGCATTTGTCATTTAAGTGGGGACACGCTTTGCCGAAATGTTTCGGCGACCTGCAGCGAAAACATGCCTGCGACTGGACACTCGAAGCCGCCTCTACTTTATGCATGGAGTTGGCGGCAGGCACACCCGTGCGGGCTTCAGCAGTGCTTTTAGTTGCCACCTCCATAGACAGAGCGTGCTCTACCGCTCTCTGAAACGTGAGCTTGCTGTCCTTAGTGAACAACACTCGCTGCATATCCTCTCTTAGCAAACCGCACACGAAGCGATCCCAGAGGGATTCGTCTAACGAGCCTCCAAAATCACAGGTTCGTGCTAGCTTCCGTAGCTCGGCAACATAATCAGAAATAGACTCGCCTTCGACTTGCTGTCTGCTGTGGAACTTCGCTCGCTCGCCTATGACCGAAGGTTTTGGCGACAGATGGTCCCCCAGATCTTCTTCAGTACCTCGAAGCTTTTCGTTGAAGGCAGCTCCGGGGCGACCAGTGATTTTAGAAGACTGTAGGTTCTGGGACTAATCATACTCAGGAATGCATGTACTCGGTCACCTTCAGGAACACGGTTGACGATTAGAAACGACGTTAGCCGCTCTTCGTACGACGCCCAGTCATTCGTGGAAACGTCGAATGGTTCCATCTGGCCAAGCTGAGCAGCAAACTGCGTCGAACCTGCACTCGCTTCTTCGTTCATATCTGTCAGCGACAACAAAATTGCAGCACTCTTCAATCGTCGATACTGAACAGAGGCTGAATGCCGAGAACACTTGCCTTCCTTGACGTTGTGCTACTCTTCATGATCCCATCCTCGTCGCCAAGTGTTACTTTTTTGCAACAGACGTGCCGAAATGACCAGACAAGTTCCGGGTGAATGACGTTTATAGACCCATGCTTGTGGGTTCGTGGCTCGGGCAAGAAGAGGCGCGCTAGCAAGTGGCACTCTGCTTTCAACACCTAGTGGCGCATGCGCACTTCGCAGAGTGCTCTTATCAATGGAGCACAAGCCGACACAACAGTAGCATAGCTGATTAGAACAAATTATCCATAGCTAGTTTTTATACAGCACTGGTGCTATTGATGCTATAAGTTGTAGAATTTGTCTTTGCTCTTAGCGCATACTTTGTTATTCTCCTAATAAAATATTCGTATTTATAGTATTGTTGTGCTTCCAAATTATTTTGTGATTTCTGCTTCAAATTGTTCATTTCTGCAATATATTTTTTCATCCTGTCAAATGATTGTGCTAATTGTCTAAGCTTATTGTTTCTTTCCTTTCATTTTCTTTTATATCTGTTTGCATTGTACTTTTCTGTTCCTGCCTGGACCCTTACTGGTTCTGCAGTATGATGTAAATAAAAAAACCAGACTGTGCAAAAAGTGCTTGAAAAATATCTCTCTTCAAAATGGCTGCTGCCAGCTTGTTCGGGCGGGAGCAAAAGCAAGCACAGCCTCTTTTCCTGTCATCTCACGGCAAGCGCAGCAAGTAATCACTGGTGATATGGAACCAGCGACCAGATTACAACTCCCTCCCCCTTACAGAAGATTAGGCAAGAGGCCGGTAATAGATTTGAAGGGAAGGGAGCTGCAATCTTGCCGCTGGTTCCATATCACCAATGAATGTTTGCTTTGCTCGCCACGAGATGACACGAACAGAGGCTGTGCTTGCTCTAACTCCTGCTTGAACGTGCTGCCACCAGCCGCCGGAGCGCGCAGGCCATGTGTCACCGTGTTCCCTTTCATAAAAATTGACACTGCACATATATTGACGCGCCAGCGTGGCTATTGCCGGTGATAGACTCTTCCAAATTCGACTTCGGCGCAGTTTGGCCTTATTTCCATTGATATTATCAGGATGGTGCAGTAAATCTGATTTGGCGCAGTTGGCACAGGAGTGGGATACTGCTATCATTGATTGATTGATTGATTGATTGATTGATTGATTGATTGATTGATTGATTGATTGATTGATTGATATGCAAGCTTTAACGTACCAAAACCACCATATGATTATGAGAGACACCGGGCTCCGGAAGTTTCGACCACCTGGGGTTCTTTAACTTGCACCCAAATCTAAGCCCACGGGCCTACAACATTTCGGCCTCCATCGGAAATGCAGTCGCCACAGCCGGGATTCGAACCCGCGACCTGTGGGTCAGCAGCCGAGTACCTTAGCCACTAGACCACCGCGGCGGCGGCGGGGCAATCACTCTATCATGTCAACTGCTTCACCCTTTCAGGAAACCAGATTTTCTTTTTAATTCTAAGCACAAATTTTTATCGTGAATAATTCTGCAATCTACCCCCCCCCCCCCCCCCCCATGTGCCGTGTTGCCACCAATTCAATGAGCCCCATGCCGTTGACGAGCTGCCGGCGTAGTTGGAAACACCGGCACGTCGCCGCCACCGATTTTCGTACCGACGTACAACTCTACATGTAACTTTCTGTAAAGGTGGTTTCACTGCAGTGAAGCGATTCTGAGCTGTGAAAACACCAACTTATTGGAAATCTGCACTGCCGCAAAGTCCCACTTCAAGTTTATATGATCGTATCACCCTAACACCGTTTCATCATTTATTGCATTTAAAAGCTTGTTATACCTGCTTATATGCTCAAAGTATGCAAACGTTAAATCGTAACATATTTTGCAGGTTATCATTTTGCCTTTTATGAAAAGTAACATTCTGCGACTATTCAAAAGGGCTTTCACTTCCTTTTGAACCAAAAATAATGGCTATTGCACAAGCCTTGTTACAATTTAAAAATATAGATATTCTGCAGGTTAATTATATCATGCCAAGTATGCCCTTTTTCTTTTAGAACATGTGATATACAAATCAAATACATTTTGAATTATTCGACCAATATCAATATTCCCTTCAAATTTCCTTCGAGCCTGAAATTCGCAATTCGCACAAGCCTAGTCGCGAGATTTAAGACAGTTGGAGGAATGGGACAGCGTGTCTATCTCTCCTAGAGATACTTCAAAGACATTAGCCAACTTCTCATAAAATGATGCTAACAGACCGATTACATAAACGTAATGATGGATGTCTTTGGTGAACGGAGCTTTCTGTAACTGGAAATTGTCTTTTTCCACGAGTCAACAGTAAGTTTCTGCTATTGCAACTGTAACGCTCTCAAATTTCTACCCCTTTGTGGATGCTAACACAAATATTTTTCAGGGCTGATGATTAATTTGTAGGGTTTAACGTCCCAAAACCACTATATGATTATGAGAGACGCCGTAGTGGAGGGCTCCGGAAATTTCGACAACCTGGGGTTCTTTAACGTGCACCCAAATCTGAGCACACGGGCCTACAACATTTCCGCCTCCATCGGAAATGCAGCCGCCGCAGCCGGGATTCGATCCCGCGACCTGCGGGTCAGCAGCCGAGTACCTTAGACACTAGACCACCGCGGCGGGGCACGCATCAGGGCTGTATACTTTTCATGAAAATATTTGAGTATTTGGACTGTTAGCCACTGAACGTTGTTCACTTTAGAAAACGTAGTTTGGAAGAAACAGGACAGGTGAGTTAACGGAAGGACTGTCTCATTCCTCTGTATTCTACTTCTGCACCACTATACACAGGGCAAAAAGAAACATAAAAGGTAAGACAAATGTCCTTACATGTACACCGGGAAGTACATACAATTGAACATGAATTCACAGATGTTGGCAAGACAGACTTAAAAAAGGAGTGCAGCACAGTCAAGAGTGTCACCACAACCCATCCAAAAACTAGGAGACTTTTGCTAAAGGATTGCTGTTCTTCAAGTGAAAAGAACACACTTTCCATTGCCTTTAATGAGTCTGACAATGACATTTCAGGTTTTAACAATTATTGGCGTGACATTTGTGAAGTCAAATGACTCAATGAATATAATCAAATGAATGAAGGCCATGTTTTACTTGTCAGTATTGGGAAAATATATATTTGGAATTCATTACACTGCTAGAGTCAAGAGCAGTAATAACATGCCAGCATCAGTGCACAGCTCCCATGTAACAAAGAAAAGAGCTCTCCATCCAACTTTCCTCCTGAAAAGATATGGGTACTTTATCAATCAGAGACAATGTGATCAAGCTGCCAGTGTCAAAAATCATTGCCGCAGTGAAGCTGCAGGCAAATCATGTGTGTCATGCACTTAATGATTCTTACATCTGTGTCCTTTTATATACGTTTTTGCTTGTTTTGTCAGTTCTTTTTAATAATGATGACGGCTGATATGTATTAATTCACATTTTTTGCCGCAATAAACGTCATTTGCTAGTCAGCACTAGGTGTTATTGAATGTGTGCCCTTACTGTCCTGGTCTTTCCTGCCGATTTCTCTGTCAACTGAGCATTCTCTTCTTCGTGCTGGGTACTGTCTCTCAAGATACAAATACTCAGGCCTAAAATGCAAGCAGCTAAGTCAAACTTAAGTGATAACCGAGTTTGGCAGTTCACTGTGATGAGAAGATGGGTTCACTCACAGACATCTAGAAGCACAGCCAGGCAGGAAGTGGGAGCTCGAGTGAGAAGCATGGCCACCAGTACCAGGCAGGCGTCCCACACCAGTGGTGCATCCACATCTTTCCTGGTCTGAACACAGAGCAAGATGCTATAAACATCCACACATTTTCCCCGAGTTGTGCAGTGTTGCCACATTAAGAATGGTAGAGAAGCATATTCAAATGCAGTCCCTTCCCAAGGGCTCTGCAACGACCACAAGTCACTAGATCATGCAGGCACAGAACTATGACTTAGGACAGGTGTTATACTCCATCTCACCACTATCTTTCAGCACTACCAATACTACGGGGTGTAAGCAAGCTGTACGCTTGCACAGCAGAACACAATTCTTAATTTAATTATCTTACGATTGGCAGGGTTGAGATATTCGTGCTTGTTTGACCCATGTTAGGTCCCACTGATCATGCTATGTAAATTTTTCTTGGCATTTTTTCATCTGCAGTATCAGTAACCACTAGTAAATGTGGGTAAAAATCAACCTGGAAGCACTGGCTCATGCAGATGCGAACACCCGCTTTAGTCCAAACTTGCACGTACTACTCGGCCACTGCGCTGGCAGCAACAAATGAATGGTGAAATCAAACTATCCATCTCAAAGTAAGGACAAAGCATCCGCTACATACTGTCTTTATTTGCAAAGCCAGCTGTTCATTCAGCCCTGCCTGCTAAGCCTAATGTGCCGAAAACTTGTGAATGGTTCTTAAAACCAAACGAATAGAGTTTCATATATACCTTTGTCGAAGCATCAAACATTAATTTAAGGCAAATACAAGCATCAGTATGACAAGGTAAATTTGAAGTTGAGGGTACCTGCTGTGATAAGTGAGACATAACTAGGTGAATAGTGGCATTGAGGTGTTGGACTCTGCTTCTTTCATTTCATCTTGCGATGGCCGAGTTAAGAAAAGCGATTGTTGTTTTGATTGAGCAGGGCGTCTTGGTTACCGCCAATGTATGTCCTAGCAGTACTGACCATCGTACCACATGAGCATTGCGCCCAAGGCTCCTTTCCCTTTTCCCTACGGTATCGTTCTATGGAACGTTTTGCATTTACGCAGTGGGAGTGATGTAACCCACGGCTGGCTGTTTTCTGCATATAGTCTGTGCCACTGGGCAGTAATACGGTCGCGACATCGGGCAATGAACATTCCTGGGACTTGCGCAACTGTCTGCAGTACAGCACTCTCATGAGTGCTGCTCCCAACCAAAAGACGTGTCTGCACGAGTGACACTTCCTAACACAGATGGCAACGTTGCCGCTGCACGACCGGCACAAAGGTAAAGTCACCAAGCCGGACAGTGCAGTGGGGTCGACCGGCACAGAGGTGAAGTCATCGAGCCAGACAGTGCAGCGGTGTCGACCGGCGGTGGGGTCGTGGTGCACTGACATTCTTTGACAACATGTGTAGTCTTTTATTAACACATGTGTAGCTGATTTCTGCCCTCTTTAATTATATTTTTTTTTCAATATAGTTTGAATTAAGGTTGGGGTGATGTGGAAGTGCTATCAGCCCCTGTAAAGTCGTTTGCACAACGTGGTGCACACGTATCCTGCGAGTTAGCTGCATTTAGAGTTTTCATTATGAAGGAAGGAAAGCTAAACAGAGGTTCCCGCAATGCGAGCTGCAAAGCAAAAAGTGTGGCACAAGTTATGTGCTTTTCCAGGGGGGTTATAGGAATAGGTGGGCACGCCAGCGTCTCGTAGCGTCTGCATCACCACCCGTACTACCGCGTTCTTGATAACCGGCTAGAGTTCTGAATGTGCATTTTTACGCAGCTGTTACACTTCAAAGATGATACAATGTGTTAGAAGTCTACAGTGAGCGTTGGTCTTCACGGTTGCAAGTTTAGTTTATATCGCTTGAGGTCGAAAGTAGTTGTTCTTGAAGCTCGCGGCCACTTCTCCGAAAATGGTTGGCCCCACAGCTTCGTTGTTTTTCTTTGGCACTGTGCTGTTGCGTGCCTCAGCGAAGGCAGCCTGAAATTCCTAGACGAGAACCGCAGTGCCTACGGTTCTTAATGCGAGAAGCGGCGGTGAGTCGTTCTAGTGCACAGTGGTCACAACTTTTGGAAAGCAGTACGTGACCCACTGTTCCCACCGGAGCTTGCCAAGTCAAGAATTCGACTTGCCTGACACAGTAAGGTGATTTTTAACGAGATAGCGTTAAAAAGCTCGTGTCGCAGAAATTCTGTTGTCCGTGTTGGCACCGTTTGGTGTGAGTGAAAAATCGTCCGTGAGCGAAAAAGCTCATTACAGAGATCGCCGCAGGAGGCCGCTACTTGTCCACGTATGCGCACGCAATCACACTGAAAAAGCTGTGCATTCGAAGAGAAAAAAAGAAAAGTGCTCAAGGTCATGAGGAACGGGTGACGTAGTTTCTTTGCTCCTTCCACCCCTCCCTGCTTAGCTTCCAGCACTTTCGTTTGCAGCATGTTACAAACCTTAACTCCGCTCGCACTGAACGCATTCTTAGAATTTTCACAGTGTTGAATTCCGGTGTTGAATTCGTGAGGCAATAAGCTATTCTAGTGAATTCATTCTAGGCTTACTTGAAAAAGTGTTTC
This sequence comes from Rhipicephalus microplus, assembly GCF_043290135.1. Lineage (NCBI taxonomy): Eukaryota > Metazoa > Arthropoda > Arachnida > Ixodida > Ixodidae > Rhipicephalus > Rhipicephalus microplus. The sequence continues at coordinate 258,437,633 of NC_134702.1, forward strand.
AGGGTCCCTTTATTGCATTTTGTTTGACAGGTGTTACGACGAAAATGAGCCCATTCAGCGATTTGTAGGCGCACTTGAGAGGCCTCAAACTACGTCGAAAAAGGCCGAGATAGTGCAGCCATCACCGCTAAAAACACACAAATACTTTCAAACAGCTCTAAAAATAGACAACTAAGTCCATCTAGTGGAGAACATATCATGCCTTTTCAGAGGCGTTGATCAAGCAAACAGCAAACGCTAGAAAATGTGCTGCCATCTGTGAGCCATTGTGAGACTCTTCATGGCCTCCGAGATGATAAACGCACAGCGTGTATCTTGGAGGCCATGCGACTCTTGCTTTAGATCAAAAACCTGTATGTACCATTCGCGCGCGCTTGTACTATCTACTGTGTGCGTGTTTGTGTGTGTGCTCGTGTATGTAACAAAACATATGAATAAGTATGCGCTTAGCGGTTGAAGGGCGCATTAGGGGTCGGATTTCGCTATATCATTCAACTCTTAAAGGGGAAGCTTAAGCGTCCCCAAATTTTTGCATTTTGTTTGATTTATCGCTTTCTGTTCACATTTGGCACGCATCAACCTCATCTTTGGCCAAGCTTTTTGCAATATGGTTGCAGTCGGCCAACCTGCGCTGCTGCGAACGGTACTTGTGCGCACGTATAGTGACACACATGGCAAATAATGATTCTAAGATGCTTCATCTGGCTAAATAGCAAAACAAATTAAATATTATTTTACTGTTAAATCATGTCTCATAACCCGAAATTACCGTATATGCAGAAGAAAACGGCCTGTCATGGCGATTATCCTGCTGATTGGCGCCGTTGCTCTCTTGAATTTGGCGGATTAAACATGAAGTTCAAAGCTGCAAGTGTATTGTAGATTCACAATATGAAACGTAATCAGGCTGCGAATGGCACACAGGTGCCATACAAGTGAGTATTGCAGCACGTTTGCTCATAATCAGCTCAAAAGTGTCGCTTTTCCAGCTCATCTATCAGATGTGAGTGACAGTACCGCCTGCCGCGTTGCATATGCGTGGGCCGCCAGAGCATGCCCACCTTTCTGAGGATGATTCTTTTACTCTTTTCTACTTCCCGCTTCACAAAATGTGACGTAATGGCCTCTCCTCGGTATATTCCTTCCTCCATCGTTTTTATCGAATATGCATTAAGAGTATGGGACAGCACGTTTGCTCATAATCAGCTCAAAAGTGTCGCTTTTCCAGCTCATCTATCAGATGTGAGTGACAGTACCGCCTGCTGCGTTGCATATGCGTGGGCCGCCAGAGCATGCCCACCTTTCGTTTTTATCGAATATGCATTAAGAGTATGGGACAGCACGTTTGCTCATAATCAGCTCAAAAGTGTCGCTTTTCCAGCTCATCTATCAGATGTGAGTGACCTTCCTCCATCGTTTTTATCGAATATGCATTAAGAGTATGGGACACTTGCATGAAAAGGAACATTGTCAACTTGAAAAGTGTTTAAAGAAAATCGGTACGTTTTATTTTTTATATTCACAGCTGGCAATCATCCGCAAGCACGCTAATGGCTGAACTGGAACCCCTGGAATTGCGACGTCAGACAGAAAGACTATACAGGGTACCTATACAAAATTTATCACAACAAAATAAAAATAGAAAAGAATCATTTCATTCAACCTGTAAGTAACGAATCACACGCTCTCATCACTCGAAAAAACTACAAATACTATAACTGCCAATGATTGTATTTCACAATACATTTTTGCCTTGAATGATAAGAAAATGGAACGAGCTTCCAGCCGATGTCGTGGAATGCACAACCAAAGCAGATTTAATTTTGACACTCCGGGCTCATTTGAAGACTGTATAAATGTGCCAGTTTACTAATATATTTTGTCTATGTTCACTTGTACATTTATACCTGTATATCTTTTTCTGTTTATTTTTTTCTTTTGATGGCACATAATTTAGGTATTGGTCACCTTATATATAGGGAGATGCATATATTCTTTCATTATATGTATGTATATTTAGTATTTAGAATATAATGGTTACCATGCGAGGCGGCATGGTTACCATGCGAGTTACCATAATGGTTACCATGCGAGTGGGCGAGGCGGCAGCGTGCCTGCAACTATGCTGAACAAGCACGTCTTTTTCCTTGTGCAGATGCTGGTCGCCATTTCGTCCAGCCCTATGCCGGCACCCGATCAGGATTTCTGCCCAGCCGACGTTTCTCGTGCCCTATCTGGCGAAGTACACGGAAATTCAACATTTATGAACTACTGCAGTTTCATCGAACAACCAGGCGCCTCGTGTGCACTTGCGAGCCATGCCTTCACCTCCTTTCACGTGACGTCATCCGGCCCAGGACTTATATACTTGCCGCCACCCCTGTGCATCTTCAGTGGGCGAGGCGGCAGCGTGCCTGCAACTATGCTGAACAAGCACGTCTTTTTCCTTGTGCAGATGCTGGTCGCCATTTCGTCCAGCCCTATGCCGGCACCCGATCAGGATTTCTGCCCAGCCGACGTTTCTCGTGCCCTATCTGGCGAAGTACACGGAAATTCAACATTTATGAACTACTGCAGTTTCATCGAACAACCAGGCGCCTCGTGTGCACTTGCGAGCCATGCCTTCACCTCCTTTCACGTGACGTCATCCGGCCCAGGACTTATATACTTGCCGCCACCCCTGTGCATCTTCAGTGGGCGAGGCGGCAGCGTGCCTGCAACTATGCTGAACAAGCACGTCTTTTTCCTTGTGCAGATGCTGGTCGCCATTTCGTCCAGCCCTATGCCGGCACCCGATCAGGATTTCTGCCCAGCCGACGTTTCTCGTGCCCTATCTGGCGAAGTACACGGAAATTCAACATTTATGAACTACTGCAGTTTCATCGAACAACCAGGCGCCTCGTGTGCACTTGCGAGCCATGCCTTCACCTCCTTTCACGTGACGTCATCCGGCCCAGGACTTATATACTTGCCGCCACCCCTGTGCATCTTCAGTGGGCGAGGCGGCAGCGTGCCTGCAACTATGCTGAACAAGCACGTCTTTTTCCTTGTGCAGGTCAGTTACCTTAGCGGTGCTAAATGTTTTCGAAGCAATGATCCTTTTCTTGTCCTGCTGCCTTGCCCACAGAAGCGAAAATGTGCATTTTGTAGTCTACTATGTTCGTTAAGTTCTTTCTTTTTTGATGTGCTATTACTGTGCGGTGACGTTGAGCAAAACCCAGGGCCTAATGATGATAAGGTATCACGCCAACTGCGCAGCTCAAAAGTAGACTCTGAAAGTGATCATGAATTACTACTTCACGTTCTTGAAGGCCAAAAGGAAATAATTCGCCGTATGAACGATTATAGCACGGCGCAGACTTCTTTACAGGACACCTTAGTTCAGCTCAAAGACAGGCTAGATTCCTTGGAGGCATCGGTCATACCGATTGCCAATGCTCAGGAGCAATTTGCTTCTATGAAATCCCACATGCAGAGCATAGATAAAAGCATTGCCTCTATTGCTGATAAAGTTGACGATCTCGAAAATCGCAGCAGGCGCAATAACATTATTATTCACGGTTTTCGTGAACCCGCAGATGAAACATTGTCATCTCTGTGTGAATGTGTTTCTAGGGATTTTTTTCAAGAAAAGCTTCAGCTTTCTATAAATGGTATGGAAAGATGTCACCGGATTGGATCAAAACGCCCAAACAAAACGAGACCAATCGTTATTAAATTACTTGATTATAGAGAAAAACAATCAATTCTAAAGAACTGTGGCAAACTAAAAAATTCTGGTATGTATGTGACCGAAGATTACTCAGAAAAAGTACGGAACATAAGAAAAAGGTTGTGGGATTGTACCAGTGTACACAGAGAACGCGGGGATCGGGTTAAACTTTCCTTCGACAAGGTGTCTGTCAATGGAACTCTGTATACCTGGGATGAAGCATCTAACGATAAGGTTGCAGTTTCTAGAAACGCAAAACAATGACCCCAGCACCCTCCCTTTTCGTTGAAACTGCTCAACGCAAACTGTCGAAGTATTGTGCGCAAGGGCCTCGATTTAGAGCACTTAACTTCAATTCACGATCCTGACGTAATCGCCTTAACCGAAACATGGCTTCACAACGGTGTCTTCGATAGCGAATTCACGCCCCCTCAGTTTTGCGCTCATAGGAGAGATAGGAATTTCAGGGGTGGGGGAGTGGCACTTCTGTTTCGAAAAGGCTTAAAAGTAGTACGCTTGTCCGAGCCACCTGGAGCTGAAGCTATGTTTTGCAAATTGTTTTTTGAAAACGAATGCCTAGTAATTGGAGTAGTTTACAGACCACCCGGCGAAGATGTAAAAGTCCTGGAAGAGCTGAAAGCATTTATAGCTTCCCTTATATCGCAAAACACAAAGCTCATTTTTTGCGGTGATTTTAATTTACCGGGAATCGACTGGAATACATTTTCAGCTACTAATAATGATATAGTGTGTGGTGAAGAACTTATCGACATTGCGTTTCGCTTTGATCTAAGACAAATAGTTAAGGATTGTACACGTGTTCACGGTGAGTCTAAATCCATTCTGGATCTCGTTTTTGTCCGAAGCAACATTCCGGGAACTATTGAGTGTGATGTAGTTGATGGCATCTCCGACCATCATGCGGTGCTTGTACAGTTTCCTTCTTTAAAGGCGACGAAACATGTTAAGGTTATAAGTTTTCATGACTTTGCAAGAGCTGATGATGTATCTATTTTGGAAATGTTGGAATCATCTTTCGACGATTTCTTTCGCAGTGTTCACACATGTGATGTTAACGCTTTGTGGGTAAAATTTAGAAACATGGTCCATGCTTGCATACAACTTTTTGTACCCCTTAGAACTAAAAAAACTAACGTATCCAATCCTTGGATTACACGGGACATTATTCATTTAAAAAGGAAGGTTAAGCGTTTGAAGAAAGCTAAAAAAAAGCTCCACCATAACACAAATATTCATAATCAAATCTTGAGCGTATCTAAAGAACTTAAAATTAAGATGCGAGAAGAGAAACATAATTTTTACAATGTTAGGCTGAGTAAAATGATAAAAGAGTCCCCCGCCTCTTTTTGGAGGTTCATAAAACCGGTGATCTCAAACTGTGATACCTTCATTGTAAATAATGCTTCTACCTCTGATGCTACTGTAATTGCCAGTGAATTTAATGATTACTTCAAATCTGTATTTGTCACAGATGATGGAAGCTCCCCTCTTTATAAAAAATTTAGTGATCTGCCCCCTATAGAAAATTTAGATGTATCAGAATCTGGGGTACTTAATTTATTGTTAGACCTGAATATAAAAAAAAGTCCTGGTCCAGATAAAATACCCAATGCGTTTTTAAAGCGGTACGCGTTATGGTGCGCCAAGTATCTTACATTAATTTATAACTTATCTCTGTCCACTGGTCTTTTACCTGATGACTGGAAGACGTCGATAGTTAAACCCCTACATAAGCAAGGCGATAAACACCTGATAGCCAATTACAGACCAATAGCCCTCACCTGTACATGCTGTAAACTATTGGAGCACGTAATTTACAAGCATGTTATGAAATTCTTGGAAGCCAACTCAGTTTTATCACCTGCACAGCATGGTTTCAGGCATGGGTTCTCTACCGTCACACAACTAGTTGAGGTAATTCATGACTTTGCTTCGGCGATCAACAATCACACTCAAATTGACGCTATTTTTCTGGATTTCACCAAGGCGTTCGATAAACTGTCGCACCCAAAACTACTACTTAAAGTTTCGCACATCTTAAAGAATAGTACAATTTGTAACTGGATAGAGTCTTACTTAACTTCTAGAAAACAGTGTGTCTCGTTTAATCAAGCTACTTCAACCATGCTTCCGGTTTCTTCGGGAGTACCCCAAGGATCGGTGTTAGGACCATTATTATTCTTACTCTACATCAATGATATTGCTGACAATTGTAATGTAAAAATTAGGTTGTACGCGGACGACTGTGTAATTTACTCCGTTATTAACTCTATTAATGATCAACTGCAACTGAACAGGGAACTTCATCAGCTTTTTCAATGGTGCAATACATGGCAAATGTCAGTAAATCTTAAGAAAAGTGTTGTCATGTCTATCGCAAATAAAACACATATACACTCATTTGACTACACAATTGACGGTACCATCCTATCTCGCGTCGAGCACTACAAGTACCTTGGTCTTCACATTCGTAGCGACCTGCGCTGGAATGATCATATAACAGAGATCACTAACAAAGGAATGTCGAAACTGCATTACTTAAAACGCTCCCTTCGTCATTCTTCTTGTGATACTAAGCTTATAGCATTTAAAACACTTGTCTTACCTATTCTAGAATACGCTAATATTGTTTGGGACCCCTTTACACAATCTAATATTAATAAGCTAGAAAGAGTCCAAAACAAAGCCGTAAGATTTATTTTCAATCGCTACGATAGGGTCTCGGTCTCAGGCTTAGTTGCTAAGGCTAATCTGAAGCACACTTCGGCGAGGAATAAAATCGCACGATTACGTTTTATGTTTAAAATAGTTAAAGGTCATCTCAACGGCAGTATATCCAATTATGTGCATTTTTCAACAGGTTATGATACCAGAATGCGACATTGTTTTTCAATCACTCCATATCAAACGACTAATAATGTTTTTAAGTATTCTTTTTTTCCGCGAACGATCGATGAGTGGAACGCCCTGGATGCACCCACCGTTGAGGCCAGCAGTGTGGAATTGTTCGATTCATTGCTTGCCGGTTGATTGTGTGCAGTTCCTTTCTTATGCATTGCTTGCCTTTCGCCTTATATTTCGGCCTGAATGGGTGTCCGTTTTCGTTTTTGTTTCTGGTTTTTTCTTTATACATTGTGCGCCTGTTTACATTGTGCGCCTGCACATTACACATTGTGCGCCTGTTTTGTTTAACTAATTGTGTTGGTTCTTTGCTATGTATTGTCTTCATTTTTTATTGTAACCCCACTCTGCGGCGACTCCACCAGGAGTTAGCAGTATTGTCAAATAAATAAATAAATAAATGCAGTTCTCCACTGCTTTGATTATCAATATAAGTAATGATAACAGAGCGGCTGAGGAATACTTAGAGAGGAGCATACCATTATTGCTTTTGCTATAGCTTTCTTTTGCATAGTATGTACGTTTTCTTTATCTTTGTAGCCCCACTACTGCTTACAGCCTTTTTAAGCTAGAATATTTTGCAAATAAAAAGTAAAACTATCGAACAGTAGGTGGCGCAAGGTTCACAATCATCACCACTCGGATTAGCGTGGTAGTGCCTGCAGTGACCCCTGGTGGCGAGGCTAGGTGGCCAGACTCTTTCGCTAGTCTCTTTGGTGTGTGTGAAAGTTGGCGTGGAAGGTTGTCTTCTGCCGGAATCCCACGAGATGCGGGGACCACGGGCCGTCTCCCGTGGTTTTCTAGTGACGAGTCGAACATCAGCAATGCCACTTTAGTGTTACCTTGTGTTTGTTATGTTCATCGAGTGTATTAAAACATTGTATAAGGTGTTTAGCCTGTTGATCAACAATGATGTATGTGATATGGCTGAAGACATTATCCTCAATAGATGTTTTGTTTGGTTTCGTTTGACCGCATCTGCCGAGTCCGTTCGCTCTGACAGCAGGCTCCCATTCCAAGACCCCCACAGTGTGTTCCTTGTATACACAGCTCTTCTGGTAAATTTTCGTGTCAAAGTTCTTGGAAACCATTGAGGTTTCTGAGCAGTCCCCTGATTGTCAAATGTAAAATTTCTGTCTCGGTTATGTGTGAAGTAGTGGTGTGCGTGCAAACGAAAGGTATTCGCTTAAGTTACAGAGCCCTTTCCAGGCCCTTCAACGTAGATCTCATCGTTCTTGTAGAGGTCAAGGGATGTTCACTGCTGCATAGGCATGTGATGCGCCGTTACGATAGGAGCAGTGTCCACTGCATCCGGCGAGGCAGTGGACAAGCATTCGTACGAGCCAGAAGTCTCGCATGACAACCTCACCCCAAAAAATGAGATTTTTGTGTTTGGATCCAGGCAGCGCCAGCTGAGGCCGAAGAGTGTGAGGCAGCCTTGGCTGGTGCTTTTGCAACTGGTACAGTCGAATCTCATTAATTCAAACATGCTTAATTCCAATTTCCGGTTAATTAGAACTGACACTGTGGTCCCGTCAAAGCTATATGTATTCTAATGGGCGAAAACGCCTTGTAATTCGAACGCGCAAGCACTTGTGGCGGTTAAATCAAACACACCACGCTCCGAAAATGCTCTCAGCACAACGCCCGATCCCACGGCGACACCTCCGACACCTCAACGCTGCGCACGAAGAAGGAAAGAAAAGAAAAGGCTGTGGTGAAATGTTTGCTCTCTCTGATGCGCCCGTGCTACACTTCTTCCTTTCCCATCCCTGCCCCTTCTCCATTTAACGATGCGCGCGAAGAAACAGAGCAAAAGGAAAGCTGTGGCAGAGCGTTGGCTCTCTTTCAAATGCTAATCTGCGATGTGCCAGTGCAACACACGTAGAGACCCTTCTCCTTTCAATGAAGCCCGGAGAAAAGAGAGAAAAAAAAAAGCTGCCGTGGGGTGTTGGTTCTTCTCTCCGCATAAAGACGCTCCTCCTTTCTCGTCACCTTCTGGCTATTCTGCGGCTGTGGCACAGAGGGCCAGTTTTTTTTTTTTTTTTCTCTCCTCATTGATTTCACCCCCCCCCCCCCATTTCCTTTCAGCCTACTTTCTTTTCTGCACTCTGTCCTCTTCATTCCCCGTTCCCCCGTGAGTGTAACGGTAGAGGTGTCCTCACATGAGAGACAGTTATCGTGCAATCCACACCCCATTTCCTTATCTTTCCGCCTTTTTTTTTTTCCCCAAGAAATCACCCTTCCCTCTTCCCCCGGCTCAGAGGGTAGCAGCGAAGACGCAGTCATTGTTGCCGTCTTTAGAGAGTGTCGGTGCTGGACATGGCCGCGCACAACTTTTCTTGCCAGGAGAATGCTAAAGCCGAAGTATAAACGCTTTGCAAACTACGTGCGAAATTGATTGACTCCCTGCAAGGCAAACGTGTGCAGACACGCCTCCTCGATTACTTCAATTAATGATGAGTGTCCTGTGATTTATGAATAAATGTAAGTCTTCTAAAGTCTTCTAAAACTTCCCCTGGTGTGTTAGCTCAATGCACGTGGGCCACTGGAAGGTGAGCCCTCCATTCATTTAGCTTTCATTATTACAAATTTCTGTTCATTCGAACGAATTTTCGGGCCCCTTCGAGTTCGAATTATCGAGATTCGACTGTATTAGTGCCAGCGACACTAAGGTAGCGAGACTTTCTCGCTGGGTGGATGGAGCAGACCTAAATGCTTCCACCGCAGGGGCAGGAGCCACAGCCAACAGCTTGCTTCGCGAGGGCTGGGCTCGTGGTGAGGACCAGTGCGGCGCTGCTCCCCGGTGCAACACATCAGCATAGAATGTGCCGTGAAACGGTGAACGCAGTGTTCGTACCTCCTTGAGTAAAATATTTTTTTATCTTAGTGTAATTAAATCTTTTTCCTTTTTCTATGTATAACAGGCTCTCAAGTATGATGCGTGCTCACCATCACAGTTTGAACAGTGGAGCAGACTGACATGTATCAGAGCAGTGTTTGTGATTCCCGGATTTGGCACAGGTCAGTCAGCCTCTACAACTCTGTGAATCATGACCAAGATGTAGGCACTTGAAACACCTGCATGGATTTGGGATGTAGGGTGTGATGCTTCTTTTTGTGTAACCAGTTTAGAGGGACAGAGGCAAGACTGTCAAGTAAAAGTTACGATAAGATATTTCTTCGAAATTTTTCAAGTTATCACGCCACATTCTGGTCTTTCCTTCCTTTAAGAAGCTCTTCTTCACTCAAGTTTAGAAGACCGTCATCAGTGATCACTCCTTGGATGGTGTTCATTGACCAATCACTGTGATTGGAACAGTGCGGAATGGCATGAGCTTCTCGTACTGTGCAATATCTCGTACTTCATGCAGCGTGTAGTCACTGATTATTTTAGTGGCCTTGTAAACCAGCCCTATTGTGTCAGCAAGACACTTCGCAACAACAAATGGAGAAAAGGTTCTGACGATCTTCTGAGTCTCTGTGCAGTCGATCACATGAAAATGAGAGAAACTTTTTTTTGGCTTAGCGATAAAACTGTGTTTTTGCGCGAGCGCATTCAGGAAGTTTGGGAATGACATTGAAGGCCATAAATCTATGACTATTTACGGTGGTCATGCCAGCTGCCTACCACCTAGCCCAACATGCAGACGCTGCGACATCTTATGAGAGCACAGATGCCAGTTGCACATGGTCACTATAACTTAATATAAGATGCCCAAGGAAGACCATATACACAAGGTTGACCCTCGCCGCACAGAAACAGAAGTAAACAGAAGAGAGTAGTATACAAGTAGACGAGAAAGATATAGAGTGAAAGTGAAAGACAAAGTTGCATAGAGATAAGGATAGGAAAGGCTACAGCCTACAGCCAATTTCCCTAGGGTGAGTCAGCCAAAGGGTGCTGCTTGCATGAATGGCAAATTTAAAATTATTCGAAATGAAGGAATAGACATATTAAACTGCATGCAATCCCCTGTGAAAGTGGTTTCGCTGCAGTAAGGCAGTGCTACACTGCAAAATACACCTATCCAAGGCCAATCTGCACTGTCGTGGCGCCTCATTTCAAGGCTAAATGAACAAAACAACTTTACATAAATTCATCATTTCTTAAAGTGTGAATGCGTTATACTGGCTTAGATGCTCCAAATACAGTAAATTTTAAAATATAACTTGCTTTACAGACTATCATTTGCATTGTACCGAAAGTCAAGTCCAGCTACTATTCAAAGTTGCTTCCACTTCCCTTTGAACCAGAAAGAATGCCTTGTTTCAATCAAAAAAAAATATTGTGCAGGACAAATATGATCATTTTTATTTGTGACACCGACATGATACATACTAGTCAAATTCAACACAAAATTATTTGACCAAATGACTTTTTCACATCTTAAAATTTACAATTTGCACCTGCCTACAAATTACTGACTAGGCCCAATTTAATGGGAAGATGCTTTGCCTACAAACAACTGTGACTAAGTAAGAAAACTCAGTACTGTTCACAAAACAGCCCACCTGGGAATGCAGACATTTCAGCAGGGCCTGAAGCACTACTCTGCAGTTGAGATTTATGTCCAAGGCCAGCAGGCAAGCAGCCAGCGATTGCAAAGCACAGTAGCCATCGCTGGGTGGCGCCACCCTCCCAAGGAGCTGCTCAAATACCTGCAGCTGCCACCGCACACCCACAACGCAAAGCTGCAACAGAGGACATTGTGGTGGTCCACATTGTGGTGGTCCATCTCACTCAAACGTAAACTTCTCAGTGTGAAAAGGAAAGCACCCCACGCAGGAAAAAGGGTCAAACCGGTGGAATAAATTCAAGAGATAACAGGCTACATACAAAGGTAGGCTAGCTAGGCATACCACCCAAGAGCCCAGCCATGAACTATTAGTGCACCCATTATGGAGTAAAGGACACAAACCGCAGGAGTGCCAGTTTCAACCAGCACTTTGCTTGAATTGCAAACAAGAAGAAGCAGCATTGTTTTCATTTATATACAAAAATAACAAACACTTGTCAGACCTGTAGCCAAAGAATAGTCGTAGGTCCGATTTAATACTATTTAATACTAGTGTGAAACTTGTTACAGTGATCAATGAATGCGTTTAGTGCACTCATCCCATGTTCCCATATAATAAATATGTAGTCTATGTAGCAGAGATAAGCAGAAGGCTTTACCTGGAGGTGATCTTAACAGTTCCGATTCTTAGTGTCCCATAAAATGTTGGTGCAAAAAGGGTTCCCATACTAGTGCCATAAATTTGTAGACAATAGAACGAATCAAATTCAAAATAATTAAGTGTAAGGGCTAATTATTGTAACGAGACAAACTTCAGCATTATGTGTCTGCTTGCCTTCTATGGGTGACTGACACTGCTTCAATGCCTTCGGTTATAGATATATTCGTATACAAAGAGCATACATCTAATGTTACCAAAATGGCCAGATGCAAAAGTTTTTGTGTTTCATTATGTTACCTATTATTCGGAGGAAATGAGGTATATCCTCAGCAAAGGATGGTAGGGTCGATGGCATGTTAGATAGATGAAGATGATCATATCTGAGGTTTGACGTCCCAAAACCACCACATGATTATGAGAGACGCCGTAGTGGAGGGCTCCGGAAATTTCAACCACCTAAGGTTCTTTACCGTGCAGCCAAATCTGAGTACACGAGCCCACAGCATATCCGCCTCCATCAAAAATGCAGCCGCCGCAGATGGGATTCGATCCCACGACCTGCGGGTCAGTAGCCGAGTACCTTTGCCACTAGACCGCCGTGGCAGGGTATGTTAGATAGATGACGATTTAAAAACTTTGATAGTGATTCTGTTGGTGTATTGTTGCTGGACACTATAGTCTGCCTGTAATTTCTGCATTAAGTAGTTCGTTTATAGAAACCTTATGAATCTTTGGAAGGAGGCAAAAACTACTTGCTTGCTTGTTTTTGGGCATGAGAAACCAGTGCTCGGAGGATATGATCAATTCCCTGGCTAGAAAATCTGTTATGATGTGCGCTATTGCTACATTCTTGAGTCGGGTCCAATGCTAATCAATAGTTGGTGTTGTTGCTGAGTTGTCTAATAGCTTTGTTTTTATATTTTGCTACAGGACAGATTACTCAACTACCACCGTTGTCCACAGGTTTTTATGACAATGTGCTTTCTGGTTGAAAATTATTTAAATACATCGTGTTCTGCATAAGTTAAGTTCTTTGGCTTTCGACTCTGTTTATTTGTACTCAGGATTCGTCTTGAAACTATATTTATGTATTGATGTACTTCTAGGCTTTGTTCTGTATCTGGCGTCCAGGTGCTCGGCGGTCACAAGGAGTCATGGCTAAAGTCTTCTATGCCTGCTTTATCAAAAAAGAACTCCGTTATGCGCAAACATTTTGAAAAATCAGTTTTGACACCAATAAAAAGGGAGAAATCGGCAGATCCCATGTACCGGAGAATTAACATTATGCGAAGCATGCGAAGGGAAGGTGACCATGTTGCAATTTTTTTACTGAGCGACACGTCATGAAATAACGCTAAATATATGTACGAATGTTGCACACACAGACAAATGTTGAAGAGTCAGGTGTTTATATAACCAGATGTTTGCACTTGCACAACGATGCCAACTGGAATATGTGTATTAGCAACACCAGAAGCTGAAATGAAACGCCATGCTCGCGAGGATGCTGGCCCTGGACACTGCTATATCAATCAACTTCAGCGCATGACAACTAACCACAATTGACTTTAACCCGATGTGACAGCTGCATCAAAGTAGTACATATGTAATGTTTATAAAAATTGGGCAGGCAGCACTGCAATCGCTATTGACGTTTCACGAAGATTACCGTCTATTTTAGAAAGAGTTTTGAGACCTGGTGTAGCTCTGTGGTACAATGCTTCATTGCCACGCAGAATGCTTGGGTTCAATTCCGGCTTGGACACTGACATTTATTCTTGGCAATCGTTGGGTCGACGCTACTGATGTCGAGCATTTCTTAACGCTCGCACATTAAAATTGCCCATGTGCGTTCTCGTCGTTCCTGGGTGTCAATCACCTGCAGTTGATTGACTAAGTGTCCATCAGCTGTGGCACATACCTGCACACCAGTGGCACATACCGGGCCGTGGGTATGTGCCACTGTCTAAAGAGAAGTGTCTGACGACATATTTAACAGGATTGTCACATTATTCATGTCTTGACCAGCGCGTCATATTCGTCGAACAATCTTACCCTACCATGCTAATTTTGGTTCACGCCAAGTTAAGGGGGTGATCACGAGAGCACCCAAGCGTAAGCGACTAGATAGATAGATACGCTCAAAGTTGCCGAAGTTCACTCAGAAATGCTTCGCACTAAAGAAAAAAGCTAAAAGGCATGCAGTCAAGCATGGGAATGTCTACGTTTGCACGCTTTTTTCTCTAGAGGGGCCCTTTTGCAGTCACTGGCTTCGAGACTCTCGTCTGTATATTGTTACGAGAAGCAGAGACTCGGAAGGGTAGACACAGATACATCTGTACAGCTGATCAGGTGAGCAGCACCAGCGATCTAGATTAGCTCGCACCAGTTTATCTTCTTTGTCCTCTTTAATTCGATGTCTCTGGTACGTAGCATGACCCCCGAGGGCAAACGCACCTTCCCAGAGCTTTAAAGGTCGTTATCAGACGCACTCTCATTGGGGTTGAGCCAGAATCCGTGAACATCACTGTACTGTACGAGATGATGATGGGCAGATGGGGATGATCTCATAGGTGACAGGGTCTGATACGTGGAGTGCGCAGTTGGAGTGCGTGCCTTTGAAAAGTGTGCGTCACAAAGAGCAAGACCTGATGGAGAGCACACAAGCTTCTGCTCTAACGGGAACAACGATGTCAAAGTAGCGTCGAACACGAGAACGCATGGCCCCTAAACTTCAGCATCGCCGATTAAATTGAAACAAGTGGGCCGGAGTTCGAGAGAGATCCTGAGACAGAAAAGAGCAAGGGAGTTGAAGAGAACATGGCGAGCGAATGGTTGTCACCAAACTGGGCGCTGAAGATGGGCCATCGGGTGTCGGACCTGAGCCTCGAAGACTTCAACTAGCCAGGGCCTCTTGCCGCCGTGTCCCCGCTTGAAAGAACCGTGGCCATCCAGTCCTGAACTCCAGCACAGGGCCTGTGGACTTCGGTGCCGACAAACGAGCAACAGCCGTCCTGCTACGGGCCCGAGCTGTGCTCCCAGCTGCCTGGCCAGGTTGACCCTGGTTTTTCGACGTGTCACCAGCACCCAGCTTTCTCTCATCACCAGTCAACTCATGTCCTAAACCGGAACTACCGCATTCCGATTAGCACATCGGCACCGAACCTCAACGAGTTGGTGACACTGCCCTGATATCTGACCCTACTCTACCACTCACTCCCATTCGAACTTTAGATTTAGTTGAAGGCTACGAACTCTTGTTCATTAATATAGAAGTGTCTTAATATGTCCAATGATCTTTTTATTAGGTGTTTGATTGCGTGGGGATTTTCATCTCTTTACATTTTAATTAAACATTTTTTGTGGGTTTCGCAGTGATGTCACCGAGGTCTTCGAATTTGGAGCAATTTTCGGAGAAGGAAAATTTTTATTTTAGAGCACTTTGGAGCAGCAAAACTTTCCATTTGGAGCAGCAAAAATTTCCATTTTAAAGCAATCTGGAGTAGCTAAATTAAAATCCTGGAGGAAAAGCGAATTTCATTAACATTCAAGGACATGAAAAATTATACTGAGGCTCTTGTGAAAACCCAAGAAATATTTAGATTTCTTATCGAATTTCATTGAGCCAATTATCTTAGGAACACTCCCTATTTCAGTTGATGATGCAAGAATAATGGTGCCATGCTGTTGAACATTCTGGAAAAACTTACTTGTTCAGTGATTATTTTCGCAGTAAATAAACAGAATACTGGTTGAATAAAATATTACTTCATGAAATAACATTCTGAATGCACCAATGTGGTTATTAGCAGATATGGTAGACAAACACTGTGACGTACAATGCTAGAGACTGCCACAGTCCCAAGTGCACTTCCCTAAGATGACTTCAAGAATAAAAAGGGTTCTTTTTCTTCACGACTGATTAAACTTCTGGGCATAATATGACGTCTTCCAGCTAGTCTCAGAAAGCCAACCACCTTCGGCACTCATCTCTGTGCTGAAACTACACACTTTGACTTCATTTTCCTTTCGCAGCAATAGTTTATGTTGCTAAGGCATTTTGTATATACTACGAACATCCCCTACCATGTCCTCTAGAAAGCCGTGCATTAAAAAAAAAAACCTCACAGGGTACCTTATGCTTATGCCTAAGACAACTCAAAGGCAAAATTCATTTTGTCTTTAATAGAATAGCAATTATATGAACATTCTTGACTGGTTTTTGCCGTTCCCAGGGTTGTCGCCAGAAATTTAAAAACGCCAGGCTTGTGCAGAAGATGCAGCACAGTCCAAGTGAAAGCTAGAAGAGCGGCCTTTCAGAGTCCTTTGAAACACTCATTGGGTAACTACTGCAAGCACACTTGCTTGATACCCACTATAGCATTATTATTAAAATTCTTAGGGCAGTAGGCCGGCACTCTCTATGCTCTTTTTCGTCATTCTTCTGAGAGGCGTGGTATCCGCTAAACATTTGCAAGGAACTTTGTGTCAATTGTTCGTGCAGTGGCTGACGACAATGAGGAAGTATGACTGAAGTGGGCATGCACCACAGTCAATAGGTGAACAAGAACAAGCTTTTGTAATGAGTTTGAGCATTGGACGACCTACTCACTACGCTATTCGCATTGTGCGACGACTGGTTCTTTTTTTGCTGTTTTAAAACGCTTCATAAGCCCTATTAACGCGATTGCTTTCCCCACATCAAGCCTGCCTAAGGCAAGTTTTCCTGGACTAAGACAAGTCCCAAGCCCCCGCGTGGCTCAGTGGTAAAATACTGGGCAGGCACCCAGCAGACCCGGGTTCTAGCCCTGCTGTGTCGCTAGTGCTACGTTTTTTTTTTTTTTTCTAATTTCGAGCGATGTGGTTATAGACACAAATGACGCACAAAAACAACATGCACAGGACGAGAGCGAACTAACAATGTTTACCGCTCGACACTTAACGCGCTGTTTAAACAAAACAACGCACGAGATGTAGCACAAATACAGATGAGTGCAAACTAACAATTGTCCCAGTTATACTACACTTTTTCGCAAACCAGCCAGTGAAGTGACCTTTGTGTTCGACCCAGCAACTAACGAACTAACACGATCGTTCCGGCAAAAGCCAAAGGCACGCGATTTTCCCCACCGAATAATAAGCGAGGGACACAAGCATCTACTCCAACCCCCCATTCGCGGGGCTAAGTATGCGAGGAAGATAAGTACATGTCGGCGCATTGTGACGAGCTGGGCGCCGAGAATGGGTTTCTTGAGTTTTCATATATATATAGACACGTACACACAAACGGTGAAAGACAGTGGCGGCAGCGACAGCAAAAAAATCAGCCGAGACTGTCCATATTATTGCTATCGCAATAAAAGAGCCGACCTACCTCCTTTGCACGGAGTGCAAACGCGATAGCATCAACCTGTGTGCCAGGCCTGCCATCGATTGTTACTAAAGCAGAGAGAAACGCACCACCCATCTTCAAAAAGCAGAAAAAAACTAGGAACGCACGATGGTGGTGGGGGGGGCATGGTTATGAACTTTGGGTGTTATCACTGGCACTCGCGCTGATTCGGCAGGCATTAAAGACCGCTGTTATACCCTTCAAACTTGTACTCTCAATGCGAACAGAAGGTTGGTATCGCATTCATTGCTAAGAGCCTAAGAGAAAATAACAAATGGTATCTTTTGGACACTATGTCGCATAACTCAGATGAACACTGGTTAAAGAGACAATGATCACTCCAATTGCTGAATGTCAGTTATATAAACGCGAAGCATATGTATAGTAGCACTGAAAGTTTATGACCATGTTCATTAGGCTTCGAAATAGCGTGCTCGCGAATGCCCCCTTCAAGTGACGCAGCTTACGCCCCTTCTCCATCTCACCCCAAAAAGAGAAAAAAAAACGAAGCAATGATTGCAATGACGTGATGTTTAATTTTTTTTTAACCATCAGCTATTAACCTTTGAAAGCGAGAGGTGGGCGTGTAACAAGGCGTAGCTGCTTCACCGTGGGCCTTCCTACCTCAGAGCCGCCAGCGATATTGAAAGCTGCGTGTATTAAAACTGAATTACTGCTGCTCTGACCAGGGAGCATGCTTTTAATAATGAGATGACATTAAAAAGAAAGCATGCGAGAATTTTCAATTCGAACCCTAGCAAGCTCGAGTTCGAAAGGGTCTTTTAGGGGCTTTTACCGCCACAGCGACTGAAAACACGGATGTGCTGATGGAAGGAATCACCAAACAGCTCTTCTGTATGATGATCCATGGATGAAGTATATTAGAGAAAAAGCGTCAACCCATTCTCACCATTTATGTGTTTACTCCAGACGCGAAGCATGAAAAATTATATGGCAATGTCTAGACATAGATGTGACAGATATTCTGGCGGCACGCATGCAGTTATTAGTGAAAATTGCTCTACTACATGCCACGCAACTCTCCAAAGGAACTATCAGCAGCGTTCCTGGAACGGACGACATCCGCCGAAGAATCACCGCCACAGTTTCACGCTACCGATTGGATTAGGCGTCACAAGGCCCTGCGGAGAGCTTGTTTCGCCGTTAAGCGGACTTGCACAACAAAGTTGCGTCGGCACCAAACATTGCATCGTGGATTTTAGAACGGACGCGTGACTGCTGTTTATTCAGTGTAATAAAATAGGTACGTGATTGTGACATTGGTAGCCCCGAGAACAAGATGCACGTGTATTCACGTGCCGAAAGACGCTACCAAATTCGACTTTGGCGCAGTTTGGCGCAATTTTCCTTGATATTATCAGGATGGCACAGTAAATCTGATTTCGCGCACTTTAGCGCAGTTGGCACAAGAGTGGGATCACTGGGTGAAGTTATAGCAAAGGGTGCGAATGAGAACAGGATGAGGTGAATAGAAGGAAGGATGAGGATAAAGCATTTCGTACAATAGAAAAAAGTGGGAAAAAGAAGTGAGGGCAAGTGATGAAAAGGTGAGGGAAACGAGAAGGAGCAGGTCACCAACTGTGCTGTTTTGCAGTTTTTGCACCATTATTCATTTTTTATTAGGTACCAGCTTCGCCAAGAGGCATTACAGCAGGGAAGGTACTATCAGCGTCAAACGAAACCTGAACAGCAGCAAGCCTTTGCGACAGTCTAGTGCATGCCGTCCAATCATCATGATTGACAGGCGCGCGCATCCTGTTCGGCAGCTTTCCGCATATATGCGTGCCTGTTTGTGGTGATAAGTAGACGGCGTGCACTATAGCATCGCGAAGTCTTGCCGCTGTTTGGGTTTCATTTGAGGCTGATAGTACATAACATATAAGTAAGCACATTATGATGATAACACATTCATAAAGCATAGAAAAAAAATATCATTTGAACAAATACAGACAGTTTCAGATGGCAGGGTGTTCCAGTCCCATATGGTACAAACCAAGAAAGAGTAGCGAAAAGAGTAACCTATAAAAAGCATCTCAAGTTATGCTCCAATTTTTCATTTAACATTGTATTTAAACACCAGTATTTTGACATGTATTGAGTAGCAAGCACATGACCTACATTTAGCAAACATTTGGTCTTGAAAGATGGCTTGCCTTGAAACTAGCATGGGAAAATTAGTGCGAAGATCCTCAACCACGTGGCCACCCATATTTAAGACATTACTCACGGGCATCCAGGGAAGTAGAGCACCAAGATAACGGGGCCAGTGTTGAGCCAGCGCTAGCCACAGCCACAACCGAAGCGGTTGGTGTTCAGTCGGTTGAATGGGTCCAACCAAGCAGTGGAGCAGCAGTGGACGCAGCATCTCCAGCAGGGCCTCCTCTTGACTGCAGTTGCACAATGAAAAAAAGACCACTGACTGTGCTGTCGCTCGACAGATCCTTACTTATACCCTATGCTGCACTCATCAAGCGCTTCCTGGACAGTCTGCTGAACAGCATCCCAACAGTCTGGCCGCTCCCGAAGCACTAACACCAGCGGGTGGCTCCTGCACAAAAGACAGCAGCTCTTGCTAACAGACATAATGATTGTTGCCTACAGTGAATTTCTGTGACAAAATGGCCAATGTGAGGAAGGGTTAGAGTAATCACGGCAACTGAAATATTTTTGCCGAGGCTAATGAAGACATTTACAACTGGAATAACAATGCCTTTAACCTACAAAAAATGATGGTGAAGCTGGAAAGTTGGAGCGCTGAATGGGAACAAAGAACTGCCATGACTACACACACGACACACCATTCTCGAATCACTTATGCTTAAACACACTACGCAGTCCTCCACTGCCCTACACAAGATTTGTAAAGCTTTGCCCTGTGACAGCTGAAGGCTGTCGACGAGACGATGAGCCGCTGTGTCGAATATTACGCCAACAGCAGAGTCAAGTCAGGCATGGCTAGACTGGAGTGGGTGGCAGAGTAGATATGGAACGAACACGTCTTTACAGTCAATAGTATGCCTGGTTTTAAAATGGCCCCAGGTGTTTAAGTGCAATGAGACAGCACTAGCAACTGGAGCAACCAGTGGTAGGAAGAGAGTCCAATGCAATCAGCAGGCAGCATTGAGCATCGAGATGAGGGGCACGACTCTCGATGCATCCACATTGTAGACTAACCATTTCAGCTTGAACTGATTAGCTGGGGCTCACCGAGCAGTACACGCTGTTACCGCTCCTTTTTCCGCAACATCGTTTAACATCACAAAGTTTTCACAACTATTGACTCAAACCAAAGAGACAAAATGCATTTCTCCCCAACGAATGCCGATCAAAAAATTTTGAACGTACATAATGGAAGCCACACATGAACTCTAATCACATAAAACTCTTATCATGAACTCCAACCTCTTGTATTAGGTTTAAAGTGAAACTAATGTCCTGAGTGCGTTAGTTTGACATACTCTGTTAGTTGAGGCACACTCGGTGCATTAGTGTCAATTTCTTCAGCTTTGCGGTCTTGAAATTCGACGATAAATGCACACGTGATATTTTCATTTTTTTTAAAACTAGGCTTGCCATAATTTGGGACATAAATCAACTTCAACATATAAACCACTCTAAAATTGATAATAAAAAAGTTAATTCATTTCTTACTATTTAATTATTTCTAAGCGATCAAATCAGTGGCAAAATCTTTCAGCCTCGGCCTAGAAATTGGCTCTGAAGACAACAAGTGCCTACCTATTATAGTTTTTTCAAGGAAAAATCTGCATTGCTTGAAAAAAGAAAACACCCTGTATACGTGCATGCGTATGTGTGCTAGAAAAAGAACGTGAATTCCAACTCGTGACTATGTCAGCAATAGACTAAAAGAGCCTAGCTGAAGGCTTTGAATAACTATCCTCCTAGTGTGTTTACTCTGACATTCATATTTATTTATTTTATTTATACAATACTGCAGACCAATTTAATGGTCCAAGCAGGACGAGCAGAAAAAAAGAATGTTCACGCACATACAATGCAATGCAATGTAACAAAAATAATGAAGCAACAAAACGCAGAATTCACTTGGAACTACAAAATAAACAAGCCACGGTGAAACCGACTTTTCGCACAAACATAGCAGGGTTTCAATCCAAATAAAACTAGAAAATCACGCACAACTTCAAGAAACATTGCTAAAAACCCGAACGTCAGTAATTAAAAGTTTCTAAAATGATCGTGTAGGGCTGTCATAAAATTTCCACTAAAAATTCTTTCTGGCAATTTATTCCAGTCATCTACCGTGCGTGGAAAATATGAAAACTTAAAGGTATTTGTTCGGGCAAAGAATGGGGATAAACTGTGGCTATGTGTGTGTCGTGTTTTCCTCATGGTGGACGGACTAATGAATGGAGTGGGTGATAATCCAGTCTTACACTTAATTAGGGATTCCATAAAAGCTAAGCGGGAAATTTGGTGTCTAATGTGTAGTGGTTGGATTTTATTGAGTGCCATGATACCTGACGGAGAATCACTTCCTTTATATTTATTATAAATAAAACGAACAGCCCTCCTCTGAACCTTCTCCAATTCGTTAATGTTTTTGTTCGTGTGCGGGTCCCAAACAACCGCTGCATACTCCAGTTTAGGCCTAATTATGGAATTATACGCTAAAAGCTTAACGTTACTAGATGTACCTCGAAGTTTATGCCGTAAAAGACCAAGTTTTTTTTAGCGCTGAAGAAGTTACCTGCTGAACGTAGTCGTTCCAATCTAATCTGGAGTTCAATACGATACCTAGGTATTTAAACTTACTAACCTCCTCGATTAAGGTGTTTTTAATTTTGTACCGGAAAGTTATGGGGTTTCGTTTCCTGGTTATACGTAAAAGAACTGTTTTTGTAGTGCTAATTTTCATGCCCCATTTGTCACACCAAGATGATATGTCACATAAAGCCCTATCTAGCCGATGTTGATCAGAAGCAGACTGCACTTCAGTATAAATCATGATATCATCCGCGAACATTCCAATATTCACAGTATCACCAACCACAGACACTAAATCATTAACATACAACAAAAAAAGCAGGGGCCCCAGCACACTTCCCTGGGGCACACCTGATGTCACTGTTAGAGAAGAGGAACAAGTACCATCGATGTCTACAAATTGCGTTCGATCTTTCAAATATGAATTAACCCAATTTACAAGTGTAGAAGGAATTCCTGCTTGTTTAAGTTTTAAAAGAAGGCTACCGTGAGGAACCCTGTCGAATGCCTTGCTTAAGTCTAAAAACAAAAGATCAATTTGCCCGGAGTGATCTAAGATTGAACTAAAACTATGAACGGCGGTAACCAACTGCGTAACGGTAGAAAATCCCTTTCTAAAACCATGTTGGAAGGGACTCAATGTTTTATTATTTTCCAGTACATTAAGAATATGGTTAGCTACAATATGTTCTATCATCTTGCAACAACAGCACGTTAAGGAAATTGGTCGATAATTGTCAACATGGAAACGGTCTCCATTTTTAAAAACTGGAATTACCCTAGCCATAAGCCAATCATGGGGCAGCACGGACGTCCGAAAAGATTCACGAAAAATGACTGTCAAAAACCGAGCTAAAGATTCTGCATAGCGACGCAGAAAGGCGTTCGGGATTTCATCCGGGCCAGTAGTGCACTTAGGATCTAATCGCAAAAGCATTTCAAAAACTCCTTCAAAAGAAACAAGCTCGATCTGTTCCGAATGAGCCTCCATTTAAAATTCATCACCTTGATCGTTTGAAAACACAGAATGAAAAAAGGAATTGAAAGCATTAGCAATGGAGAGACGAGCTTGCCATCAACCAATAATTGATCGACCGATTTACGTGCACTACGGATGTGATTCCAGAACTTTCCTGGATCGTTTAAAATGAACTGAGGCAAACTTTCGCAAAAATACCGTTTCCTTGCGGATTTTACGCTGCTCGAAAGTTTGGAGACTAACCTATTTAAGACATCACAATCGGGACTGCGAGTCTTCTTGATACGTTTAATTCGCCGTTTTAGGTGAATAATATCTCGGTTAATCCATGGATTGACCCTTTTGGTTCGTTTTTTCTTATCAGGTATAAAAGACTTTAAACAAAATTTGCAATGCTCTTTAAACATTTCCCACAAATGCCGCACATCATTACCTTGAAAGCTTTCGTAAGCTATGTCAAGGTAATCCAAAACAGACTCGTCCCTCGCCCTGGAGTAGTCTTTGACATATGTATGCTTAACTCCCGCCAAACGTTTTTTAGGTTCTAAAAAGACATTGGTAACTACAACCTTGTGATCAGAAATCCCGTCACTTACATGTAATGAATAATCAGAAAAACTGCGATCTAAGAACACAAGATCGAGTACGGACCTAGCTGTACCGCAAATTCTAGTGGGCTCAAGAACAACCTGGTTTAAATTATGAGTTAGCATAATGTCGGATAGAATATCAGAGTGCTCTGCGGCTCCGACACATCCAGTAGGCCAATCAATACCTGGTAGATTGATATCGCCAACAAGCATAAGCCTGGTTTTGCGGAAACTAAACAAATGATCTTGGAGCTTTCGCAATAAGAAGAATCAGAACTGGGAGGTCTGTACAGCGCACATAGGACGAAAGTGAAACTAGAAAATGTTATCTTGAGAAGCAGGCTTTCGTGGTCTTCTATTTGATTTAAAACTACAGCTTTCACATTTTTCTTTAACAGAACAGCCACACCCCCCCCCTCGTGACCCACGGTCGCATCTGAAGACCGAAAACAATAAAGGAAAGACGCAGTCGTCAGTGATATCGCTGGTTAACCAAGTCTCAGTTATTACTGCTACGTCGGGGTTGTGCGCAAGTAATGCAATTTCCAGGGATTGGGATTTATTGACAACACTTTGGGCATTCATATTCAATACAATGAGCCTGTTGCGATAAGAATCGCTGCCGGGATCATGTCACTTCGACTGCGACTGCGCGGGGGACAAAATGAGCTTCACTCGTCTACCTGTTAAATCATCCCAAACATATGTTTCGTCATTAATTTTAAGTTTATCGTCATAAAGTTTTGGATACAGCCCTTCATCCTTATCCTTGCGTGCCGATTCCCAGAGAAGTTTTCGCTTGCGGAGAGTTTCTTTGGAATAATCATTCTGAATGTAAATTTTCGAGCCTTTCAGCTTCTTAACGTTACTGAAAACAGCCAGCCATCTTCTCACTGAAGTCTTGGAAGTACAAGATTACTGGTCGGGTTTTTTGCTCGCCTCTACCGCTATCATTTTCACTGTTACCGGTCTCCTTGATGCGTTTTCCCAGTCTGTGGATACGCCCAACGGATGCAACCTTCACACCAAGTCGTTTATCAAAGATGTTGCCAATAACCTTCTCCTTCAGTTCATTTTCAGATTCTGATTTAGCCTCGGGTACACCAAAAACAAGCAAATTTGACCGCCGGCTGTAATCTTCGAGATTCACTACCTTTTGCTGTTGCGAAATAACCCACTTATGGAGCGACTGCAGATGTTGTTCGATTGGTGCTATAGGCTGCAGGGAAGTTTGAAAACCTGTCACATGTTTTTCGATCTGTTCAAGTCTAGCCATTACACTGCAAAGCGAAGCATCAAGCTTGCATTGCAAGGCTTTCATTTTGGATATATCGTTCTGCATTGACTCCTGGGATTTTATAATCTTATCTAAAGATTTCTGGATATCTGGACCAGGGTTACTCTCAACATCGCCACACAACAATATTTTCAATACAGAAAAACACTCGTACACAATGCAAAGACAGCGCCAGATAACTTCAGAGTTTCTCAGTTTTGATAATTTTGACTTCAAATTGTACACAAGAACGAGGTTTTGCCAATTTGAGTGGTAGCACTCCTGATCTGGCGTTCCCTGTCTGCGACTTGTGAGTTATGCGCTGTTATTTAGAGAACTGCAGTAGGGTCGGGATAATTCTAACTCTGATAATTTATACTTTTGGTTAATTCAAACAATATTCAATTTGTTGGTTGGCCCTCTATTCTTGCAATGTGTTTAAAAACCTCTCAATTCAAACTCCATCAATCCGTTAATTCGTACTTTTTGCAGTTCCATACTAGAAAAAACCTGCTGCTTCCCTGCTAATTAAAAATTTGTGTGATTATATAATCTCAACAGTCTATAAGCACCTCAGGCCTTCAAAAAAGAAGGCTTTGCTCGTAAAATGTTTGAAACGAAGCACATGCATGGTAAACTGTGATACTTCTCAACTGGTATAAGGAGCTTTGTGCTGATGGCACATATAGCAATGAAGCAGTTGGTAATTCACAATTTCTTTAAAAGGTCTGATCAGCAGTAAATAGTCAATAAACTTGTGGACATTACACTTCTGCTTTCTGCTCATTGCAAGCAGTTAAAATTTAAAAACACTTGAAAAATTTTTTAAATGTGACAAAATCAATGCCTAATCATAATGTGTAGTCGCACCTCACCAAGAGTCATATATCTGAAAACTTTTGATAATTCAAACTTCTTGATAATTCAAACTAAATCCCGAGCTTCCTTCAAGTCTATATTAACAAGAGTCAACTTTAATCAGCTACGTTTACGTAGTTTGAATGTTGAACATCCATCTTGAGAGAGTAGAATTTTGGCTCGTAAAAACTAAGCATGAAAAGTTTTTATAACTTCTCCATAATAGATTAGTACAGCCAGCCTACTATATAGCAATTATGAATGCTCAACGCGATGACCACATAAATATAACCGATAAGTTCTCGAAACAGGGGCGCGCAACTCACAAGTAGACAGAAAACTCAAGATAAGTAGTCTTACTATTTAAAACTCTTTCAAAAATTGATTCAGAAGACCTTAATGCTTTTTTTCTTTCTGTTCTATTGTCACTACACTAACATACATACATACTACACGAATTGTGTTGCCCTACAAACGCTTGTCATTATTCTTTACAATGTGTCAGTCAACCAAGCTGGTTCAGAGTGATTACCCAGCAAGCACAAATCACAAACGCATCAAAGTTTTCTTTCACGCTGGCACAGTGCTGGCAGCACCATGCACAAGCACAATTACTCCCCGTTTAAAAAGGAGTCAACCTGGCGACTTAAAGGGACACTGAAACACTTAAAAAAAGAACGAGATTATGTCATGATATGTGATTTTATGTGGCAAACTCGTAAATCAAGTCGAAAACTTGTATAAACCATTACAAATAATTTTATTTTGTCAAAAACAAGCAACAGACGCCGCGGCCGCCATCGCGAGTCTCGCCGCCGCTGTGATTGGTCGAAGCTCCGTGACGTCACTGTCAGGAAGGTGAATACAGATGAGTGCACTCGCCGGCAGTCAATGCAGTGTTTATCTGTTGAAATCAGGTAGTTGATATTAGCATGGCAAACTATGAAAGTCAGATTGAGTTCGCTCTACATTCGTACACGTTCGAGCCGGTCGTCACCTTGAGGGTGGCGACTGAAGTGACGCAGAAAAGAGAGTCTTAACTAGCCACCTTCACCCGCGTCGTAAACAGACTGGTACGTATAAGATGCATGCCAGTGGTTAATTTCACTGTAGTAAACTGTTACAAACTATATGCTTATCAGTGGATATCAAATTCGACAAGAAACAGCAGCATTGGCACTCGCTTTTACCCTATTGGCACGGTCCGCTCTACGTGCGGGCAACATGCAAAAACATCAGCTGTTGGTGATTTCACAGCTCAGAGTGCAGCGTTATTAATGCAGTCAGTATCGTACTTCGCAGCGGCCAAGGTACATGCAATAAATCAGTATGCTACTGCGAAAAAAAAGAGCCAGACAAGTGCCACTCTTGCGGCAGTGGTCATATTTGCTCTGAACTGCGCTGAAAATTGTACAAGACTGGTTTGGCTCATACATTGCACTTCTGTTTTTTTCATAACACTGTTGCTTTTTCTAAATTCTGTCTAGTACTACAGTGATGATGTGTTAAAATGCAAAAGGTATATTAGCTGCGCTAGAAGCATGCAACTGTTGTGTAGAATTGCCGATTTCGATTATGTCTACTGATATCTTTGTACACATACTTTTGCCACACGTGCTCATGCACCCAATGCATGCAAATAGGGAAAGAGGAGGAGTGCTGCTGCTGCCTCGGACGGCGGGGGATGGTTTGGGGTCGCTTATAAAGTGTATTCACACTTAAAAAATTTCGGCAGATTCCCAACCACCACAGCGCGTTTCATCTCGTAGGTTTAAAGTATTTTCTTTTAACTGCATTTTGCAGCCATCTTCTGATCCTGGGAAACTTGTGAAAAGCGACCTCATCGCAACCGCAAGTGCTGCAGCAGCCATATGCCGCACAGTGGCTCGGCATTGCAAGTCCACTTAAACCTTGCACAAACAGAACTAGTGAATGTCAGATGGCGAAAATCTCTAATCAAAAGAAGAGAACGGTGCAATGGCAAAAAATTCCTACGAACTGGCAGAACTGATGTTTCGCCAGGCAGCAGATCACAGCAGAAAGAAGGCACAACCGCGAAGTAAACAAGCTGAGCGGACTGAGCAACGCAGGCGGCCCGGCGCAAAATAGCCCGCCGGGCGGCGGCTCAACCTTAACAGTGACGTCACCTCCCCCAAGTGCCTCTCTTTCCCATGCTCCACCTCTGTGCATGAGCGTGCCGGGGCGAGCGTTTTCTTGGTCAAAGTTTGCCCGCTTAAAGCGTCGTTGTCTAGTCGAACCTCGCGGAAAAAAACGTTCATAAGCATGTTGTAAGAGATTGCGGATACCGAATTCACAATCAATACCCAAATTTAGAACCTCTTCAGTGTCCCTTTATTGACCGGCTTTGTCAACACGCTTCTAACATCAGGAATAGTCGTGATGGTTTTTTGGCATTGTATTGCAGCATGTGTGGCTGCCAAACACTTCTGCACGACACCATAGTTGTAGGAAGAAACAGACATAAAACGACAAGAAAAAGTATCGAGGCAGAGAAGATTTGTAGATTAGGGCTGAATCAACAACCCCTAGATTCCAAAGACCTTTTCGATGGTAGCATGACGTCACGCGATGAGTACGCGCGGGCGCTACATTTCGGTATTCCGGAGTGTCCCACTCACTTCTACTGGTGTTGTAAGACTCTGTGTTGGGTGCAAAGTACCATGTCATGTCATGGAAAAGCTTTCTCGGGCACAAGCGAAGCATCCTTCACGTAGTTTTACTCTCGTAAGAAAAAAAAACACATAAGCATTACACCTGCGCATGAAAAAAAAAGAAAAAAGATCGCTGTTGTAAACACGCTACATATGAAATACACTACACGTAGTAATAACCTGCGAATAGCTGTTCCTTCATAATTATTTAGCTGTGGTATACACACGAAGTCATTAAAAAATTAAAGAAAAAAAGAGCGCCACAGTGGTATGCATAACATAGCCATCAAACGTAGCTTTTTTTTTAACACGACACCATGAAGTTTCTTTAGATCTTTGGGCCGGGCAAATACTGCACCAACGATTCTCCATTAACAAAATAAAGACAGCAAGAAAGGAAAAAAAAAAGAAAATCACTTTCGGAAGCTGGTTTTTACAACTGCAATGAAAGAAAATCAAATTATTGTTTTTGTCGACTTATGTTTTATTTCTTGCATCCCATCATGAGAATGACATTTTTATTGTCAAAATAACTTCCTACATTACACGCTTGGCATCGGAGATGGTTGCAAACATCAACATGCAGAAAACAAAGCACCGATAACAAACAAGGCGTAGTTTATGGCAGTACAAGCAAAATAGAACTTCCTTAAACTATACTGTGAGAAAGCTATCCTTCTTATCACTCTTTATTTAAAAATGCACCCCACTGCTCAGTGAATATTTCTACGAAGCACTGTCGGAAATGAAGAAGACAGCAAAGAGAAAGACAACGCTCGCTGACATCCATGTGGACTTGGCTTTGCCTTGTATGTCTGGCGTTACATGTTAAACACACTTTGTAAGTATACTCTACAATGCCTTTTCTCCCCATAACATTTTGGTGAAGAGTGCGAGTTCTCCCTTTCACCATCACGACTATTCTCCGTAGCAGACGCCAGTTGACTGCCTCTGCTATGTCTACTGAAGAGGAATACGAAGATGCATCAGAAACGACTCCAACCGTGCCTCGGCCAGCCGGGCCTGCCACGCCGCAACAAACTTCCGCTAACCGTCCCATCGTCCTGACCCAACCACACGACCCGGGCACCTTTTCCAGCACTGACAACAAAAATGTCGAGGAATGACTTTAGCTATACGAACTGGTGAGCACACTATACAACTGGGATCCGAGGCTCATGTTGGGCAATTTTCTATTTTACCTTGATGGCATGGCGAAAGTTTGGTTTTCCAATCACGAAGAAAAGATCACCAGTTGGGACCTATGCAAACACAAACTCATCGACCTCTTCGGCAAGACTATTGGGCGTCCTCGTTCGGCGCAGAAAGAACTCGCGTGTTGACTACAGTCCTGCACGGAGTCATACGCGACTTACATTCAGGATGTGCTCGCCCTCTGCCGCACGATTGATGAAAAGATGCCGGAATCCAAAAAGGTCGCGCACATCTTTAAGGGAATCGCAGATAATGCCTTCACTCTCCTCGTGTTCCGCAACTCGTCGACAGTCGACAACGTTGTTAGCGAATGTCTGCGCTATGAAGAAGCAAAAAGTCATCACATAGCTCCTAATTTTTTCACACCTTCCCAGCACAGCGGCGACGTCTACTTGCAAGGATATCCATCCGCCACCTGCTCCTGCTGCAGGTGAGAACATTGTACACCTCGTCCGCCGTGAAATCGAAGCTGCAGTTCCAGTCCCCATGCAAAGTTGTGGCCCCGACGATTCCTACACGATTTCTTCAATACAGACCATCGTACCACAGGAGCTCGCTAACGTTGGACTCCAGACGCTCTGCCCCGTGAACAGATCTGACTACCATCCACTCTGTCCTTCTGATCTGCCCCAAAACCCGTACACCCGTCCTCTGTAGGGGAACCCAGCGGAATGGCGAACTCCTGACGACAGGCCCATTTGCTTCTGTTGTGAACCCGTCGGCCACATTTCCCGCCACTGCCATAGTTCCTGAAACTCTCAACCCTGGTCCAACTATTCCAACAATAGGCGTTCTCCTGTTAGTTCCCGACTGCCCAACCACGAAGACGATGCTGCAATACCATCGATGCCTCCCCGACTGCACCGCTCTCCTTCACCGTCAAGTCGCCTTTCTCGTTCTCAACTCTTCGTTCTCCTTCCCCTTCCTCCTACCGCCGCTCCTCGAAAAACTAATGGGCGCAGCTCCTAGAGATGAGCCTGCCGTGACAACCGGACCCCAAATTCCTCTGCTAACACTACCTGGACACAACAACCTAATCGAAGTAGGTGTCAACGGCACATCTGTCATAGCACTAGTTGACACCGGCGCTTACGTGTCAGTTATAAACTTGAACTTCCGTGCAAAACTACGGAAGGTTTTCACTCTAGCTCCGATCACTGTACTCTGTGTAGCCGATGGTACGACTACAGTTATCAGTGGGATGTGTACTGCTCGGGTCACTGTTGCCGGACGCCACACCTCTGCTTTGTTTTATGTATTGGAGCAATGCCCGCATGAGCTGATCTTAGGACTTGATTTTCTATCCTCCCATTCATCTCTCATTGACTGTGCTACGGGTGTCGTCCAACTTGCTCTACCATATGCTGTTGAGCCTAGTGATGCTGAACCAAGGACGCTACATTCCTGCGATTACGTTCACGCTCCTTCTCTATCCGTTATGTATATTGTGGTATCTCCTGATCCACCCGTTCCTGATGGTGATTAGGTCGTGTCACCCAACCCTGCCGTCCTCTGCTCACAAAACGTCACGTTCCCGCACACGGTCATCAGTATAAAGGACAATGCCACATGTCTCCCTCTCCTCAATTTAGGACTATGCTCACAAATCCCGCCCCATGGTATGTCCCTTGCGTCCCTTGCCCCGGCCTGCGACTACCACATTTCCGTTTTAACAGTGGATAACCCATCACCCACAAGCATTGATTTCGGTCAAACTGCTTTCAAAAGGATCACAAAAATGATCGCATCAGACCTTTCAGCTGAACATGTGCACGCTCTTCGTGTCCTTTTCGCTTCATACCAAGACGTATGTCACCTCAACAACTGACCACTTGGCTAGACAACCATTGTGAAGCATCGGATCAAAATTGGCGATGCCAACCTGATACACCGGCGACTCTATCGTGTTTCTTCGACTGAGCCTCAAATCATACAAAAAGAAGTTGACAAAATGCTTGCCCAGGACATCATAGACCTTTTTTCAAGCCCTTGGTCTTCCCCTGTCACGCTCGTCAGAAAGAAGGACATCAGCTGGCACTTTTGCATCGATTACCGAAATCTCAACAAGGTAACAAAAAAAAGACGTGTTCCCCCTACCACGCATAGATGACGCCCTTGAGTGTCTCAATCGTGTGAAATATTTCTCTTCAATAGACCTTCGTTAAGGTACTGGCAGATTACAGTTGATCACATGGACTGTGAAAAGACCGCATTTATTACACCTGACGGCCTTTATTGGTTTAAAGTAGTGCCATTCGGGTTATGCAATGCCCCAGCTACGTTCGAACGAATGATGGACGCTTTACTACACGGTTTCAAGTGGTCAATAGGCTTATGCTGCCTTGTTTTTTCGCCGACTTTTGTGACACACCTCGAGCGCCTCTCAACAGTTTCTTTCGTTTTCCGAAAGGCAGGCCTCCAGCTCAACTTGTCGAAGTGTCGCTTCGGCCGTCGGCAGCTTATTGTCCTCAGACATCTTGTCGATTCTTCATATGTTCGTCCTGATCCCGACAAAGTGCACGCAGTCAAGGATTTTCCAGTGCCGACCTGTGTGAATGACGTTCAAAGCTTTGTAGGCCTCTGCTCCTACTTTCAAAAATTTGTACGCAATTTAGCCGACATTGCACGCCCTCTAACAAACCTACTGAAGAAGAATGTGGTTTTTGTCTGGGGTCCTGAACAAGCCACTGCATTTCCTGAACTGACCATACGCCTAACGTTGCCACCGATTCTTGGCCACTTTGATATATTCGCTCCAACAGAAGTGCGAACCGACGCCAGCGGCCATGGCATTGGCGCTGTTTTGGCACAGCAACAGCATGGTAGTGACCACGTCATTGCATACGCTAGCCGTCTTTTATCACCAGTGGAGCGCAATTATTCCATCACCAAACGCGAATGTCTTGTGCTCGTTTGGGCCGTAGGCAAATTTCGCCTATATTTGTATGGACAGCCATTCACTGTTGTCCCGGACCAACATGCCTTATGCTTGCTGTCATCATTCAAAGACCCTACCAGACGGCTGGGACAGTGGGCGTTGCAGCTACAAGAGTACACATTTACCGTCTATAAAACGCGCCGACAACACAAGGACGCTGATTGTTTGTCTCGTCACCCAGTAGATACACCAGATCTTCCCGTGAGCAGCAAATCCACTTGCATCCTGGCGCTTTCCACATTGGCAAATATCGGAGAGGAGCAACAACGTGATCCTCACTTGAGAGATCATCAACCGATTTAGTGACCCCACTACGCCTCCAACTCTTCGTATGTTTGTGCTACATAATGGTGTTCTATACCGTTACAACATGCATCCTGACGGTCCTGACTTGCTGCTGGTCATACCTACACATATGCGTCAGACTGTTCTCGCGCAGTTGCATGACATTCCTACTGCTGGTCACCTGGGCGTCTCAAGGACATATGACCATGTTCGATGCCGCTTCTTTTGGCCCGGTATTTACTGCTCTGTTCATCGTTGCGTAGCTTCGTGCAAATCGTGTCAGCAACGCAAAACACCGGCCACCCTTCCAGCAGGACGCCTTCAACCCATAAAGATACCATCTCAAACATTTTAGAAAGTTGGTCTTGATCTCCTTGGCCCTTTTCCTCTATCCATGAGAGGAAACAAGTGAATAGCTATTGCCACCGACTACACGACTCGGTATGCAATCACACATACTATCCTTACCAGTCATGCAACCAAGGTTACAGACTTTCTGCTCGAGGACGTCATGCTTCGCCATGGCGCTCCTCGACAGCTCATTATAGACTGGTGTCAATACTTTCTATCAAAGGTAAACCAAGACATTCTGCATGCTTGCACTACAAAACACAAGTTCACCACTGCGTATCACCCGCAGACCAACGGCTGAAGCGAGCAGTTCAACAGAACGCTTATGGACATGCTCGCCATGTATGTTTCGCCGGATCATCGTGACTGGGACAAATTTTTTAGGTTCGTAACATTTGCGTACAATATGTCTCGACATGACTCTACAGGTTTCCCTCCATTTTTTTTCTTGTACGGACAAAAACACACGCTGCTTTTCGGCACGCTCCTTCCGCCCGTTCATGATACATCAGCAATACGATTGTGATGCAATCGCTAGAGCTGAGGAGGCATGCGAAGTTGCCTGCTTTCGGCTTAACACTTCGCAAGAACAGCAACGACTAATCTATGACGTTTGCCACCGGTATATCCACTTTAATCCTGGTGACATGGTCCTTCTTTGGACACCCTCACGGCGAGTTGGTCTTTGCGAGAAGTTGACTTCTCTATACTCTGGTCCATACCGAGTCTTGCACCAAGTCACTGACGCCACGTACAAAATCGAACCTCTGGAGGTCACCACAGCGTGATCATCTGACATCGTTCACGTCACACGACTAAAGCCATTCCACTCCGACCAGCCAAGCACTGGGTCGATGCCTTCGCTGCCGGGGGTGATGCTACAAAGCGCTGTTGGAGATGAAGAGGATGACAGCAAAGAGAAAGACAGCGCTCGCTGATATCCGCGTGGACTTGGCTCTGACTTGTATGTGTGGCGTTACCTATTTAGTAAGTAGTAAATAGTAAAACCTAGTACAAATACTCTACGACGCCTTTTCTCCCTATAAGAATATTCACAAGAAATGCAAGATTGTTCATCTTTGTGTTGAAGTATTCTAATTATGTACAGAAAGAGTAGTCCCTTTCGACAATTACAGCTGTTGCAGCTAAGGAAGAAGACTCATGCGCTTGATGAAGCAATAATACAATTCTTAACCTTCTAACGCACTGTTGCCGTGAAATCCTTCTGAGGGATAGCTTGACGCCACTTTTTCTGTGTGTCATAACTTGAGAATCAATACGTGTACTTTTAGTCTACTCTCATAGTTTCCATGGCAGCCAAGAACACAACACAGGCCCATGTTGCACGAACTTGCAGTCATTGTGAGACTATGCAATTTGCGCCAGACGTTTCATCATGCATTAACACGTGTACACCGAAAAAAGAACCGTCCCACAGACACGAAGAGCACCGAATTGAGCATGAACACACAGAACCAAAACACAAATGTGGAGCACGGACTGTTGTGGAGCACGAACTGTTGGCATGATGTAGCACAGGGGGAAAGAAAGATGTAAAGAGGGCTGAAAAATTTTTAGAGGGTGTTGGCTGAACTGCGCCAGCAACCCCTCTTTCGGGCGTTGCCAAAAAGAATTGTTCTCCTTGAGATTGTAAGATTTTCGCAGGGAAGTTGTAGGCTTGACTGTTTTGCTTGTTTTTTCGCATTTTGAGAGAATATATGTGTACGCTCTTCGAAATAAATCTTGTTAGAAGTAAACACTCCCTTTCGTCCTTTCTCTTGTCCTGTGTCTCATATTTTTCATGCTACGTGCTGAGTTATGCTGAGTTTGAGCCATCAGTGCGGTATAGTCAGCATCAACTTCTTGAGCCCAGAGCCAAAAAGTTTGCGCGCTAGTGCGATGTGTATAAATTTGCTGGTTAAGCAGCTCATCAAAACTTTGACGGAGCTGAATCACTTCAGTTATGGTCTGAGGGTTATTGGGCACAAGCATATGAAAAGTATCATCATCAATGCTCTTCATTAGTATATGCTTTATTCTGTCAGTCCCCGTTATACTCTCATCCACATGCCGACAGAGGCTGACAACATCCTCATGCTTTTGTCAGAAATACGTCAGTGCTTCTCTCCCAGGCGGAAAGCAAGTTTTTAGTTCGTAGGTTGTGATTAGGGTGGTCCCCAATCAATGGATGAATGGCTTGCTGCTCATGTCTGGGCCTACAAATTCTGATGCAGAATATGATGAATAAACAGTCTAAAGTCTGTGCTTTCCTTGACCTCTTCCCTCCATTTCTCGCTGGGCAAAGTCAGCCATATCTTTGTGGTCTGTACAGCAATACGAACAAACTAGCCCAGCAAAGAGTACTACTTGACTACAATGACTCAAGATCGTTGGAGTTCAAATTCCTCACCTCTGCCAGCTTCACCCCTCATGAACAACTGCACAAAAAGCAAATATTTGAAGGTTATTTCGAAGCCTCCAATTGGCTGAGTCTACCATGTTACTCTACTCTAGCAGGACTCGCCATTGGCCGAAATGGAAGGGCATAGTCTGCTGCTTGTGCCTTTGCATGTCGCAAGTACTTAGAATTACCTAGAGGGGACTATGGCACTGCGATTGTTCAGAAACTACGGCAATGATGGGTCACAAGATAAGCGTCTTCCTTTCCTTCCAAGCCTTGACTCTTTCATGCCAAATGGGTCACAAAATTCGCCTAGTTCCCACGTACGTGCGACTGTTTATGTTCGTGTTTTGGTTTAGTTTCTAACAATACAACGGACCGTTGTGAACTTTGTGGGAAGATTTGAATTAGTGAGCCTAAAAGGTTAAGGCGAGGAAGTAGAACTGCTCAACATTTGCTGATTTTTGTTTCGTGACCAGCAAGCTCCAAGCCATGCTAGGCCAAATAGAGCCGAAAGAATGCAGATTAGACAGATATGTGTACTACCTATCATTCCCATGCTAACTCACACATTGGAACTCTTATAGACACTAGCGCCAGAATTTCCTCTAGTGTATTTATAGGAAACTCTATAGTCACACAATCACGGCTGTCGAGAACTACGCCATCTTGTGGTACCTGCACACTCATTCTGTAAGCAATCATTGCATAAAAAAACACTGCAAGCTAAACTGGCTAAGCCACCGCAAGTGGAAGCTCAATTATGAGGTAATCGCAGACAGGCATCTCGGTACATTGCGCTTGTAGGTTCTGCTTATCAACAGGTCGGACTTCCTCACGAAGATCATAGCGGAAACACTCTGTACATGTGAACAAGCACGATGTTTTTTTTAATCGTCGGGCATTGCAGCTGAGCTCACTGCTCGGAGTCGTGGCTAAGCCTAACTAGCTCTGCTCACGACATCAATACATGGCTTGCATGTGACGTCACCATTGCTGCTGTCCTGTTGCGGTAGCCATATTGGTGAACAGGTACACCCGTGAGGTGCTCAAACGACCGTACGTAACAGCCGTACTACAAAAGTATTCAGTACGACACAGCTGACAGAGCCGCATCGCCACAGTCACTTTCTTTTTCATGAGCAGTGTCAGGCACATCATGCCTCCGGTTAGCACAAGGCAGCTGTTAAATTCAGCATACTATTCGGAACTGATAAGGCAAGGATATTCTCACTGCGAGAAAAGATGCGGTTTTGCAATAAAGTGAATCCCTATGTGCTTCGACTCAAAACAAACACTGCGGACACGACTTCGAACATCTCCACCTTCTATGAAGTGTCGCACGAAAAAATCATGACTTATTTGGTTTTCAGCCCTCACTTCGTGTGATGAATGAAGTGGCCGTGCGTGATCGTGAAGATAGAATTGTGTTTGAAGTGCGCGCCACAGAGACAGTCGAAGAAGACGACGCAGGAAAATCAGAGCAGGTGGTGGTGCAAAGAAGAAGGAGGGAGGCAGACGTGGCTGGAAGGAAGAAGCAAGGTTGAAGAACCAGGGCGTGGGAGCTGTGAGCCGTCGGGTTGCGGACTCGAGGTCTCAGCAGGCTCCCACCTGGGGCCATACCAGCCGTCCTTGCAGTTCGGGCCTGGCGTGGGCGAAACGTCGCCAGGACGTTTCCGCCAGGCGAGTCCGGCACCTACGGCAGCGAGCGACAGCCAGCGTTCGAGATAGGCATGGCAAACGCCATGCGTGCTCCAGGTCAACGACCTCCGCAGTGAGCCGCGTTCTTGGCCGCGGCTGTCATTGGACTTACCAGGCTACCCAAGCATCGGCCATCCCTTCCCAGAGTTGAGTTTGCCGCCGGGACTTGACCACCGCCTTCCTCTCCGGTGAACTCTTTGTGTTTTTATGCCCTTGTGACTCTCACACCAGCATTCCAAGCATGTTCTATTTTTTTCCCTTACTTCATTTATTATTAGCCTTTTCATGTCTTTTGTAAATACATTTTTTTGTGTGAGTGCATAAACGGCCTCGTTACTGCCCGATGACGATTGAGTCATCGCAGGTTTCCGTACAGAAACACGAGCGTCTCGTCTAGAGCTTTGTCTCTCTATACAGCTCGTTACATTGGCGTCCAAGGCGACAGGACGAAGCCGTTTATTGCATTAATAGTTACTGTTCCCTGGTTACATTTTGCTAGAAAAAAAAAAGAGAGATCAAAGATGAGTTCAAATTTAATGGCACTGGCGTTGCGCATGGGGCTAGAGGGAGCTGAGTTAAGGGCTTGGGTAGAAGAACGGGAGTCTCGAGCCCGAGAAGAGAGGGCTGCAGAACGTGAAGCAAGGAAAGAGAAGATGGAGCGGATGGAGTTAGAACGGCGACTTCAGAAGGAATGCCAGATGACTATACAGTTGCGTCTTCAACTCGCTCAGGCTGAAGGCGTTAGAGAGTCAGTGGTGGCTGACCAAGGCCAACCAGTTCGAGCATCTCCTACCATTAATCCTCACAATTTCATGCCAGGGTTTAACGAGAACCGGGACGACT
The DNA here is from genome assembly GCF_043290135.1 of Rhipicephalus microplus. Classification (NCBI taxonomy): domain Eukaryota; kingdom Metazoa; phylum Arthropoda; class Arachnida; order Ixodida; family Ixodidae; genus Rhipicephalus; species Rhipicephalus microplus. Next base: position 258,475,716 of record NC_134702.1, read on the forward strand.
TAGACGCATACCTAAAAAGGTTTGAGAATGTTGCTACCGATCAAGAATGGCCAAAAGACAAGTGAACCACGGCCCTAAGTTTGTGTTTGAGCGGGAAGGCTCTCAAGGTCTTTGGTCGTCTGTCGCCAGAAGAGGCTCTCGATTATGACAAAACCAAGTTGGCGCTACTGCAACGATTTCGTTTCACGGCGGAGGACTACCGTAAAAAATTCCGACACAGCAAGCCACAAGATGGTGAAACGGGCGTGCAGTACGCAACGAGGCTAACAAGCTTCTTCGACAGATGGGTTGAGATGTCGAAAACGGAAAAGGAATACTCATCAGTTCGGAATCTCATAGTAGCGGAGCTATCTATAAACAACTGTCATGATAAGGTGGCGTTATTTTTGCGAGAGAGAAACTGCCGTAAGCTTGAAGAGATGGCGGAAGCGGCCGACAACTTCTTAGAAGGTCAGCGACAGTCAAACTTGCTTGTTTTCCGTGACAAATGGGAGAACACTCCTGCAGGAAAAGGCGGTAATTCAACTTCAAAGGCTTCCACATGATGTTTTGTGTGTGACAAGATTGGTCACAGAGCTGCAGAATGCCGCGCTCGGACAAGGCAACCATACTGTGGGTATTGTCGTAAAACTGGGCACGACACCCAAGCGTGTACCAAGATACCCAGCACTACCCGGAAAGCCTCATGTATATGGTCGCAAAGGAAGAACCTTAACGAAGCCGAGCAGGTGGAGGACGAAAAAAGCGAAGAGAGTATGGCTAGTGCAGTGAATACCGAACCAAGGGTGACGAAGCATCAGATGCCCGTGTTGCAGGGCGTGATCTTCGGCAAGACTGCCTCAGTATTACGGGACACAGGAAGTAATACGATGGTCGTGCGGCGTTCCCTCGTGCCAGGCGGAGCACTTACGGGAACGACGGCAACATTGTTCTTGGCGGATGGAAGTAGAATTAAGGTTCCAGAGGCAAAGGTGGAAATTTTTTCACCATACTTTTCAGGCGTATGCATCGTAAAATGCATAATTTCCCCGTTATACGACATTATCGTGGGAAATGTGCCGGGATCACGTCAGGCTCACGACCCTGATACAACATGGAAAGAGAAGCTTGCTGTACCGAAATTAGAGACGGACAGCGTAGCACGTAAACGATACAAGGAGGAAAGTTATCACTTGAACCACTTGCTGAGCGGCATCAAGAGCACAAGGTCTAAGCCGGATTCAGCCACACTCAAGGTCGACAGTTTGAAAATGACCAAAAAGGATCTCGAAACTGCGCAAGCAGAAGACAAGACCTTGGATAACTGCAGAAACAAAGTCGGACAACTATATTATGGAAGGGGATCAACCCATTATTCGTTTACCATAGAAAGGGGGATAGTCTACCGCCATTACTGGTTATCCTCTGGCAAAATGATAAAACAGGTGGTAGTTCCCTGCAAATTGCGCAGCCAAGTCTTTGAGATGGCGCACGAAAGTCTGATGTCAGGACATCAAGGTACGAAAAGAACCATTGATCGGGTACTAGGATCGTTCTATTGGCCTGGAGTACAGGAAGAAGCTAAAAGATATGTTCGATCTTGTGATACGTGCCAAAGAACGTACCCGAAAAGCAAAGTAGGCAAAGCACCACTTGGCCAAATGCCGTTGATTGAGACACCATTCGAGCGAGTGGCAGTTCACATTATCGGACCCTTGAAACCAGTCTCTAACAAGGGTAACCGATACATTCTGACAATGGTTGACTTTGCGACACGTTATCCGGACGCAGTGGCCCTGCCCGCGATTGATTCGGCGACTGTGACAGAGGGCCTGTTGGAAATGTTTTCACGCACTGGATTTCCCCGTGAGATTCTGTGCGATCAGGCATCTTGCTTCATGTCCGAGTTGATGAGAGAAGTCAATGCATTGTTATCCATCAAACATCTAATTTCGACACCCTACCACCCTATGTGCAACAAGATGGTTGAACGCTTTAATGGCAGGCTGAAACAGATGCTGCGAAAACTATGTCAAGAGGATCCGAAATCATGGGACCGGCTGCTCGCTCCACTCCTTTTTGCATACCGAGAGGTACCCCAAACCAGCATGGGATTCTTGCCGTTTGAACTTATCTATGGGAGATATGTTAGAGGCCCTCTCGGTATATTGAAGGAGATATGGACGGGAGAACACATCAGTGATTAAGTAAAAACAACGTATGGCTACGTCTTGGATCTTCGAGATCGTCTTGAGAAGACGTTGCAACTAGCCCATGAGAACTTGTCACAAGCGAGAAAAACTCAAAAGCAGTACTATGATCGGGGAAGCAAGAACCGTCTGTTAGAAATGGGAGATCTTGCTTTGATCTTACTCCCTACCACGGAGAATAAGTTATTGATGCAATGGAAAGGACCTTTTCCAGCCGTTGGAAAGAAAGATAACCACGACTATTTATTGGACCTGGGACATGGCAACAAACTGTTCCACATAAATATGCTGAAGCGCTATGAAAATCGGCAGCCGAGGACAACCCCTCAAACAGCATCTTTCGTGGTCATGGAAGAGGACGAGACAGACACGCCATTACTAGTCTGCAAGACTACCCGAAGCGTTGGCGTGGAAGCAATTCCTATAGCCGAGGGACTGGAAGAAGAGAAGCGTGTTGCGCTTGAAAAGATTGTAGCCGCTTATGACTATGTCTTTTCCGACATCCCCGGAAAGACAAACATTTTGGAGTGCCGCCTTCAGTTGACAACATCTGAACCTATTAACACTCCACAGTGCCCTTTGCTGATAGCAATGAAGGAAGTCGTCGAGAAGGAAGTTCAAGACATGCTGAAGCTTGGCGTCATCGAGAGATCGAATTCTCCTTATAATTCACCACTGGTTGTCGTCAAGAAGCCGGATAACACTTATCGTATGTGTGGGCTTTCGGCGTATCAATGAGATTCTAATCTCCGATGCCGAACCCATACCACGAACGGACATAATGATCACCGAGGTCGGCACCAAGAGATATTTTTCCAAGTTCGATCTGACGAAAGGCTATTGGCAATTCCCACTCCATCGGGCTTCAAGACCAGTCACTGCCTTCTCGACGCAGTCAGGATATTACCAATTCATATATATGCCTTTCGGCATCAAGACGGCTTCCGCAGTGTTCACGAGATTAATGAGGACTCTTCTTCAGGGTGTGGAAAACGTAGTCCATTACATTGACGACGTTCTCGTAGCTACAGCGACCTGGGAGGAGCACTTGGAGACTTTACAGCACTTGTTGCAGCGAGTCCGTGAAGCAGGACTAACCATCAAGCCTCAGAAATGTGAAATCGCCGTGTAATCCATCATCTTCTTGGGTCATCGGTTGGGAGGCGGAACTATTCAACCAGTAGAAAGTACTGTGGTGAAGAATGCTAACGCAACTCGACCCGAGACCAAGAGGCAGCTGCGATCGTTCCTGGGATTAGCAGGATACTACCACGATTTAATACCTCGATATGCCGAAAAGGCCCAGCCTTTAACGGAATTAACCAAGAAAAGGGAGAAGAACAAGATCTGCTGGAACCAAGAAAGAGAAACGGCTTTTGAGACACTGAAGCAAGCCATCTCATCAGGACCTGATCCGAGCTCCTGATCCGAAACGCACATTCGGACTGCGTTCGGATGCGTCTGACACCTGTATCGGGGCAGTTCTCATGCAGGACCACGATGGTGTGTTACATCCAGTGTCATACGCCAGCCGACAGCTATTGCCGCGAGAACAGAATTACTCCACCATAGAACAAGAATGTCTGGCACTAGTGGGGGCAATAGAAAAGTTTCACATCTTTGTGTACGGAACGCAGTTTGTTGTGCAAACTGATCACCAACCATTACAATATCTAGCTAAGGCCAAACACCTGAACAGCAGAGTACTGAGATGGAGTCTGGCATTACAAGAGTATTCTTTTGTTATTCAACATATTAGAGGCTCAGATAATTCAGGTGCCGATTTCATAAGTAGGCTGTAACCTAAGCTTTCACGGAAGTGTATTGCAACTAATTTACAGTTTGTCTACAATGTATATTTCTGAACCACGTGGTTTATTCACCAGAAGAAAACAGTCATCTTGCCATGGCTGACTACATGTTTTTTTTTCCTTTTTTTTTTATGTGTGAGAGTGTGTGAACATTTATTGTGGACATATGTCACCTCTATTCACTGGTGCGGTGCAGTGGTCTTGTGCGGACACGTGGTGATTGCGACTAAAACGTGGCTAGAAAGTTTTTTTTTTTTTTTTTTTTAGAAAGAAAAAACTTTTTCAGAAGGAGGGGCATGTGTGATGAGTGAAGTGGCCGTGCGTGATCGTGAAGATAGAATTGTGTTTGAAGTGCGCGCCACAGAGACAGTCGAAGAAGACGACGCAGGAAAATCAGAGCAGGTGGTGGTGCAAAGAAGAAGGAGGGAGGCAGACGTGGCTGGAAGGAAGAAGCAAGGTTGAAGAACCAGGGCGTGGGAGCAGTGACCCGTCGGGTTGCGGACCCGAGGTCTCAGCAGGCTCCCACCTGGGGCCATACCAGCCGTCCTTGCAGTTCGGGCCTGGCGTGGGCGAAACGTCGCCAGGACGTTTCCGCCAGGCGAGTCCGGCACCTACGGCAGCGAGCGCCAGCCAGCGTTCGAGATAGGCATGGCAAACGCCATGCGTGCTCCAGGTCAACGACCTCCGCAGTGAGCCGCGTTCTTGGCCGCGGCTGTCATTGGACTTACCAGGCTACCCAAGCGTCAGCCGTCCCTTCCCAGCGTTGAGTTTGCCGCCAGGACTTGACCACCGCCTTCCTCTCCGGTGAACTCTTTCTGTTTTTATGCCCTTGTGATTCTCACACCAGCATTCCAAGCATGTTAAATTTTGTCCCTTACTTCATTTATTATTAGACCTTTCATGTCTTTTGTAAATACATTTTTTTGTGTGAGTGCATAAACGGCCTCGTTACTGCCCGATGACGATTGAGTCATTGCAGGTTTCCGTACAGAAACACGAGCGTCTCGTCTAGAGCTTTGTCTCTCTATACAGCTCGTTACACTTGGTTACCCCAGGCAAAATAAAGATGTACAAGTCAATGAATTGCATGACTTCTTTACCAGCGGCTGGGCAGCAAGACTGTCTGCAAAGGAGCTTTGCGACCGTAAATTTGATGACCGGTTTATCAAAATGACCCACTCGCCAGCGCAAGGAGATCAAAAAACAATGCCCAAATGCTGCTGAATCGAGAAAGACTACCTAATGTGTGCACAGAGTTCTCATGCGAGTGCAGTGAGATGCTTGCGCGGCAGCCCATTTTTCGATCACACATACCCTTGACTGTCCGTGTTTGCTTTGTATGAACATTGAGGAATGTATGTAGTATGTGTGCTTTGAGGAGTACCGAAGGTTGTCACTGCATGCGGACCGTCATCAAGAGCGATCCACATTTAACTTCATCAAAATGCATCGGCCTGTGTGGCGAGCGGCAAGGCGCCGCTCGCCACTTTTCGCGACGCTGTTATCGCGCGCTCATGTCGTGCAGCGCCTGCATGCTTGAAGATGTAGCCGAATCGTAGAGATGGTGCACAGTCTTGATTCGTCTAGTCAAACAACACAGACGGCTTTCCTACGAACACAAGAGCATCCACATTAGTTAATGCTTCTTCATATCTCCTTTATTTTTTTGCTTTCCTACTACAGAATGGAGTGGAATGGCATCTTCAGGGGAGAATGGAGGCTTGAAATAACATTAAAAAAGGATAACATCGCTAGAGAACAGATCAATAACATGGCTCCAATTACACTCTCTTTCGAGACAACTTTCAATCATAGTTTCTTAGAGTTGCATAGATAATCGCTTTCAGTATGAAACAAGATGCAAACTTTTATTCAGATATGAAAAACTAAGGACCAGTTATTAGACAACACCTAGTTGCCTTTTCTGAATTTTCATATCATTACCCACTGTCTCTTGCTGCTTTGTCTTGGCAGTATTCCCAAGGCTGTTTCACATGATGATGCATGTCAGGTCGCTAATTGTCTCTGCCTTGTCTGCATATGAGTCTGTTGTACAGTCCAGCCCGCTTATAACAAACCTGAGCGTGACGCGGCATTTGTTCGCTGTATCCCAAAGTTCATAATAAATGAAACACAGCTTTTAAAAAAAAGTTGCAAGTGAAAACACAAACTTTTTTGCCCCAAAAAGTCCGTGATGCACGTGTTTCGAATAGCAGAAGCGATAAGGGCGGGCTCGAGTTCATTTAAAATGGCAGGGTGCTCGTTCGCGGAGGCCCGTGGCGTAAGCTGCATGAGGCACTGGCTCCAAAGTTTCATTCGTTCTCACAATCCGATTCCTCAAAATCGCTCTTGCCACGTACTTCATTCACAATGCCCCAATCCATGCACGGTTCCGCAGTGTCGGCATCATCATCGGCCATAATTAAACCATCATAACAGATGTCCCACCCGCTCTTTCAGGTCGGAGTCGACGACGCGCTGCCACAAATCGCTGCCACAGTGGTCCTGTTCGGAAGCTTCACGCTCGGGATCGGGCCCGACGTTAATGAAGTCGGCCTCTCAAAAACAGTTTCACGCTCATGTAGCCGTCAGCGCCGCCCACGAAATATTCACCATCTCCATACCGGGATGCCCGAAGCGGCAAGTTGGCTGCGAGGTGGTCAACAGCTACAGTCAAACCTCAATGTATATCGAACACGGATATATCGATTTATTGCCCATATTGAACGGTTCCTATATCACGCGGGAAAACGCATGCATTATTGATTTTTATTTTGAACAAAGTTTGACATATAATGGATATATCGAACTCAGCCACCCCAAACCGCCCGCGCTCCATTGACAGGCGGCGAGCTTTCCCGCAACTCTCGAAAGTAGCGGTAGAGCGGCGGGCGTTTACGAATGCTGCACACATCGATGGCGCCGAGAGCACCACTTTTAAGGTAGCGCCGTACGCGCACCGCAGCCTTGCAGCTTGCAGTCGTTGCAGTCTCTATGGTGTCAACGGCACACTGCGCACTTGTTGGGAGGATTCGCTCGCAGGATTTCAAGCTGGACGGTTGTGCCCTCGCGATCTCCGACGCCAGCGTAGCTCCCGCCGACTGGTTCGCCCTCCGCGGTCTCCTGACGCCGTGCAGCTCTCGCATTGTGGCGCCCCGCCCTTGGACTGCTTCGACCGGATCCCCACTTTCCTATCCCCTTCTTTTTTCCGTGGCTTGCCTGTCTATTTCTTCATCTATTTCCTTCTATTCTTTTTATCCCTCCTTCACCCCACCCCTATAAGGCACTGCGTCGTGTCGCCTGAAGGCAGACAGAAATTAGGTGCCTTTTTCCTCTTCCTTACAACCACTACCACCACCACTTGTTGCAAGCTGCTCCCCCGTAGCATCGGCAGGCATCGGTCGTTGTGCTCGCAGTGTTCTTGCGTTCGGAGTTAGGCCTGTCGCGCACCACAGCGCGCGACAGGCCTGACTCCGAACGGCAGAGCTCACGGATGTGGAGATTGTCGCCGAAGCTACTGCTGAGCAGCCAAATGAAGACTCTGCCGAGGTGGATCCCTCAAGCGCTGATGGTGCCCCGCTCCCGACATCAGCTGAGGTCGTAGCTGCCTTGGCCCTTGTGCGCCGCCACTGCGGCGTGATTGAAGGCACCGGCCTATCACTTATGGATCGCCTGGACTATATTGAGGACGCAGTCATCAAACACGCCATGGCCAACAAAAAGCAGGCTACTCTTTTTCAATATTTTAAACCAACACAATAAATACTATGTTTGAATCTTCAAGTGAGTATTTACTGCACCACGCTTGAACGGTTCGTTGGTTGTTTTCAGCAAGCTGTTGACGCATTTTTTTCGTGATTTTTTTATATCGAATTCTGGATATATCGAACTATTTCGCGATTGCCGCGCCGTTCGATATATCGAGGTTCGACTGTATAAGCAAGCGCTCCGCAACGGGGCACCAACCGTAATTACTCGAATCTTACGTGCACCTTTTTTCCAGTTAAGCCAGTTCATAAATCGCATGCGCGTTGGAATCGAGTTCGAAAAAAAATGAATACGGTCATTCTATTGCCATTGGCATTTCCCAAATGGCTGCCCCCTACGTGCGTCAGCATGGCGCGTCGGCCATTTCTGCCAGTGTTTCCCATGTGCGGCACTTCGTACATGTGCTGAGGAGTTCGTCATCTTGTAGTGCATTAGCATCGACGGCATGGAAGGGCCGACTCCAAAAACTCGACGAGCGCACCACGATGCCACTTTTAAAAGAAAAGGCATCGTGTGTCCAGAAACGGACGGAAATCGGGCCGCATCGCAGTCGTTCGGAGTTCTCGAAACGTGTGTGCGGGACTGGCGGAAACAAAAGCAGAAGATTGTCGACAGCAAAGCTTCTTGAAAAGGCTTCAGTGAACCACTGTAGGGTTCGTTTCCGCAAATTGTAGAGCTGCTCACCGAGTATGTGCTTGAACAGCGAGCGGCACAGCGGCCCGTGACGACAGAACTGCTCCAAGTGCGGGCTATGCAATTAGCTTTAGGAAAAGGGCTAACGCGGAGCCAGTTCAAAGCGAGCAGGTGCTGGCTAACTAACTTCAGGAAAAGGAAAGGCTTTTCCCTTTGAAGGCAAACGGGCATATGCGAATAGTTTCCAGAGGAGTACGAAGAAAAGCTTCACAGTTTTGAGAGGTTCGTCCTCAACTTGCGGCACAACAACAGCTACCTGCTTGGGCAAATCAGGAATGCCAATCAGATGCCTCTTTACTTCGACACGCCTGGCACCACAACCGCTGAGAAAAAGGGGGCGAAGCAAGTTCGCGTGCTGACATCGGGCCACGAAAAAACTAGAGTGACGGCAATGCTCTGTTGCACGTCAGATGGGCACAAGCTTCCCCCGTACCTCATATTTAAATAGAAGACACTCCCGAAAGGAGTCGTTTTTCCGAGTAATGTGATCTTGCGGGCCAACGAGAAAAATGGGTGCGCGTTACAATCAATGACTTACTTTTTTTTTTCGTCGTGGAAACCGGGTGTGCGTTACAATCGAGGGCGCGGTAGAATCGAGTAAATACGGTAACGCGCGGATTACGCTTAAGCCAAGCGGTCACACTTTCAACGTTTGTTGAGCGGCAGGAAAAAGCATGCTAGTCCTCCCGTCGGCCGTCATGACCACACACGCACACCAAGAGCGAGCAAGACGCGCGCACGCAACACACATGCCAGAACGCGTCGAACAGCTCTGGGCCGTTTTCAGTAGGAAAACGAAACTAATTCGAGCCAGCATGGCGGGCGTCGCAGAGCGGAGGAGACGGGCGAAGGGGTTGTGATCAAGAGAAGAGAGCAGACTTGCGAGAGAAGGGCAAAGAGTTACTATAAAGAGAGAAGAGGATGCGGCGGGAGGGGAACCTTGAAAACCAAAACACACGGGAAGGAGGAAGGCTGGGTAGCTTATTTGAAAAGTCCACGAAACTGGCACATAGAAAAACTTGGAAAGAGTGCCTGCGCGCGCGGAAGTCAAAGCATGGCCGCCTGGATCAGTGCACGCGGCGGTGTTCGAAGAATCGGCGGCCGTAGTCAAAAAATTGTTTTGTTGCCCTGGCGGGTTTGCTTGGCATCACGAACTTCGATATTTCACGATTCGTTCCGCGCAAATTAACAGCCATTTTCGCGCTTCCGCACCTGCACGAAAGGGATGCTGAGCTGAGTGCGAAGTGAGTGAGAGCCAGTTCTAAACATGAAACGAATTGCAAATTATCAGAGTCAATGGGGTAGCGTACGCGCGTGCACTATACGGAGACTATCGGATACAGCCGCTGGCCGACGATGTTGGCAAATAGTCTGGTCACTCCAGGCTGGCGACGCCAACGACAGTACCAGCGATCAAAAACGGGGTAGATGGCCGACCGGCCTTCGAAAGATCAGTGGCAGTGTGAAAGCACCGGCCTCGTCTGGCAATGCGAGGTGCTCAGAGTAGCGGGGGACAAAGGACGGAGGGGTGCGTAACGACAAGCAGTCGGGGCATGGAGGAAGGAAACAGCTTTCCTTCCTCCATGGGTTGGGGAGAGTGGCAACTAGAGGGTCGCGGAGGCAGGGCCGGCACTAACAATAAGAATATATGGGCAACTCGCCGATGCCTAATCGGTGGTCGAAATTGGTTTCCCAAGAAGTCGGCAGACCGCTGACTTCGAAGGTTCACTGTAACCGATCAGTGAACGTTTGTTATAAGAGACGTTCCTTATAAGTGCGATTTTGTGCCATTGAACCAATGTATATTTTCACGGTCATGCGGACATTGTTCGTTTTAAGCGAAAGTTCGTTTTAAGTGGGGCCGTTATATGTGGGCTCGACTGTAGCTGTTAAGTCCTTTCTTTCTTAACAGCGGCCTCTAGTTTCTTTTTTTTTGTAAGCATTTCGATCTCCTCATCAATGCAACATTTCTATATTTCACCCTACTGCTACTGTGTCGTGTGAGTTTCCAAACATGCACAGTGTTGTCCGCCATGGTGGGGTAGTCGTTACAGCGCTCGGCTGTAGGTTGCGAGTTCAATCCTGGCTGCGTGGGTCACATTTCGATAGATGATGATGATGAGTGCTTTTTAATGGCGCAAGGACCAATTGATGGCCGAAGAGGGTCATTTCAATAGTCTAGAGATATGAACAATGATATGATGTGTGGCTGTAAAGGGGCCTTAAAATTTCTCGCGCTAACGCGGGTTAAAACATGGAAGTAATAAAAGCATGGCAGTGGTGTGAAATATGTGCTGTGAAAGTGAATGGAAATGTCATGATATTAATATCATGGAGGAGATGTAGTCATTGCAGCCACGAGCATCCCAGTGTGTAGTGGGAGCTGCTGTCGGTAGGGCAGTAAAAAATGCTTTTTCCTTAGAGCATCAAGCTCATTGCACTGGACGAGAATGTGGAGAACCGTAAGTGGTTCTCCACATCTCTCACAATATGGTGGATTGCCGGTAGACAGATATGAATGTGTAGAGTATGTATGTCCTATTCTAAGCCTTGTTAGTGTTACTTCTGTGTGTCGTGATTTTGATAGTGGTGGCCAATAACCTTAATAGCATGGAGTTTATTGTCTGTGTGCTTATCCCACGTGCTCTGCCAATACCCCCTGAGCTTTCGTTTTAGAAAAGGTTTTAGGTCAAGTGCAGGGATTGGTATTGATGCATTGGGAGTGGCGTCGTTGGCGGAAGCAGCCAGCTTGTCGACCAATACGTTCCCTTGTATTTCACGGTGCCCTGGATCCAAGCAGACAATGACGCGCTGTTTTGATGTGTACAGTGTGCACAGAAGTGAGTAAAGTAACACCAGCACGGGTTTCTTGTGTTTTTTAGGAGTTTTCAGGGCTTTGACCACGCTTAGGCAATCTGTGTATATTACCGCCTTTTGTATTTTATCTGTTTGATGTGTTTTACGACCGCCAGTATTGCATAAGCTTCTCCTGTGAAAATGCTTGCATCAGGATTAAGAGCGCTGGCCTCGGAAAAGGATTGGCCTACCGCAGCATATGACACAGAAGTGTTTGACTTTGACGCGTCGGTAAAGAACTCAGGAAATGTGTATTTGTGTTGTAGTTCTAGGAAGTATGTATGTATGTGTGCAAGTGGTGCGTGCTTTGTGACTTTAACAAAAGAGACATCACAGTCTATAAGCTGCCACTGCCATGGTGACAGATATGTTGCAGGAGCCATCAAACTGTGTTTGAAAAGAGGCACACCTGTTTTTTCGGCCAGGCCCCTTACACGGAGCGCGTAGGGCTGCCTAAACGAAGGACGGTTCTCGAACAAGCCAGAACAAGACAAATCATTAATTGTGAAATGGGAAGGGTGTTTCTTGTCTGCCTTCACCTTCAGAAAGTACAAAAAAGACAAGAAACATCTTTGTAGGTGGAGCGACCATTCATTCGAATCCACGTACAAGCTCTCCACAGGGCTAGTTCGGAAAGCACCCGTAGAGAGGCGAATGCCTAGATGGCGGACGGGGTCGAGAATCTTCAAGGCTGATGGTGTTGCCGACTGATAGATTATAGCACCGTAATCTAGGCGTGTGCGTATAAGGCTTTTATATAAATTCATTAGACATTTCCTGTCACTACCCCATGTAGTGTGTGACAACACTTTCAAAATGTTCATTGTTTTTAAGCACCTGTCCCTTAAATACTTGATGTGTGGGATGAAGGTTAGCTTAGTGTCTAATATGAGACCAAGAAACTTGTGCTCGGTCTTCACTGACAGAGGTTGACCATGCAGGTCAATGTCGGGGTCAGGATGGAGGCCCCTCTTTCGGCTGAACAAGACACAAGTGCTCTTTTGCGCGTTGAGTATAAAACCATTCTCATTTGCCCATTGAGATATCTTGTTCAACACTTGTTGAACTTGACGTTGGCACATTGAGATGTTGCACGATTTGTAACCAATCTGCACATCATCGGCATATATGCAGTAAAAAATATTATGTGGGAGAGACAGGTGCAAGGAATTCATTTTAACTATGAAAAGTGTGCAGCTCAATACGCCTCCTTGTGGCACTCCTGTTTCTTGGACAAATACTCGAGATAGGACAGTGCCAACTCGCACACGGAATGTACGGTTGGACAGGTAGCTTTCGATAATTGTCAGCATTCTATCCCGCACACCTAAATGTGACAGGTCTCGCAATATGCCAAAGCGCCATGTAGTGTCATATGCCTTTTCTATATCGAGGAACACACAAAGAAAAAATTGTTTATGAACAAAAGCGTCGCGAATCTGTGCCTCGATACAAACAAGGTGGTCAGTGGTGGACCGAGCCTCTCGAAACCCACACTGGTATGGGTCTAGTAGGTCATTAATTTCAAGGAAGTGCATCAGGCGCCTCTTAATCATTTTCTCAAAGACCTTGCAAAGACAGCTGGTTAATGCTATTGGCCTGTAGCTGGAAACTGAGGCTGGGTCCTTGCCTTGCTTTAAAATTGGGATAACGATAGCTTCCTTCCAGGCTGAGGGTAGCTCGCCAGAAGACCATATCGCATTGTACAGAGAAAGGAGACCTTTCTGGATTTCAGTGGCAAGTGTTTTAACATTTCATATGCCACACGGTCCGGGCCTGGGGTAGATTTATTGCAGCAGGTAAGTGAGGCTTGTAGTTCAGCCAAACAGAAATGTTCATTGTATGTCCCATGTGTTGTGGGTTTGCGCTCTAATCTGTTTTTCTATTCTGGTTTTGTATCGTTGGAACGCTTTACTATAATGTGATGAGCTGGAGACCTGCTGGAAGTGTGCCCCAAGAGTGTTTGCCTGGTCTTCCAAGCTCTCCCTTTGCGTGTTCACTAGAGGAAGTGTGTGTACTTGTCTTCTTGCTACCTTACTAACCATGTTCCAGGCTCTCGCCTCATCTGTGTATGAATTATTGCCTGATAAGAATTTATGCCAACTTTCTCTTCTCGCCTGTGGGTGCACCCTCCTTCCTTGCGACTTGATATCTTAAAGCTTATAAGATTCTCGGCTGTAGGCGAGTCTCTAAGCAACTTCCATTCCTTATTTTGTTCTTTGCGCGCATTACGGCACTCATTATTCCACCATGGGACTCGTCGTTTGCCTGACGGTCCACATATTTGTGGTATACATTTCGTTGCAGCATCAATCAAAAATGCTGTCAGGTAGCTCACAGCAGCCTCTACGCTTAACCCCTCCATGTCAGTCAAAGTTAGGAGAGTCATTTTTTGATACTGTTCCCAATCGGCTTTGTCGGTGAGCCATTTGGGAACCTGTGCAGGACATATATTTGTCATTGATGAGCTGATAACAATAGGAAAATGGTCACTGCCGTATGGATTATTAATGACCTTCCATTTAAGTAGAGGCAGGAGAGATGGAGATGTTATGCTGAGGTCTATGGCTGAGTACGTATTGTTAGCGATGTTGTAATATGTTGACTCCTTCCGATTCAGAAGGCAGGCACCGGAAGAAAAAAGAAACTGTTCAATCAGGCGACCTCGCACATCGCAGCGAGGGTCACCCCATAAGCTACTATGAGCATTAAAGTCCCCTAGGACGAGATACGGTTCTGGAAGTTCTGCCATCAGCGACTGAAACTCGTGTTTAGTCAGTTGATGGTGTGGCGGTATGTATATACTGCAAATTGTTACCAATTTGTTGAAGATGACAGCTCGGACAGCTACTGCTTCCAGGGATGTCTGAAGGGGTAAACGTGTACAGGCTGTTCCTTGATCAACAATTATGACAACACCACCGGATGAGGCGACAGCATCATCTCGGTCTTTTCGAAAGATAACGTAATTTCGAAGAAAGGTAGTGTGTCTTGATTTTAAGTGTGTTTCTTGCACACACAGCACTTTTGGTGTATGTTTGTGTAGAAGTTCTTGGATATCGTCGAGGTTCCTCAGTAGGCCTCTCACGTGCCACTGTATTATATGTGTCATTTTAAAGATGTGTGGTGCTGTGTGTACAAGAAGAGTCACTTCAGGCTACAGGGCCTTTTGGGGCCCCGTAATTCGACGTTTTTCTTTATGGGCTCGCTCCAAAGAGTTGCACCTATCCTTCGGCGTCTGAGGCGCCGGAGGAGTGGGACTTGTATCCATCACCTCCTACGAGATGGCGGATGGTGCCTGATGAGCAGGCACATTCACAGAAGTTTCGGATGCAACTGCAGGTGCAGTGGTCCGGGGTCCGGCAGATTCTGAAGTCTGCTGAACCTGTTTGGCAGGAGGCGGAGCAGCACAGGCTACTCCAGCCTTGGGCGCAGATGCCGCGACCGTAGTCACACTTCGTGTGACATTCGCAGATACGGAAAGATGTGGCACAGCACCCTGGCGCGTCACATCTGCAAAAGAAGGAGAGCGCTTGTTATGGAGGGAGAAGCGCTGGCGCGCCTCTTGAAAAGACAGATTGAATTTAACTTTGAGTTGAAGAATTTGTTTTTCCTTTTTCGAGGATGGGCACGTTGGTGAGTAGGCGGGATGGTCTCCATAATTCGCACAGCGAGCTGCAGCCGTACAATTGTCCGATGGGTGTTCGTTGAAGCTACAGTTTGCGCAAGTCGCACGCCCTTTGCAGCTTTGCGAACCGTGTCCAAAGCGCTGCCATTTGAAACACCTACGAGGATTTGGTATGTAGGGCCTGAATCCAAGCTTGCAGTAGCCGGTTTCGATTGAATCGGGTAAATCGCTAGTACCAAAGGTGATAATTATATGTTTCATTGGTGTTTCTTTTTTGTCTCATCGTATTACTATTCTTCGAACCTTCACTACATTTTGGTCTTGCCAGCCTTCCAATAATTCACTCTCTGATAATCCAAGAAGGTCGTCATCAGAGATGACACCGCGGACTGTGTTCAAGGACCTGTGGGGGCCTACGGAAACTGGGACATCCCCAAATGCTACCAGTTTAGGTAAATTGTCATATTGCAGCTTGTCGCGAACCTCCAAAAGGAGGTCGCCACTTCCCAACTTGGTTACACGATATCCTGGCCCGATTGCTTCTGTGAGTGTTTTTGAGACAAGAAAGGGTGAGATTGCTCGGACTGTTTTGTTTTCTTTCTGGCTATGTATGACATGAAACTTGGGGAAAGACTGCTTTGGTTTTGAAAGGAGGAACGGGTCTTCGGTGCGCCACCTTTTCGAGCGACGATCAGGGAGAGGGGGGAAAAAGTTAGCCATACAGATTGTTTAAAGTTCGGCGGCAATGGTGGCCACCCACCACCGAGCCCAACAAGAGGACGCTACAAGGTTGAATAGTAAACGCTTGGAGACGCCAGCCATGCATCGCCGCTGTAACCGAATATAACTACCCAAGGTTGGGTAACTACACAAGGTTAACCCTTGCCGCCTGGAGGATGGAGTGAGGAGATGACAGGAAAGATTGAAATAGATAAAGAGACGAAGATCAGGGGAGACAGAGAGACAGGAAAAGGCGACTACCAATTTCCCCTGGGTGGGTCAGCCCAGGGGTGCCATCTACATGAAGCCGGGGCCAAAGAGGTGTGTTGCCTCTGCCGGGGGGCCTTAAAGGTCCAATCACCCAGCGTCAGCTCAACCCCCAGGATCCTCTTTTCCCCGGACACGGCAAAGCCACGCACGGCTAGGCGTGGGAGGGGGTCGAAACCCCCCCCATTAGCTTGGGTCCGTGGTGTCGCTACACACCAAACGTCTGCTTGCGCAGACGCCCCTGCGGGACACATTTCGATAGAGGCGAAATAGTAAAGGCTCATGTAGTGTGCGATGTCGGGGTATGTGAGATGGTCAAAATTTCCGGAGCCTTCCACTACGGTCTCTCATAATAATCTCTCAGTTTGCAGACGTAAAACCCCCAATATTATTATAATTATAAATGTGCAGCATTAGTTCCTTGAAGAAGCTATTGATGTTCCCAATTCTGTTACGAGGGGCACATTGCACACACCACCTGCTACATTTACAGCATCGCAAGTAATAGACTGCGAAATGTGCAACAATGATAATTGAAAATAAAAAGAAATTCAAGGATTTTCCAGGGCTTTCGAAAATTCCAGTACTTTCAAGGACTGAAAAGCAAACTTTTCATATTCAAGGACTTTCAAGGGTTTCAAGGACCCGCATGAACCCTGTTGCAGTGATTGACTTCACAATGTTTGCAAACAGGGAGAGGTCTATTGTCGTCAGTGCCCCTCTAGAAAAGTAGTCCTGGCATCACCCCTGCACGGAAGAGTAGCTAAGCAGGGGCTTTTCTCTGATCGCAGTCTGTATAAAAAGCAAACATGGTTTGGCGTACGTGATAACAAATCTAAGAACTTAAATTTACCATCCCTTGGCTGGTAAAAATGGGACGTGCCGCGCACATGTAGAAAGAAAAGCAAAGAATTGCATGCGGCCACAGGCAGCGGGATGCTGCGGATAAGAGGCAGAATATAGATGTAGAGATGCGTTTCAAATGTGGAAGAAAAACAATCCTAATTTTGATGACTGAAGTTGGCGGTGTGTCGCATTATGCGAGTGCACCCATTACCCAAGTAGATACGGTGATTGTCAGCATATTGAACGATGTTTTTGCAAGGCCATTTGCTGGCTTCAATATTTGGCTTCAATATTCTCGCTCGCATATTCCAAGAAAATTGGGCTAATTTAGTATCGGAGTCACCTTTGAACATATGCATATACCAGGTCTTTGTACGTACGATTCCCCATTCCATTCAATAAAGGTGGATCACGTGTAAAAAAAACAGTGTTTCAAGGAACAAGCCTACCGACAAGCCACATTTGTTGGCAAATCCCATTTCATTATGTTCAGTAAGGCTCTGTTTTACAACCGACATTAAGGAACTATGTGGAATGCTGTAATACAAGTACCGGACACCAATGCCAAAATATTGCAATTACCAGGGCTTGAGGTTGTCAAAGAGGCAACCAAGATATCTGCATTTGGTGTTTGCGTTTGGTACACAGAAAGAGTTAAAACCATCAAGGTAACAAGCTGTTCTTTAAGACATGTAGAAACCTCAAGTTGCCAAGAATTTCTTTGACACAATAGACATAAACGGAGCATCAGGCTTATATGTTTTGGCTGCGAAAAACAGCTCAAGGTGCAAGTTTTCCCAAGCGTTCCATAGCAAAAGCAAGCTGTTCAAGATCGTGGTTCAACAGTAATACGACAGCCTTGTCCCTAACTTTCCTAGCTTTTTTCTTTAACAAGAACAAAATTTTTCTGAACTGAAACAAACAGGTAAAATAACAAGGCAATTTTCCTTGTCTGAGGAAAGAAACCACAAGTTATTCCTAATACCATAGTTCACCAATTTTCTTACATGCTTTTGCTTTCAGCTGGAGGCTGCCGTTTTCTTCAGTGCACGCATGCATTCCATAGTAAAGCATGGGTGCTCTTTTTCCAACAAACGACAACCAAGGGTCTTCATCAGAGGCACTTTCTCTCTTTGAGTGAAGGTTGTCTAAAACAAAAAAATTTGGTCCCATTCCCTTTGCTGTTGTTATTTCTTAAGCACTTTTTTTCAAAAATGAATAACAACAAACTCGCCCGACTGTCCCTCCTACTAATACAAATGATGGGTTTTAGCAAATTGTAAAATGGAGTACATTGTTCAGTTCAATGTATATATGAGAAGGCACGTCAGAGCCCTCAGCACCAACCCCCAAAAAATCATAAAGTACAAGAACTGTCAACTATGCTACGAAGAGAGGTAAGTCGAGCAGAAAAAAAAACTTTTTCGGCAAAACATGCACAGCCAACATTTGCTTCATCATGTCAATAAACTGCTTTGCACAATGGCACAATAGGCACAAGTGCCTATATTTTTATGTGTATGTAAATAACTACTGCACTTACAGAGCTCATACTGTTCATAAGTGCCTTGTATTCAAATAGCACTTCGGCTACTTTTCATTTTTGCCACCTTTGTGCAAAGTACCATTGATGTTTTTAAAATAAAAATAAATTTTTGAGGTTTAACGTCCCAAAACCTCTTATGATTATGAGAGACACCATTGTGGAGGGCTCCAGAAATTTTGACCACCTGGGTTCTTTAATGTGGACCTAAATCTAAAACACAAACCTCAAGCATTTTCGCCTCCATCGAAAATGCACCCTACGCGGCTCGGATTCGATCCCATGACCTGCAAGTTAGCACCATTGATGTTTTTATGAATGTGTATTTTGTTTACATTTTTAACGCGAGCTCGTTTTGAAAAAATTCCGGTGCCACTGTTGGTGGTTCTGAGTGAAAAATCATCATCTCTACGCGACTTAAAAATTGAGAATGATCCAAATAAAATGAATAATACAAATTCTTGGTGTGAGTGGGGGTCGAACCCGGGTTGTTTGGGTGGCAAGCGGGTGTTCTACCACAGAGCCGCGCGCCCGCTTAAAAATACAGTGAAATTAACTTCTTCTGCTTAGAAATGCAATTAAACTAACTTGAATGCTTTGCAAACGCACGCATCTTGTATACATGCTTCACACTGTAACATGTAATATCACATAAATAATGCATGGTACAAGTGTACATTGCGATCGGGCATCAAAACATGCGATTATCACGACTTCATGGTTTAAAACAGGCCACCCACTACAAAAGGCACAGATGTTACTGGGCCTTTTCCCTTATGGCCACGAAGTGAGTGCATAGCAAGCTCGAAAAGATTTCACGTGCACGATTGCCCGTGGTTTAAAGCATGCTACCTATTCCACAGAATGCAGCTTTATGCTGAAGCTTCACCTACACAAGCCATTTTGAACTCGTATGCACTAGGGACAGGATATCGCTATCGCGTTCAACTCTTAAAGACGTAGCTTAGGAGTTCCCCCCTCCCTTTTTTTTTTCGTTTCTTTTTGAGGAGTGCTTGATATTTGATACTGAGATTTAATTGTAAGATTGCCTGATACTTGAAATAAATATGTTTTAAATTAACACCGTTAGAAAGACCAACGTTTTCTATATCATTCAATATTTTACACTTTAGTATAAATCAATTCATATCACAAATCACAAAAAAAAAGTTTCCTGGACTACCCAAAAATAACCGATTTTCCCCTGGTTGCAAAAGTTGATTATAAAATTTCGGTGTACAACACGTACCTGAGTGCAAAGGGGCACCGGTAGGCATCAGCTTGGAGCACTCCACGCATGTGCAAGGTCAGCAGACGACCCACAGCTGCAACAGCACCACTCGGCTGTCTGCAACACGAAACATGGCCAAACAAGAAATACTTAGCAGAATCATAGACAGGTGGGTGAATTGGTTTGGGTTCAGAATAAAGTTAAAGTGCACCCTCAGTGAAAATTTGTGTGACGATGCTGGCTGCATACCATAAGAGGCATTTTTCAATAAACACTTCAGTTGGGAGCACAGCCCTAGTCCCGTCTTCATTTTGTGCTTTGCATTCGTTTTAGTGCTGCCTCCATTTTGTTTTCATTGTGAAATACTTAGTACGTATGATGTTCATTTTGAAACAGTGCACAAGACGGAGGACACAGACTTGACAACACAAGCACTGAGTCTCCAAGTCTTTCAATCAAGTCTGTGCACATGAAGTGATAAATGTGAATATGTCTAGCAGAACGTGTACAGCAGAGCACCACATGCCCTTTGTCCCTTGCAAAACCAATGCTGTTTATTTCGTTCAACTGTCATACAGTAAAAATTATCTGGGGCAAACAGGACGCTGCCTCTATAAGTGCCTGCGTGAGCACCATAGTTTTTCTAAGGGTGTGCCATTTTCGCATTTGTCTGCCCACTGTGCCGCCTTATATTGCACCCTGGACGACCACCATTTTCGGACACCATTCTCGCACAAGAGAAATAGCCGAAACCTTCCCTATATGAAAAATGGCGACACGTGTGTTAGCATTGCATTACTTGATTGCAACTTTATTTTATTAAATATGACATAATAATGTTACAAGTCTAGTCTTGTCATGTGCACAGGTTGCATGTGTACATTCTGTTCTTCCTTCTTCCCTTTCTTTTTCTGCTTTGTTTGAATAGTTATAAGTCAGCATTTGCCTTGTCAAGTCTTTCTGTGTCCGTCTCTTGAACTGTTTCAATATAACTGAAACCAATTAGCCCAGCTTTCCTCTTGCTGCAAGTACAACATAATCAATATAAGACTATTGCTTACCCCACAAATTGCATGAACACACAATTGAATGTACCGTGTTTACTACCATGATTTGTGCACTTTTTTTGGAAACCTGAAAAGGGAATGCGCCAATTAAGCACAGATTCCACGAATGCATTCAAAATAACGTCCAATAGTATATAGTCCTAATACACACAGTAAACTGTATTTACTCCCGTAATGAACGCACTTGCATAATAAACCCACCCCCAACTTCAGTATTCAAAATTTGAATTTCTTTTTTTTTTTTTTTTCCTGCCCAGTAAACGCACCTTCTACAATCATCCGCTGCAGTCCCGCTAACTGACACCTGGCGCCTTCTTACCCGTTGGATCTCTTCCGTTCTTTATTATTATGCCGACCCCCCTCGGCTCCCTTGCCTCGCTCCCTCCCTCCCCCTTTGCCCGTTACCGCATGCTGTAGTGTTTTTCTTCCAATCTGTACGCGGCACGTCCCCTGTCTTTTTTTATCTGTTCCCCACAACGGGGTTGATGAACGGTGCGAGTGTAGAGACGTCGCAGCTGATAAGCACACAGCGAGCGAAGGTCACGAAACTGCCCGCGCTAATCGACAGTCGCTTCCTGCAAATACGAAACATTAAGGCCCTACAATGTGCACACGACTTTAAAGCGACAAATACAGGAGTATCTGTTGCGAAGGTTCATTCGTCGCTATCGAATTTCTGGAAAACCAAAAAGGCTGCAGGTTTCTGGAAAACCAGAAAAAAATCACTTGTCACCTAGAAATGATCGTGATTTCCGCAAAATGGTAGCACCCCCAATTCTCTCTTCTCTTGTTCGCCCCGCGTAGAGGAACTTCTCTTGTGGAAGTGAGGCGGCGGCCGTATTTTGTCGTTAATCTTGTTATCGACGGTTTGTTTTGATGTTTCGGGGGTAGCTTGCTGCAATGTTGGGTACTTGCAACAATGACAACGGTGTCGCCGCGGCCGTCGTGCGAGGTTGCCACGAAGTTGGCAAAGTGCGTTGTAGCGTCGTAGCGCAGGCTTCTGCGCGCCCTTTGAGGTCACGGCAGATACCACTGTTGCGGTTCAAAGATTGCAAGAAAAGATGGCCACTAAACAGTTTCATGGCGTGCGCGGGCAACGCGGGGACAGCTTGCAGAAGATGTAAAGTTCAACAAAGAAGCTAGTATTTCCAAACAGTATAAATGTAGGTCAATCGCAAAAGGCTTTTTCTTTTTTACATTACCTTAATTTTTGCTAATCCCGAAAAAGATTTCATAAAATTTTCCCCGCATAGTAAACGCACCCCCAACTTTGCTCTGACTTTTCGAGAAAAGAAGTGCGTTCAATATGCGAGTAAATAGGGTACAATTCTTTTTAAAATTAAGATAAATTGGAGCACAAACAAAGTGTACTTCATCATTCAACAGCCAGATCCAGTCACACACACTCTAGTCGGAATTACTAGTCGAGAGGTCCCATTGGGAATAGTCATCACAGCCGCTGTCACCGCCCTCTAAAAACATGTCGTACTCAATGCCATTGAGCGAGTTGAAATGCCCCATTTTTTAAGCTCTTCTCGACAGAAACTAGGTCACACCACACTGTGATACCAAAGGACCTAACCTTTCGCATACAGTTGAAAATGTCTATTTCAACAGCAGCAAACTTGTGCATTAGCAAGCGCGCAATCTTCAGCTTTCTCCAATATCAAAGTACACGTGTTGAAGAACTTCACGCTGAAAACGTTTGGCAATGACAGGGTTCCCTTTTTTTATTTGGAAAACTTTACACAGCAAGCTTGAATATTGTTGTACATGTGATTATTGTAGCCCATAGCAAGAGAACAGTAAAAACGTGACGGACGGATGGCGAAACCTAAACTTACGAAATCAGCCAAGTGTGCATTGAAGCTCAGACGCAGAGAATGATGGGAACAGTTGGCGCGAGAGGCCCTCACACACCAATCCAGCAAATTGTCCGTGCTGTGATGTGAGTATGCACTGTCAAGGTTGAAAAGATGGGGAGATTACACTGGCCTCCATTAAAAAGGCTGGACGACGCATCTCTGCTCTCTAATGCGGGCACTTGTTAAGCTACTGGAAGGTCCCTTCACTATCTGGGAAGCTGGCTTCTCCTGGGAGCTTTAGGTGTGTAATTGAAATATTATCTGGTGGCGGTTGTTATTGTGATCGTAATTTTGGTGTTTTTTTATGATATAACCTTCTCGCGGTCATCCAACGCTACACGAAAAGTGACAGACGCGGTAGCGATGCCGTCTGAATATGGCGCAGTGCTGTTACATACGACGTTACAATTACTCATTAGGTGACAGAAAAAAACCCAGTGTCACGCACTTTTTTACAAAAAAAAACAATTGGCAGATCCCATGTACAGTGGGAATAGATGATATGCGAAGCACGAATAAGAATGGTTGATATTTCACTTTAAAATAAGCACAACATTACGAGGTGGAGGTAAATTATGCTGTGCATTACTTCCGAGTCATGATTATCATGTTTGGATGTGTCGTTCACCTTTGTCATCTATTCACGTCACGTGATACCAAATTTAGTATATGTGGAGCTAGCGCAACGTCCACGAGAACGCTATGAGCATGGTATGTTGTCATGTTTTTACATGACATGCATGTCAGGATTATGTTTTTACCAGCCATATATTTCGTCATCCATTGACGTCACGTCACACCAAATTTGGTATATGTGCAGCAAGCAAAACGGCCACGAATGCATCATGAAGGGCCCAATATACTCAAATGTAGCGTTGACGTGAGCGCACGCTGGGCACAGCAGCACTACGTTAGCAAAACGCGAGCACTCTATAGTCTGACGCCACGCGTGACCAGCGTCCGTCGCCGCAGTTCGACGGCAACAGGCGCGAAATGCAACATGCTGCATTTCGTGCCGATGCGTTACCCAGACAACACTGCGTCTCCTCCTTTTGATGACAGAGGGACACCGGACGTGCTAAAATGCGCATGCGTCAAAGCAACGCAGCGCGGCGCGCGCCTGCGAGTATATGACAGGAGTGGTGCCTGTGGCGCGATGAAATGAATTCCGGCGAGCACACGCATCGCGTCATGTCGAAATTTATCGGTGCCTTGACTGTGACATGTCATGTTGTCACCCCATTCACAACAGCTGGTTGAACGAAGCAGCGGCGTCTTGCTCAAGAACGAACCGTCGGCGCAACTTATGTCGCTTATAAACCAGATGAAGAGCGTGTTACAGATGCTAAGACAAGTTAACGAACAGATTGAACCGTTCATTGAAGAAGACGACGCAGAGGCAGAATTCGAAAGAGCTTTGCAGTATGAGATGAGGATCATCACCGCAACGACAAAAATAGAGGAGCAATTACGCGAGTTAGAACAAGCGACGCAACTGACTACGAGAATAGTCACAGAACAGGCTAGCTCAGTGCAAGGTACTAACAAAATCTCGGAGACGCAAGAGCTTGTTAAGTTGTCACATCTTGAGATGATAAAGTTTGATGGAAAAAAACAGCATGGCCAAGGTATTGGCATCAGTTCGAGACATCGGTGCATAACAGAGTGAACATGCCATGAATTAAAAATTTAATTACCTTCTGGCGTCTCTGAGCAGTGAGGCTGCGTCTCTCATAGAAGGTTTGCAGTTTTCTTATCAGTATTACGAGCATGCAGTCGCTCTTTTGAAAGAAACATTCGGACGACAAGATAATTTAAGAGAGACCTACATAAAAGAGCTAGTAAACGTGGAAGCAGTGAAGAGTCCTAAAGATGTAGATGGGTTGAAGAAACTCTTCCAAAAGTTGCAAGTGAACACACGAGCATTCCAGTCATTAGGAGTGGAAATGGATAGTTATGCCACAGTGATAGCTCCTGTTATAAAATCTGCGCTACCGGTGGATATGAGGATTGAGATGAATATGAAGGAGATAGAGAAAGGTGACAACAGACCAGTAACCACGGAATCGAACTCAGCGTCAAGAGACAGCACGAGCAGTTTGAAAGAACTTATGGAGTTTTTAAATATATATATATATATGCAGCAGAAAAGAAACTAGAGAGGGAAAATACGTGACCCAGTCACCGCACAGTATGAGGCGGACTAGAACATATACACTTCAAAGCACCTCGATGAAAAAATGCATCTTCTGTGAGATGACTGGACACTACACGAAAGATTGCAAAAGAAGCATTACTATGCAACAGAAGAAAGAAGCTTTGCAAGCGGAGCGAAGATGCTTCAGGTGCACCAGACCACACCACACGTCGCAAATATGCCCCGCTAACATACGCTGCAAAACATGCAAGGTAAGGCATGCGACATCCATGTGTCGACCACGCACACCTGCAGGAAAGTCAGCACAGCAGCAAAGCGGTGATGATGTTGAGCAAGTGCGTAAAAGCGTGCAACCTGACCGGTTAGACACCAGCAAGTCCTGCAACATGCACGCACAGCAGTCTGGTGAACACAAGTGCATACTACTGCAGACAGCCTTTCCGTGGACGGAGGAAGAAGACAGCGGATGCTACACACGGATTCTGCTGGACAATAAGAGCCAGAGGACATTCATCCTCAAAAGACTGTCAAGAATACTAGCGTGCAAGGTAAAAAGATCCGAAAGGATTACCGTAGGATCATTTGGAGGAAGAGAGATAGAACTAGACATGAAAGTCGTCGAAATCAGCATGAGGAAGGACCCCACATCAAAGCCAGTCAGGATTGAGGCGCTGGAAATAGAAGTTATATCCTGTGACCTGCTACCATCGCCACTGTTGACAATACATGAAAGAGCAAGATAGATGGGAATTCGCTTGACTGATGACAGTGAGAAGACGGACAAAGAAAAAAATATGTAAACTTCGATATTAATAGGAGCAGATTATTACTGGACCGTAGTCACTGGTCGCATTCGTGAGATCCATTCAAAAGTAATGGCAATAGAAACAATGTTCGGATGAACGGTCCAAGGTCCTGTAGAACTTCATTGTGTGCCAATTAAATCATCAACTGTTAAGGTACTCAAGGTCAGTGCCAAGTCGGACACGACTGGACGAACTGCAGCGATTCTGGGACTTGAAAAACTTGGGCATCAAGGAAAAACCAGCAACAAAGATGAGCGCTGAACATGTGCTAGAGTACGTCCGACAAACAATGGAGTTCAAGGCAGGAAGATACCAAGTGCAGTTACCATGGAAGGAAAACGTAACACTGGGCGACAACAACACCATAGCAGAGAAGAGGTTTATCCAGGTGACAAAGAAATTATACAAGGATAAAGATGAGCTCCTAGCCTATGACAAAGCTATACTAGAGTACTTCGAGCAAGAAATAGCAGAAAACATCGAAGAAGATGCTGGAACAGATATACAGAACAAATTTGTATACTATATGCCGCATGAAGCGGTTATTGAGAAGGACCGAACAACGACAAAAGTACGGATCGTCTTTGACGCATCGTCAAGCCAGAATCCAGGTGAATCCTTGAATGAGAACTTGGAAAATGTTCCAAACCTAAACCCTGACATCACAAGCTTGCTGATGAACTTTTGACATCACAAGATCGCTATGTCAGCCGACGTGGAAAAAGCAATTTTGCAGATCAAGATACATGAAAATGACCACGACGCACTGCGATTTATGTGGTGGGAAATAATACCCAACTTAGATATACCAACCTCGAAGATAAAAATGTGGAGCATGACGAGGGTTAGTTTCGGAACTACACCAAGTAGCTTCCTTTTAGCGGCCACAATTCATCGACATTTGAATAAATACGAAAAGAAATATCCTGCAGTTGTGGCGCGACTCCGGAAAAGAATCTACGTCGATGACGTTTTACTAGGAGCCTACGAATACTCGACACCGACAAAGACATACAAAGAAGCACGAGATATTTTTCGTAATGCAGGAATGAACTTAAGAAAATGGATTTCAAATGACGCCAAACTAAGAAAACTATTTGATGAAGAAGGAGATGATCTGGATCGAGGGATAAGAAAAGAGGGACATATAAAAATTTTGGGACTGAAATTGAATTTTGTAGACGACGTGTTGAGCTTTTCCCGACAGGCGAAATGACAAGGACATGAGACAACTCTCAAAAAGACAAGTTTTGCAAGCCACGGCAAGGCTATATGACCCTCTAGGTTTTTTGACACCATTTTTAGTTAGAGCAAAAATATTGCTGCAAAAAATTTGGATGGATAAACTGAAATGGGACAACCCGTTACCAAGCCAGCATCGATCAGCTTGGAAGGACTGGTCGGAGGAGCTACAGCACTTAGATGACTTCACCGTTAACAGATGCTGTGACAACAGGTAAGCTGATGTGAAAGTATCGACTCTACACGTGTTCTCCAATGTCCAATGGCGTATGCAGCAGCAGCATACATTGTAACAGAATACTCCAATGGATGCAATGCAGCCAATTTAATTATTGCAAAAGGTAGAGTCGCTCCAATCAAAAAGATTACACTAGCAAGACTGGAGTTGTTGGCTGCCACAATATCAGTCAGATTGGCCAGTCATATAACTGAGAATTTCATCAGGAAACTAAATAGTGTGAAATTTTGGACTGACTCTCAAAATGTATTGTGCTGGATAAAGTCAAACAAGACGAAAGATGTGTTTGTTCACAACCGCGCAGCAGAAATCAAGAGCAAGTCCAACGAGAGTCAATGGGGTTATGCTAAAAGTGATGAAAATCCTACGGATTTGATGACAAAGGGGATGAATATGAAACCTTTGCTGAACAGTGAATTATGGTGGAAAGGCCGCACGTGGATCAAGAATGAAAAACAAAGGCCTGATTATGACATCACGCGAGAATCGGACAGTGATGACACCAAAGACGAACAAAAGACCCTGGCATGCTTAACTACCACCACGAGTCAAGAAAAGATAATTGATGGGAACAGGTTTGGATCATACAAGAAAGCGTTACGAGTTACCTCGTGGGTGATGTGTTATATAGGAAACCAACGCAAAGAAAGGAAAACAGGTTCGCTCACAGGAGAAGAATTGTACAAGGCAGAGTTTGTGCTGATAAAGCAGGAGCAGAAAACGTTACAAAATGCAGTGACACGAAGATATGACAACATGAATCTGTACGGCACGAACATTTTTGAAGATGATCAAGGTGTCCCAAGAGTAAAAGAGAGGCTTCAGTGGAGTGATTTGAGCTTTGATGACAAGCATCCTATTCTTTTACCAAGAGAAAGTCACTTTTCAGAGCTCCTAGTTCTGAACGCGCATCAAGTGACAATGCACGGTGGCGTTGCGGCAACATTGACACATCCAAGAACCAAGTTTTGGATTGTGCGTGCCCGACAGATGGTGAAACATGTGGTAAAGAAATGCACCACATGTAGGAGATTTAATTCTAGACCAATGGCACAAGAAATTTCACCACTACCAGCTGACAGGATAACACAGACGAGGCCATTCAACACAGTTGGTATAGACTTTGCTGGACCGCTAAATGCTCGAGAGGAGAAAGGCGACAAAATTACAAAGTTTTACATTGTGATATTTACGTGTGCAGTAACAATAGCCATGCAGCTGGAGTTGGCCAAGAGGATGTCATCAGAAGCGTTTATACAAGCATTCCGAAGATTCGTAGCTAGAAGAGGATTGTGTACAACTACCTACAGTGATAATGCAAGAGCATTCAAGAAATCTGAGAAAGAGAAGAACAAGATATCAAAGATGGAAGTTGAAAGGGTGCAACAGTACACCAGTAACCTGAAAATAAAATGGAAGTTTATTGTAGAGTTAGCTCCATGGTGTGGATGATTTTAAGAAAGACTGATCAGAAGCTTTAAGACGTCCATGGCAAAAACTATAGGTGCTCGACTTTTGGATGAAGAAGAACTACGGACTGTGGTTGTTGAAGTAGAAGGAGTAATGAACAACCGGCCTCTTATGTGTATGACGATCCTAACGAGCCACAAGCTATTACACCGGCGGACATTATAGGAGGCAGGCAAGCAATGAACAAGAAGGAAGAAAACAGACTCGGAGAATACAGTTTGCTGAATTAGTGGAGTGCAAGAAAACAGGCAATAATAACATGGTAGACCAGATGAAAAAAGGAGTATTCGAGGGAGCTTAAGCATTCCAGCAGAGAAATAGATGGTCACGCAAATATACAAGAATGAGATGTACTTCTGCTTGGAGAAGCGCGAAAAAGAACACAGTAGAAACTCTGCAAGATCGAAAAGATTTTCCCAGGCAAGGATGGACTAGTGAAAACATGTTTGCTTCGTACACCTGAAGGCAAATTAGTCAAGAGGCCGATTCAACTGTTGTATTCACTCGAAGGTTGCTTCGGTTGAATCTGGCCGGCGGGAAGATGTAGAAAACAGATTGAAGATGGAGCTCGGATGCGAGGAAGAAGAAGTGGCCAGGCGCACGCTCTGTATATTCTTTATTCTCGTTCTGTCAACAATAAACCGAAGGCGTATCGGTTCTGCGGTCTCTCTCGTCCTTCTGAAACAGAAGGGACTTCACACTTACAGTCTGTTTTATGTATGACTGGGCTCGCTTTCTCGGTGAGGCGCACCCCCAGCGCGCAGATCCAATGAAGTCTCCTAGTGCGTGCGTCGGCGAGCTGGCGCACGAAGATGCTTTGGATACATAGGACAGGAGAGCACAAAACATAACTGGAAGAAAAAATGTTTTTAGTAAAGCTGGCTAAATGTAACAGTGGTGTGCAAATTATGCGAGGGCACAAATTATAGGGTACATACGATGTACCTATTAATGTGACTGCAGCAGCCAACACAACAGTAGCCACAGGTGCTGTCATGTCAAGAGAGGGTGAAAACCTTCAATACCGTGTAAAGGTAAAGCACAAAGGCTCGCCTTCGCACTTCAAGGCAGGCGCCAACAAATAAAAATGAAGCACTCTATTCCAGCTTCATAAATGGGACTTTCACCACCAGACCACAAGGGCAAAAACCATCAAGAAGCTTTGAGATGCATATGTCACAACAATCCTAGCAGTTCTCAGAGAGAAGTGTAGATTTAAGGGTGCATTTTCTATGTTAGACACAATATTAATGCAACCTAGCAAACAATCATGTCAAGTGAAATATAGGGGATATTATTAGAAGTAAATGTAATGTAAATGTGAAGAAATAAAAGTGGACAAAGAGATGACCTGCTGTGGGAAGGGACCGAAGCTGCGACCGCCGAATAACACGTCCAAAGCTATACCAACTGAGCTACCATAGCGGCTGTCCCCCCGTCCACTTTATGGGGTATCATATTTGTGCAATAGAGTGGACTCTCAATAAACAAAACTCGCTTAAACGAAAATGCCTTATTAATGTAACTGAACGGGCTCATATGGCTGGATTTCTATGTGTTGCGCAGCAAAATTCATCGGTTAATCGAAACACTGCTTATTGGTCACCTACGGTTAAAGGGCACTAACTCTAAACACAGCGTAGACTCGATCATGCCAAAAGTAGTCTCACAACCATGGCAACACCTCGCGATCGAGACGAGCCAATCCAGTAGCGATTCTCGCTTGTGGCTGTGGGAGCAGAGTCAGCGAGTCAATTGTGCGTTAGGCCTACTTGTGCGGCTAAGTGTGGTAGATCACGGTGTTATTTTAGCCCGTCGTTGGAAAGGAAGTGGCCACACCATGCACTCTCGCATTAAGAAAAACTGCAAATTCTTCCGGAGCTCGATCAAAGCAGCCTGCCCAAGATGGCGGTGGTGAAAAAATACATCCCGAAATCGACGCTGTCGCGGATCTGGAGAGACAGAGAAATGATTGAAGGCACTGTTAACAACGGGACCTTTACATCTAAACGAATGCGGATGCGGACGGCACCTTATGAACAACTAGAAAAAGTTCTTTTTCTGTGGTTCAGGCGTGCCCAGAGTTCCACTTTTCCCATAAGCGGACCAATTATCGAACAGAAAGCTCGAGAGATCGCCATGCAAATGAACTTTGTCCTAAGCGAGGAATGGCCCAGCCGCTTCAAAACACGCCATGGCCTAGTCTTCAAAGCAATCTCAGGTGAGAGTAGTGCAGTCAACAGGGACATTTGCACCGACTGGCAACAGGGGCGGCTTAAGGAAATTGTGATGATCTTTGAGCTACGAGACGTCTTCACCGTCGACGAGATGGGTCTTTTTTATAAGCTGCTTCTATCAAAAACTCTCACCTTGACAGGCGAAGCCTGTAGGAAAACGCAGTAACGATCGCATCACTGTGCTGGTGGGTGCAAACATGGCAGGAGATGAGCAATTGAAGCTGTTGGTAATAGGAAAATGAAGGCACCCACGTTGCTTCAAAGGCGTTCGACACTTTGCCATTGCGTACCATGGGAACGGAAGAGCATGAATGACCACGGCCATTTTCGAAAACTGGCTTCGGGAGGAAGACAAAAGATTTACGAGGCAAGGCAGGAAGGACGTCTTCATTGTGGATAATTTCCCAGCCTACGGTCAGGTTCAAGGACTTCAAGCCATCACTCTGGAGTTCTTGCCAGCCAATGCAACGGCAGTGATCCAGCCGATGGATCAAGGGGCTATTCAGAACAATAAAGTTCATTACCGCAGACAATTGCTCTATCAAATGCTGCTTAGAGCAGGCAGCAGGAAATTCTACATCATAGATTTATTGGCAGCCAACTACATTTTGGCTTGTGCCTGGGAGCAAGTGAAGGCAACAACAATACACAGATGCTTTCACCATGCTTGCTTTCAAGCGCAAAAAAGCAGTACCTGATGAAGAAGAAAGCCCTGCTGATGCTGACATTGAGACAGTATTCAGTCAGGTCGTGCCCTCTGCCCCTTTCTCGCTACAGGACTACGAATCAATTGATGAAAATGTTCGTACCTGTCATTAAGAGACTGCCGAGGAAATGCTCGCCGAAGTGCACCTTTCAGCGATTAATGTCATGATACTGCCAGTGCAGTGGTGCCACCAGGCCGATCAGCTAAAGAGGCTGTTGAACTTTTGCAGTGCTATTTTGAGCATGAGGCTTGTCCAGAATTTCTAGCTGGTTTGTCAGGCATGGGTGCATACGTTGTGAAAAAACAACTCAAGCTTGCCAAACAAACCACTCTTCACTCCTTTTTTTTTTCCCTACTCATCCTCATGAGTAAGGTGAGGGTTGTGCAATTTGAATAAAGGTCTTGGTTCACTTAACATGTGTACTTTGCCTAAATGAAACTTCTAATAAATGGAACAGTTTAACAAGATCCCCTTCGAGTTCCATTTAAGAGGAGTCTACTGTAAATGAGGAAGTGTCAGCCAGCACCACTATTAGCCATGATGGCGAGTGTCAGCTTTCATCTTTCTCTTTCCTGACATTTTTTGGAATTCAGCTGTTGCTATGTTATATTGAGGTCGCAAATACATGTTCTTCTATAGAGCAACAGGGGGAACAAGAAAAGCGTTGTAATATTAACAAATTTTTTATATGGAGGTTCGTTATAGGCTAGTTTATCTGCATTATTATTAGTCCTGCTACTGTGATTCTGACTTGGAGCTAAGAGTGAAAAAGTGTGGCCATCCTCATGATGCAAGGACTTTCAACATCTTGAAGTACATATCTATAAAAAAAGCACGAATTGCACAGCCTTCAACAAATAAAGCACAAAATGTATTACCTTCAGGTGCAGCACCAGCCGAAACTGATCTTTCCCAAATCAGTTTACTACTAAAGAATAAATTATGTGAACTTTTTTCTGCCAATCGGTGATCATGCCTTCTGAGTGATACAATCACACAAGAGCGTGCATCGCAACAGTCTCCTACTCATTTCTCAACGCTATATAATAATGCAGCGATGGCGTAGTGGTTAGAGCATCCGCCTCACATGCAAAAGGTCTGTGGTTCAAATCCCGGTGCCGCACAGTTCCCAACCAGATAAAAAAAAAATCCGCGTGGTGATGGAACTAAATTACGAGGCCTGGGGTGGGGCCTCACCAGTAACTACCGCCAAGAACGCACTCCCTCACCAGAGAAGGATTGGCCACCCTGGTGCAGCATCTGGCCACTACGTCCCACATGCATACATCAAATAACTCACGGCCCTCAGTCCCCAGCAGCTGCGAAGCAACTGACCACGGCGGCGGTCAGATCTGCAACGCAGCAGAGGGTGCTAAGAATCTCTGGATCCGGACAGGCCGCCTTTAGAACCTGAGCTTGGCAACGTTTAACGCTAAAACCTTATCTAGTGAGGGAAGTCTAGCTGTACTATTCGAGGAGCTAGAGGGTGTTAAATGGGATATAATAGGGCTCAGTGAGGTTAGGAGGACAGATGAGGCCTATACGGTGCTATAGAATGGGCACGTCCTTTGCTATCGAGGCTTGGCTGACAGAAGAGAACTGAGAGTGGGGTTCCTAATTCACAGAAACATAGCTGGCAACATAGAGGAATACTATAGCATTAATGGAAGGGTAGTAGGTATCGTAATTAAACTGAATAAGAGATACAAGATAAAGGTGGTACAGGCTTACGCGCCTACATCCAGCCATGATGATGCTTCAGTTCAAAGCTTCTATGAAGATGTGGAATCTGCAATGAGTAAGGTAAAAACACAGTATACAATACTAATGGGAGACATTAATGCAAAGGTAGGAAAGAAGCATGCTGGAGACCAGGCAGTAGGAGATTATGGCATCGGTACTAGAAATGCCAGAGATGAGCTACTAGTAGAATTCGCAGAGCGCAATAATTTATGGATTTTGAATACCTTCTACCGAAAATGAGGAAACTGCAAGTGGACATGGAGGAGCCCTAATGGCGAAAATAAGAACGAAATAGACTTTATAATGAGTGCACACCCAGGCATCGTGCAGGATGTGGAAGTGGTTGGCAAGGTACGATGCAGTGACCATAGAATGGTACGGTCTCGAATTCGCCTAGACTTGAGAAAGGAACGACAGAAACTGATACGCAAGAAGCCAATCAATGAGCTAGCACTGAGAGGGAAAGTATAGGAATTCAGAGTCTCGCTTCAGAACAGGTACTCTGCTCTTAGTGAGGAAACCAACCTTAGCATAGATACAATGAATGATAATCCGACGAGTATCATTACGGAGTGTGCAGTAGAAGTTGGAGGCAGGGTAGTTAGACAGGACACTGGCAAGCTTAACCAGGAAACGAAGAATCTCATTAACAAGCATCAAATCATGAAAGTCTCAAGTACAGCAGACAAAAAAGAACTGGCAGAGCTTTCGATAGGCGTAAGGTATCCGATATAAGAAGGTATAAGATGGAGAGAACTTAACACGCTCTGAAAAATGGAGGAAGCGTCAAAGCAGTGAAGAGGAAACTTGGAATAGGCAAAAATCGGATGTATGCACTAAGGGACAAAGAAGGCAAAATAACTACCAATATGGATAGGATAGTTAAAATAGCGGAGGAGTTTTAGAGAGATCTGTACAGTAGCAAGGACAACCACGACTTTAATACTATAAGAACTAGCAGAAACCCAGATCCCAGATGACACCCCACCAGTAATGATAGAAGAAGTCAGAAAAGCTTTAGAGAGCATGCAAAGAGGCAAAGCTGCTGGTGAGGATCAGGTAACATCAGATCTACTGAAAGATGGAGGACAGATTGTGTTAGAAAAACTAGCCACCCTGTTTACGAGGTGTCTCCTGACGGGAAAAGTACCAGAGTCTTGGAAGAACGCTAACATCATCTTAATACATAAGAAAGGAGATGACAAGGACTTGAAGAATTACAGGCCGTTTAGCTTGCTCTCTGTAGTATACAAGCTATTTACAAAGGTGATTGCTAATAGAGTAGAGAAAACATTAGAATTCAATCAACCAAAGGAACAAGCAGGATTTCGAACAGGCTACTCAACAATCGACCACATTCATACTATCAATCAGGTAATAGAGAAATGCTCAGAATATAACCAACCACTATACATACCCTTCATAGATTACGAGACGGCATTTGATTCAGTAGAAATATCAGCAGTCATGCAGACACTGCAGAATCAGGGTGTCGATGAAGTATATATAAACATCCTGGAAGAAATCTACGGGAGATCAACTGCTACCATAGTGCTTCATAAAGAAAGCAACAGAATACCGATCAAGAAGGGTGTAAGGCAGGGGGACACAATCTCCCCAATGCTATTTACCGCGTGCTTACAGGAGGTTTTCAGAAGCCTAAAATGGGAACAGTTAGGGATAAGAGTTAATGGAGAGTACCTTAGTAACCTGCGCTTCGCCGATGACATTGCATTGCTGAGTAACTCAGGGGACGAATTGCAACTCATAATTATCAAGTTAGACAAGGAGAGCAGAGAGGTAGGTCTTAAAATTATTCCACAAAAAACGAAGTAATGTACAATAACTTCGGAAGAGAACAGCGCTTCGAGATAGGTAATGGTGCACTAGAAGTTATAAAAGACTATGTCTACTTAGGGCAGGTAATAACCGCGGAGCCGAACCACGAGATTGAAGTAACTAGAAGAATAAGAATGGGGTGGAGCACATTTGGCAAGCACTCTTAAATTATGACAGGTAGATTCCCACTATCCCTCAAGAAGAAGGTATATAACAGCTGTATCTTGCCGGTACTTAGCTACGGAGCAGAAACCTGGAGACTTACAAAGCGGGTTCAGCTTAATTTGAGGACGATGCAGAGAGCAATGGAAAGAAAAATGGTAGGTGTAATCTTAAGAGACAAGAAGAGAGCAGAGTGGAGTAGGGAACAAACGGGGGTTAAGGATATCATAGCTGAAATCAAGAAGAAGAAATGGACATGGGCCGGGCATGTAGCGCGTAGACAGGATAACCGCTGGTCGTTAAGGGTAACTAACTGGAATCCCAGAGAAGGTAAGTGGGTTAAGGGGAGACAGAAGGTTAGGTGGGCAGATGAGATTAAGAAGTTTGCGGGTATAAATTGGCAGCAGCAAGCACAGGACCGGTTTAACTGGCGGAACATGGGAGAGGCCTTTGTCCTGCAGTGGACGTAGTCAGCCTGATGATGATAATGATGATAATATAATAATAAAAAATTTGTATTAACCACGGCTATGCTTTTCCAAGCAACAGAAACAGGCAGATCAGCAGCGTGTGCCTTGTGTCAATCACCAGTTATCCTATATGCTTGCCACCATCATGTTTCATGGCATTGGTGCTATGATGTTACTTCAGAAAGGGCCACGGTAAGTTCAAAACCGCGCATTCACCACTTCCAGCATTGAGTTGGCTCTGAGCGCCCCTGCCAAGCTGGTAGCAACAGCCCCCCATGCGTAAGGAAAGGAGTGAGCCTGCAGAACGGCCGAGCATGCCCCTGGCTCATGTTCACTTCGTCAGAGCACGTTCAGTTACGCAAAAATGCAGTTAGTCGTGCTGTCACGGTGCTCTTGACCATGTCGACGCACCAAACCCACCAGCACACTCCCAGCATCACAAGAAAGTGGACATTGTGCACTTGCGTATGAATGTGTTGAGATTTTTGAAGAATAATACAGGAAATGCGTACCTACCTTACAGGCGCATCAGGCGGGCGGCTGCGGTAAGCCTAATTCAAGGATTAACGTGATTAGGGTTCATGCACGGCCTCCGAGATGTGCATCAAGTAGCAGATCTCTGGGGGCCCCATTCGTTGCAGCGAAATGCATTCGGTCTTTCTCGTTTGCATCAAGGGTAGTGAAAGCTGCATGGCATCAAAATAACGTTGCGAAAGAAAGACTGAAAAGAAGCAGTGCGCTGCTTGCCGAGCTCCAGCCAATCAGTGAAGGCTGAAATCGTTGTGTCCACTAAAGGTGAACACACGAAAATAGCTCCACAGACGCCCAAAACGCCACATGACCTATCAAATGCCTAAATCTTGTCATGTGCCCCAAGCAGTCAATAAAATAGCGTGCTGGTGCTTCTCAATGACGCCTTTTTGCTGAAAAACCTATCAGCAAGGTGAGCCAGCAATGGCGGGAAACTGAAGATGAAGAAATGACTTTTCCAAACGAGACCAAGATGGCCAAGATATCTCAAGTGTGATGGCAACAGTTTGACACAAAAAACACGCACTTTCATCACCTATTTGCACTCATAATAGTCTCATATGTGTGTTAAAATTCATTTTGCGGCAAAATTATAGGTACGAGAAGCTAGAAACTTATCGCATAAGTGCAAAAATAGGTACAGATTCTCAGAATGCCAGTTTCAAAAAGTCGATTTTTTTCACGACTTACAGCCTTCTAAGACTCGTTTCTCCTCCTTAAAGAAGGTTTGAGCACAAAACTAAAGCAGTACGAAGGGTTCATGCAAGAGGCAAAATGTCGTACAGTAGACGCACGATAATTCAAACTTTGATAGTTTAATTCGTACTTTTGATTAATTCAAATAAAACTCAATGTTTTGGATGTTCCACTATTTTTTTCAAGTTATTTAAAAAAAGCCTCTTAATTCAAACTCCATCATTCAGCTAATTCATACTTTTTGTGATTTAATACCAAGAAATATCTGCTGCTTTCCAACTACTATTTGAAAATTTGCATGCTCATATATACCTAACAGTTTAAAAGTGAAAAAATAAGCACCTCAGGCCTTTAAGGAAAAAGGTATTGCTAGTATACAAATATTTTAAATGGAGCACACGCATGGCAAACTGTGATGTTTCGCAACTGGTATAGAGAGCTTTGTGCTAAAGGCACAAAGCTCCGGCATGAAGTTCTAGCAATGAAGCTCTAGCAATATAGCAGCTGGCAATTTACGATTTCTTTAAAAGGTCTTATCAGCAGTAAATGGCCAATAAACTTGAGGAGCTTATACACTCCGATTGGGACCTATAGAGGGTGCTTTGAAAGCCACGTGCAGTGCCACTTGTGGTGCAGCGAACACGCAAACGTTGCGAATCGTATAGCAAACCACCGCTTCTCATTGCTTTGACAGCTATGGTGTCAAAAGCACTCGTGGCCTGCGCGTTGGTTCTTCAAGCAGGGCTTTAAAATATCATACAAAGACATTCCGCTGCAATGCTACTATGAATAAATGGGAAAACCTGCATAAAAGTGGCCACGTTTTCCCCGTTAGTGACCGCTTTGGTGCCCGTCGTCAGTACTGACGACAAATGCATGTGCCAGGTGTGTGCAATGCAAGATGATTAGTACATAACTGGCGAGTATAAGCTGTCATTTTTTCACACTTCTATTATTATTGTTGAGTGCCCACTACCCCCGTACTTGCAAAATACTTGGAGCATTTAGAAATATCGATGGTTCCACAGCCTTTCAACATGGAAATTATGGAGAGTCATGCTCATTTGTTGCGGCCTTGTGCCACGGTCTGTCACCGAGTCTCGCGAATTGTTTTGCTTGAAATTGCCGCGGCATCATCCTCGCTCATCATGATCATGGCCTCACCGCTTGTGCAGCTAGGCTAAGAGCTCTCAACGGCCGTTTGTTCTGACAGCAGCGGGGCGACTTGCCAGTCGCCATGCATAGAGTGTATAGTCTGTATATTAACTCTATGGTGGAGACAAGTGCGTCGTCTGCTACAACGATGGCCGGCCACGTGGTCATTCACTCCTGCTCTCTCCATTCAACTTAGTGTTCGAGAATAATGTAATCCCCACATGAAGTGTTTAAACAGTAGATGGTGTGAAATGGTGCAGTGCTTTGGACACTTTGAGGCGATCGCAATGCCAAATCTCTGAGAGGGCTGGGTTCTCTTTCCTTGAATTTTGGAGTGCTGCACCAAAATTATTTTAACTCTACTTACATTACTTTTTGTCCATACAGAATAATACTGTGGTGTCTCATCATGTGAAGTGGAAAAGAAGTTCTACATTACTGATAGGTATTTTGCGTAATAGTAAACTTTCAAAAACCTTTTTTTGTTTTAAGTGCACAGCCCTCTAAAAGCCCGGCTTGTCATACATTCATTGTCTCATGTTATAAGGTCATGCAGCCGTCAATTCAGGTCTAACACAAGGCTAACAATGCTCAAAACATATGCAAACAAACTAACAAGGTCCACAATAGGACAAACTTGAAAAATAAGTAAGGATATATCACAATATTTTACTTAAAACCATAAAAAATGCTTTATTTGCTAATGCCAACCAGTAGCATTGGCTGTGGACATTAAAGCTTGATTTTTCTCTTTGAAACAAAATTTACAAGAACGAAAGTTTCCACAACAAAAGGGAAGATTTTTGGGCATATAATGAGCCCTAGTATATACTTTCATCGTGAGGGCCTCAATGCTTAATTTACGAGTGATTAACTTTTTTGTCATGTTGAAAGGATTTTTTTTTCTTCATGAAAGTCGGCTTTTAAACGACGAAAATATTATTAGAAAATAGTATGTCCACTGCTAAAAAAGAAAGGCCAGAAATTTTAGTGTCCCCAACATTGCTGTTGTTTTTACAACACTAAAAAAATGTCCAAGTTAGCATGTCTTCCTGCTCCTTCACTAAGCTTACAGTTTTGCTTGAGTCGTCATGTGAAAGAACAATCCCAATACAATTTTAAAACACAATGTGTCATTGTACCGAATTTCAAGGCTGAACAAGCATTTATTCAAACCTGAATTCTCTTTTCCACCAGAACATTCAAATGGTGGCGACGTCAACATTCAATTATTTTTTTTGAACGAAAATATTTGGCTAAAATCAGTCGTACACGGTCGCCGTGTAGCTCAAATTTTTTTCAATAGAATCGCTGGTGGTCCATTCTGGGCTGGGACGTTTCACTTGGAATGATCCTCCTCCAATATGACGGGCAGTACTGCGTTGGCTTATAGACAAGTAACCAACAGGCATGAGCTACTGACCGGTCAGCAGCCTGAGCAGTGCATGCACCAAGTAGCTGGCCAAGGCCAAAGCGCCACTCCAGCTGTCCGCCCACCACCAGGGAGACTAGCGCCTCACAACACTCCGGCTGTCCACCACACTGTTCCACCAGAAGCTCCAGTTCAGGGATCCTCTGCAGAGAAAACAGCAGCTTCCATTGCCAACAAGTATTATGGCATGCTTTCACTCCCCGTCTGCCAATATGGCAAAGCCTTCCATAAGTTTCTTTTTTTTTTTTTCTAACCTTAAAGCCCTGTGGTAATACTAAGGTGGACCAAAGTCTCCTTTAGATTTTCCCCACCGACTTAAAAAGCTGCATAAGCAAGTTTGACCCCAAAATAACACAAATAGCTACCCGCAACACCAAACGATAAGATAATGGCTCCCCACAAATTTTATCACACTTTCCCTGTGACAACTTTGCAGCCAACATTCTTGTGGGGTAACTAAAGCAGCTGATTTTGGTGATGTCCATCACATCACTGCACAAAACAAGAGAAAAAAATGAGAACTTGCATGGAATATGCAAGTTCGCATGCTCTTGCACCTTCGCATGCTCGCGAGGATGCAACAAGAGTACTACAGGCCACGCCTTACCGTTGACAGCACTCAAAACATGAGGACATGCTGGGACTGCCGACGATGCAGAACACCACCAAGGCTAGCGGGACTTTTGTAGCCTATCAAACTACCCTCACCAGCCATTCCAGCAAATCAGTATGAACCTAATGGGGCTGTTCCAGATGTCGGCAGTCAGAAACAAGTCTATCATTGTAGAGTAGCTTCTGAAATCACCCACTACGCTGAAACAAAGGCCCTGCTCAAAGGCAGTGCCACGAAGGTAGCAAAGTTCTTCATTGAGAACATCGTCTTGCGTCATGGCGCCCCAAAGGTCCTCATTACCAACAGAGGCACAACCTTTACAGCGGTGTGCACTGAGGTTATCTTGGGACACAGCCAAACAAGCCACCGCCAGATCGTTGCCTACCACCCACAGACCACTGACTTCATCAAGCAACTAAACAAGACCATCGTCGACATGTTGGCCATGTACATCAACATCGTACACAAGACATGGGATGCCGTCCTTCTGCCATGACCTTT
Source organism: Rhipicephalus microplus (assembly GCF_043290135.1). Taxonomy (NCBI): domain Eukaryota; kingdom Metazoa; phylum Arthropoda; class Arachnida; order Ixodida; family Ixodidae; genus Rhipicephalus; species Rhipicephalus microplus. The sequence goes on from NC_134702.1 coordinate 258,516,200, forward strand.
GCATACAACACCGCTGTGCAAAAATCGACGCAGATGAGGCCGCACAAGTTGGTCTACAGATTGAACCTGGCAACATTTGACACCATGTTACCAAATGTCTCTTATGAGAAAAACAACGTCACTGTCTACCTACAGTGCACTGGAGAAGCCTGACAGCTCACATGCCTAAGCATCAAAGCAAATAACCCACAGCCACCGTTATGATCTTTGATGATACTTCATGGAAAAGCAACCCGACGACTGTGTCTGGGTGTGGACTCCGATACGCCAACATGGACTGATTGAAAAACTTTTTCGGCGACACTTCAGGCTATACAAGGTTCTTTGACATTTCCGCACCCTGAACTATGAGGTTATTCCAGACAGCATTACAACTTCTCAACAGCACCAAGCGCGACCTGACGCTATCCAAGTCTTGTGCCTCAAGCCGTTTTATTAGTGTTAACAAGCCTGAGGACTGTCATTTCTTTTTTATTATTGCACTTCCATACTTTCATGCTTGTATCAATCGCTTGTACTTTCTTGCTTTACTATTGAATTCACATATTTTGTTAAAGCATTGGGACGATGCTTTTTCAGGGGGGGGGACGATGGCTCACAGACTTTTCTTTCCATGTTTACATTGCCAGCCTTTTGTACGTGCTGATATTGCCTTACACAAACTCTGCCAGATGCCGTCCAGATGAGAGCATTCCAAATTCTTTGAGGATTATCTAGTAGGCTTGAGAATGCAAACGCGAACAGCAGAGTTTATTCTCCAGAAAAACCGGCTACCAGTGACAATGCTCGAAAGTTCACTGCTATATGTACAAACGCCAAATGCGCCTCATCCCAGATCAGTTTATGAACAGCCGATGCTTTGTTCACCGCTACCAGTGTATCAGTGCGCAGTGTGCATTGCTTGCTGTAGTTTGACTTTTGGTTTCCCAGCCACAAGTTGGGACAAATAAATAGTTTCTACTTGGACACGCCGACTGCAACCTTCGTCGATGTCACGACCCCAGTACAATATTCAATGGCTTACAGACGTTGCTCCACTTTCAGTATTTTTCATTGACAAGCCATGTGCGTATACTACGCACTGCAACATGTTTTGGCCAATAAGTTATTCACATTCACCAAGTGTGCATACCAAGATTTTGTGGTATTCCACTTCAATAAAACAACATATCTAGCAAAATGCTGTTCCATTAGCATTGCCACAAATCCCCACCGATACAACTGCAGAGTTTTGTTTCTGAGTAAAACAAAGTATTGAAAGATTTTTGTAACCAGAAAAAGCTTTTTTATTTGTAGTAAAAAAGATTAATTATTTTATGGTAATCAAGCTAAGCTTTGTTTTGTCCCCCAGTTTGAAAAATCTATCTGTTCACAAAAATGCGTACAGTGAAGTTTAATTTCTGTGAACTTCCATCAATAGTTCACTTAACAGAATGAACAGAATAGATATCAGGTAAAAGCACAATGCAGTTTACAGAGCCAAGTACATAAATACAAAGCACATAGCCATAAATAGCAGCTTTGATAAAATATGTGTAATTCTTTACTTCCACAAGTGCTTTTAAACTACGAGTAGTAGCAAGGCTGTCCAGGGAGCCTGTCCACTTCTTTTGGCACAATGTATTGCTGAGACACAAACTCTCACTCCTGTCCAGACATCCTACAGACCTCGATAGAGTTTGAAACAGCCTCTGCCAGCACTGCACAGCACAAAACGTGGTTCAGTTAACTGATTTGAGAAGTGAGCCGGTGTCCACTACCAGGTTGGTTCAACTTCAATATTTACTACTCAAGAATTTTAATAGATAAGAAAGCCACTGGGGACTTCCTTCCTAAAAGATTTACTAAAAGTTTATAAAGCTTAGTGTTCCCTGCCAGCAATCTGCATCACGAAGTGGATGAACGACCATCTGCAAAGAGAAGGTTTGCAATGCAAGCTCCCCAGCACCTTCAGTCCTCCAAAGCACATACAGTGAGTTCGATCTTGAAAACTGCAACAGCCTTATAACAAAAAAACTGCAATTATGTAATTATAACTGCTGCCTTTGTTTTTCCAAATACACTCACTGCAAAATGTCGCTTCTCTTAATGTCCTTAAATTTGAAAAATTTTGCAGCTTTCGAAAAGTTCATCATGCACTGTTTTACCTTTGCAGCATCAGCTGACAAGGGAAGGTCATCTGGCTTCAGCTGGTGGACAACCTGCTGCAGCAGCTTGTTCACTGCCTGCACCCAATTCCCATCTATTAGACACATGCGACAACCAGCTTCACGCCATTCACTGTGATAGTTACAATTTTTTTTTGTTTCACAATATTTACGTTGCCCATTTTTGTTTTATCATTTGCAAACTACACCTCTTATTATTCTTCTCCAGTTCTTTGAAGCGTCATCACAATCTTGCTTTGTGCTTACAGGCTCGACATTATTATTGATGCATCTACACTGATGCTGACATAAAATAAAGCATCAATGTGGCCCCCATCAGGCTTTTAAGGGTTTAGGCCTTAAAGAAGAAATACACCAACCTAATTACCAGAAGACTGATTCTCCAATCAGGACGCTCCTTTATATGGAAAGACATTGGTGGTTTCAAAGCAACCACCAATTATCAAAACACCTTTTAAATTAATCTGCCATGTTACAAACAGTAAAGAGCAATATTCCGTAACAGCTTAATTAGAAGCATTACATATTACAAATCTTTTTTCTTGTGCAAGCGCACTGAAATCAGTGTACTATAAACACCATTGCATTCTAAATAGAAGCTGTGAACATTTTACTACCATTCTTGGCACCATAGTTAAATGTGGAGAAGAAAAAAAATATGCATGTCAACTTCAAGAAAACTTGACACTTCCAAAAGCTCAAGATGTTAGCTTACATCTCCAGCAATATGCAGTTACATGCATCCCTGTTTTAATATGCTCAGTGCAAAGGACTATCAAAACCAACACCCATTTCGCTACTAGTTTACAAGCATGACACCAACCAGACGGCATATGCTACAAGGCAAACATACTTCAAGCAGAGCATAGCTACCATTTCGCAGTGTTCACTGAACCAGAAGGATTACCATATTTACTCATGTAATCCTCCCACTTGCATAAATCTCGCACCCCTCTCAGTGCCCACCAAAATTATAATTTTTTTTCCTCGCGCATAATAATCAGACCCCCAAAAATTAATGCAGTAATGTTGTCTGCTCCCTCCAACCGCCGATGATGATAGCACAGAATAGCTTGGCGCCATCTCTTAAGCATTATGCACAGAGCCCCAATCCAATTCAGCCAGAGTGGCCAATGCAGGTTGCGGCATGTTAGTGTAGCGTGGTTACCCTGTAGTTACGCCATGGAGTGATACAGAAGCTACACGGCTGCTTTCCAGTTGATAGTAATTGATCGTGCACTAAACAACGGCAACAGGGCCGCCAAAAGGCACTTTAGAGTTGACAGGTTTTGTGTTTGCTACAGGTGACGGCAGCAAAAGCAGCTGAAAACCGCAAGACACACTGGGTCTTCCTCATGGTTGTCAGCAGGACTTTTTTTTTTTTTTGAGGGATGCAAATCACCGAGACTGGGAGATGGGGAAAGCAATGGTGTAGCTTGGGTGAGGGCAAGTGCTAGAGAGGCATGAAGGGGACAAGTGCCCCTTTTGCACACCCCTGCCGACGCCCATGGTCTCCCATGAACTTTATTTCGTCAGAAGGTAACTGAGAACGATTGCGGGTTAGATGGCCATCAGCCCAAGGTTGGCATCGACTGATAATCTTTTGTGGGCTCCTGTTGAGTTAGGAATGCTCACGCTATGCCCGCAAGCTTCGCATATCGTATTCTAAAGCTCTACTATTTGCTTGCGGCTTTTGTGTCTCAAATAAATATTGCCTTGTGTATAATCTGTGGTTTTATTGTTAAGGTAAATGCTGATTAGTACGTCTCAAAGCTTGTAGGTAGCTGCTAGTGGAATAATCCCGATTCGCAGCCACTTCATTTAATTTTTTTTCCGCTCCATACGTTTTTGTAGAAAACTCTCCTCGTGTAATTCTGACCTCCACCCCTGCTTTTTATTTGTTTTGGGCAAAAGAAAGGGTGAGGATTACACTAATAAATACCGTAGGTCCGGTGGGAGATGGATAGCAGGTGTCCCCGTCCCCTCCACATCACCTCTTAAATTCAATGTTCCAAATTTTTATCAAAGCGACGAGTTTAATGTTATGTACCCAACTCTCAATATATAGTTCATCCAAGCTTGCCAGCTTGACCAAGTGTGGGTGCTCGTACATACTGCCACGCACGTTTCTTATTTTCACTTTTCTTTCATTTGGTTTTTGCCCACAAAGCCTATCAGGACTGCTCAGCGCAAACTGTGCCTCATTGTTCAAGAAGGTTTGCGATTATTGTAGATCGTTCTGTTCAGATTGCCCACAAGACCTGCACACTCAAGATTATTCCAGAGATTGCGTGACGACTTCTGTATAAATGCCAATTGCCAATGCGTTTTGCCCCTTGTCAGTAGATCAACAGCCGATGCTCTGTTTCTCGCAATCAGTGCCAGTGTGTTGCTGTAATCTGCCTTTACATTTAACGACCACAAGTATAGCCAAATAAACAGTTTATCTTTGACATACAGACTGCTGCCTTTGTGCCAATCGTCACGACCACGTGACGATTGCCATCTAGCAGGGCCCAGTCGAACCAAGCAAGCAGAAAATTGTTCACTAGTCATTGTTGCTGCTGTGGCTCCCGCTACTTTTGCCCTGCTACTGTCTGCAGCCGTGCAGTAAAGGCGGACAATATTGAGCACGGAAACGGGGACATCAGAAAGACTGCTTTCATGCAGGTGATTTGAAGTGCGCTAACGCGATGCGGGCGCTAAAATGCTATTTTATTTCAGAATAAGCACTTCCTTGGCAGAAAAGTAACACTACAAAGTTCCTGGCCTGCAATTTGAACAAGCAATGACTTAATATCTGCCTTTAGTGTCCCTTTAAGTGTATATCCTGTACACACAGCACTTTTGATGAATGTCTGTGTGAACGCTCTTGAACGTTGTTGAGGTTTTTAAGCAGTCCTCTGTCATTCCATTGCTGAAGTCGTTTCCATATTGGAAGGAAAGTAGTGCTGTGTGTACGAAAAGGGAGTGGCTGTTGTGTAAGAAGATGCTTGGAACTCCCGTAACAGCGCTGTCGTCAGGGCCCGTTTTCGGCTTTTTAGTTTTCTAGGCCTGCTCTAGAAAGCGCGCATCTTTCGGTGTGAATGACCCCGAGGTCTTAGAGTCGAGCTCCAGGCAATAGAAGATTGAGAACTGTGCTCCGACATCCAGGTCTCAAGCCTTGGCATTCTGACTTTAGGGCCCAGTGAACTGGTACTGCCACACTGACAGGGAAACAACTGAAGAAAAAGGGCAGGTTGACAGTACTTTTAGTGCCCCATCATTGGATTTGAGTGAGAAAGAAGTTATCTTTTTTAGTTTACAAATTAAGTTTACATTGTGCGCTGCCCATTTGCACAAGTGCCACAAGTGCACACTTGTTCACTTGTGCTGGCATGGCTTTAGGGCTCGGTTCAATACAGTTTCTGGCACATGCCCCGACTGTGTTTCCGTGGCTCATGATGATTAGCTTGTTTCGCCTTGTGTGTGTTTCTGTAATAATATTACTTTGTTTGACAGCCTATAAAAATAAGCATTGTTTCTGTTAATAAACAGCTGGAAGTTGGCAACCATGTCTGTCAGTTTGTTTCTTCAATTCATTCCCATCCTCACTGTGCTAGCGCCTTTCTGTTTTTTCCTTCTTTAAGAACCATGTTTTCAATTTGCTTATCAAGTCCACCAACCCTATTCTCGGAAACATTTGTTGGCCTCCCCACAATCCTAAAGTGCACATAAAACTTTTATTGAAGTGAGAGTGACAAATCCAGCAAAACCACTCGGCAAGACACTATTTAACAATTGTCCTGTTGTTTTAGCTGCAAATGACTGAATATTGTTACACAACTTGTCTTCTTTATAAACCTTCATCTTTTTAGTGTCCTCACCGTGACTTTCGCCTCGATTTATTGCTACATCGATGGCACAATTTACCATAATGGCAGCAGCTGCAGTATAGCACTGAGACGTCTCCCGCTACGCCACCGATTTCCGAAGAGAGGGAAGACCACTCAACCCCTTGTCTATCCGGTTCCCTCTTGGCTATGTGTCTCAATCACTTCTCACATACAGGGATTCGTGCTGGGGCCGGGAAGTAAGAGACGCTACGACCTGTTTCTGTTTACTGATTCATTTAATTTATTACTAACTGCAAACATCGTATATCCGCGTACATTAACCACTACACAAAATTATAACACATGATTTACACACTCGCGACGTAGGATACATAAAGGAAATAACTTTGACAATACATTGGTGCGACGATACAAAGTAAACGCATGACGACACAAACACGAAGTTATCAGTTACCAAAACCCGCAATGTCTCAACACGCCACCTCCCTTCCCGCAAAGCTAATCTAAATAAGGTGCATAAAGTCTGTCTCACGAAAAGTCCATGTTGACGGGGGCCTCGGAGCTGGCTGTTCGAGTCGGGGCTCAGGGCTTCTTCCTGGGGTCATTGTCCAATTCGTCAGCGGCTTCATCGTCTTCGTCATCGTCGCCTTCGTCATGCCTCTCAGTGATTTCCATCTTAGCCTTCTCTCATAACGTTTCATTCACTCGGCTTTTATCCCTAACTTTCATTTCTCATCGTACCAACCTTGCCCCAGTCATCATCTCATCACCTCTCATCGCTATCTCTTCGCACCGTTATCTTCCTTTTCCATCCCGTCTCTCTACCATCTCGAGCTCATCGTATCGTATCTCTGACTCCCCTCGTATCGTCTCGTAGTTTTTTGTAGGACCCGACTCCACCCCTCCGTGGCACCTAACCAATTGCCACTGTTGACACGACACATTTCTTGTCAGTCGGAGTGTATCATCTTCGACGACCGCCCCCGCGGCCCACACCAGTAGAAAACCCTCTCCCAAACAAAGTCGAGCAAGTATGTTACAAGCTGCCACTCTAGCGTCGCCAGCGCGAGGTCGGCGACAGGAATGACAGCAGGTTAGTTCGTTCCGTACGCAAGCAGAGACAGTGAAGAGATCAGAGACGTGAGAAAACAAAACAAACTTTACTCTAGTGATATTTCAGCACACGGGATCTAGTACAACAATTCATTACAACTAACAAAATACATCAACACTTGATACAACTAAAAAAATACATATAAAAAACAATAAATCAGCTTATGAGAGAGAACTATTACAAACTACACAAACTAACAACAATAGAACTACGGAGGAGAAAGTTCGAAGATATAAACAGGTGAAGGCATACGTGTGATGACCGGCAGTGTTGCAACGCTGGTGGCTCCGGGAGGCTAGTGCTTGCAGGTGACCTCGGGCAGGTTGAGCTAACTGGAGGCAAAGTCCCGATGTCTACGTTGCAGACGTTAATATCGCGTCACAACTAGACAAACGGCTAAGTTTAGGTGGCCAGCCGATACATAGCCACACTAAAAACTTCTAGAAGAGATACTTGATCTGTTTCTAAACCATGTTGGTCAGCGACTAGACTGCCTAGCAGGGCAAAATCCTGCGCTTGAATCCCCCTCGTGTCCCCTCGCTCTCTTCCTTGGGGACAAGAAACCTCTACATGGGTCCAATCATGCACGTTTCATTGATGGAAACTCCGCCAAAAAAATATATTGACCCCACCCTTTTTCAATGAGGAGAGGGCCTTCAACTAGCGAGAGTGACAACCTATTGGGGTGCTGTCATACGGCTTGGCCACCAGATGTTTTTCCACGGTTTTCCTGTGGGAACGGTCAGACTGTTTGGCTCTCAGCCAATGCGTCCCGTAGCCTAATCCTTGTTCGGGGTACATCGCGGCCTTCCACGACCCTGCAAACGCCGCCGCAGGTACAAAGGATCAAACGTCAACGGCGACGTTCAAAGGAGAGCACCCCATTCTGCACTTCCCGGCTCTCTTTCATGCGCCCGCCGTTCCCACGGTCAGCGGAGGAGTACGGCGCCCGTTAATTGCCGTGACGCCAAGTCGCAAAAATGGCAGTCCGTGACAAAGTAACAATGTACAAACTCAAGCCTCAGAGACAGAGATGGGCGAGCTGTCCCAAGACACTTTAATTACGGGCGAACAATGGTCCCGATGCTTCCGACAAAGTACGTCGTCTGTAATGGCCAGCGTCCGGAGTTTGCAGTGTTGTGCCGAAATGTTTTCGGCCGAACCAATTGCCCCGGTTTCTGGTACTTGATGAGCCGATGTCCAGACCAAGTCTCAACGTTTCCATGCAGCTCGGTGTCTCCCGTGAAATTCTCCTTAGCCGCCGCTTCTTCGTCATTCAACGCCGCGGGTGGCCATTCGCGCAGAACGTAGTAATGAGCCCTGGAGCCACGGAGGCTAAAGAAAAGTCAGGCCGGACCCGGCACAGGCGCTGCGGCAGGGTCGCATTCCCTGAACCAACAAAAGGTGCTCTGCTGCTCCCCCATGCCACAAATCTGAAGGGTGCGCGCGAATTGTTGCCACCGTACACTGTCTGTAGACAACAAGGCGCCGCCCGGTCCTCGTGTTTGCGTGGGGCAGCCCGCGAGAACAGTAGAAATAATCCTTCCAGGTACTCCACTCCGGAATGCCCATTCGTTACACCGAAGGTTTTCTTTTCCTTTTTTTTATGCGTGGGTTTAAGAAACGAGCGTAAACATCTTGAAAGGACCGGAGTTCAGTCCAGTTCAGGATGCTCCTTTATATGCAAAGACATTGGTGGTTTCAAAGCAACCACCAATTATCAACACACTTTTTAAATTAATCTGCCATGTTACACACAGTAAAGAGCAATATTTAGTAACAGCTTAATTAGAAGCATTACATTTTACAAATCGTTTTTCTTGTGCAAGCACACTGAAATTGGTATACCATAAACACCATTAAATTCTAAATAGAAGCTGTGAACATTTTACTACCATTCTTGGCACTATAGTTAAATGTGGAAAAGAAAAGAAATATGCATGCCAACTTCAAGAAAACTTGACACTTCCAAAAGCTCAAGATGTTAGCTTACATCTCCAGCAATATGCAGTTACATGCATCCCTGTTTTAATATGCTCAGTGCAAAGGACTATCAAAACCAACACCCATTTCGCTACTAGTTTACAAGCATGACACCAACCAGACGGCATATGCTACATGGCAAACATACTTCAAGCAGAGCATAGCTACCATTTCGCAGTGTTCACTGAACCAGAAGGATTACCATATTTACTCACATAATCCTCCTACTTGCATAAATCTCGCACCCCTCTCAGTGCCCACCAAAATTATAATTTTTTTTCCTCGCGCATAATAATCACACACCCCAAAATTAATGCAGTTATGTTGTCTGCTCCCTCCAACCGCTGATGATGATAGCACAGAACCGCCTGGCACCATCTTTTAAGCATTATGCATACTATAAATGCACAGAGCCCCAATCCAATTCAGCCAGAGTGGCATATGCATGTTGCGGCATGTTAGTGTAGCGTGGTTACGCTGTAGTTACGCCACGGAGTGATACAGAAGCTACACTCCCTTTTTGTAGGACCCGACTCCGCCCCTCCGTGGCACCTAACCAATTGCCACTGTTGACACGACACGTTTCTTGTTAGTCGGAGTGTATCATCTTCGACGGCCGCCCCTGCGGCCCACACCAGTGGAAGACCCTCTCCCAAACAAAGCCGAGCAAGTAACAATGTACAAACTCAAGCCTCAGAGAGAGAGATGGGCGAGCTGTCCCAAGACACTTTAATTACGGGCGAATAATGGTCCCGATGCTTTCGACAAAGTGCGTCGTCTGTAATGGCCAGCGTCCGGAGTTTGCAGTGTTGTGCCGAAATGTTTTCGGACGAACCAATTGCCCCGGTTTCTGGTACTTGATGAGCCGATGTCCAGACTAAGTCTCTACGTTTCCATGCACCTCGGTGTCTCCCGCGAAATTCTCCGTAGCTGCCGCTTCATCATTCAACGCCGCGGAGGCCATCCGCACAGAACGCAGTAATAAGCCCTGGAGCTACGGAGGCTGACGAAAACACAGGCCGGACCCGGCACAGGCGCTGCGGCAGGGTCACATTCCCCGAACTAACAAAAGGTGCTCTGCTGCTCCCCCATGCCACAAATCTGAAGGCTGCGCGCGGATTATTGCCACCGTACACTGTCTGTAGACAACAAGGCGCCGCCCGGTCCTCGTGTTTGCGCGGGGGGGCCCGCGAGAACAGTAGAAATAATCCTTCCAGGTACTCCACTCCGGAATGCCCATTCGTTACACCGTAGGTTTTCTTTTCCTTTTTTTTTTTGCGTGGGTTTAAGAAACGAGCGTAAACATCTTGAAAGGACCGGGGTTCAGTCCGTGTTTGCGGGGACGTCATAGCACGATCATATGTTGATTCCCAATCTAAGCCGGTGAACATCCACAATCATTGACAGACACCTTCCTCCATGCTGACAGAATTTCGCAAAGTGGCCAGGATCCTGGTAGAGTGTAAGCAGCTCACATCCTTTCCATCAGCCTGTGCCAATGTCTCTTCAGTGAATACGAACCCATGAGTGTTGGTTAAATGCCTCCTTTACAAACAGCATTTGCCCTTCAGATGTACTTGTGGGCTAGTTGGTTGGTCATATTCACGATAAACAGCAGCATACACTGGGTTAAGGCGCAACGCAAACACAAAACATGAAAAGGACGACACAAGCGGTTCTGACGTCCTTTTCGTGTTTGCATCTTAACCTGGAGTGCGCTGCTGTTCATCGTACATCTGCCCTTCCCTTTTTTCATTGTTCCTAATGGAGGTGCTAGCTAGCAATCATTGCAGTGCGCATTTAAATCACACATGTGCACACCACTACCTCCTAACACCCTGAATCCAAGACTGAAGCTTTTGCAGGTGCAGCTCAGAAACCGTAAGTAAATACTAGCAGCATTCAGTACATGCATGAAAGAAGAAGAAAAGCCTTCATTCCTTCAAAAATTATTTATTCTCTTTACAGCGAGGATCCTGTTCTGGCAGACTTCATGCCTTCAGGTAGTATGTGAGGGCGTATTGGTCAGCAGTCGGCTTATTAAAAGAGCACTTGCTACGTGATGGCTACAGGCAAGAAAAAGCGTACCACACTTGTTGTCATGGTTACTAGCACCCTTCAGAAGCACCCCCAAGTTTGCAGACACTGAGATACCCAACAAAGTGGATAAGGTGGGTAGTGTAATCCAAAAGGTGCAGTTGCAGTTGGCTTTTCGTTCCCTTTACTTTCTTCAGATCTATACAGCAAATACTACAATACACTTAAAACAGTAAATTAACCTTGGCTTCACTACCTCATGATTTTTATTAACACGCGCATAACGTTCCATTTTAGCATAGGCGTATTTCCACACACCCGGCTAACAACGCGCACATCTGCTTTGCTAGCAAATAGCTAAAAACCCAGGTGAAAATATCCAACTGGGAATCTAAATAGTTTCAACGGGCATTAACTGGGATCAACTGGTCCCAATTGCAGGTCAACTGGTTTCCGTTGGGAACAGTAGGTCCCAATCGGAAGTGGTTCCCGTTAGTAGCTGGTCCCAGTTACAGCTCAGCCGCTTTCAACTGGGAATCAATGAGAACAATTGGTCCCAGTTGCAAGTGGTTTCAGCTAGTAGCTGGTCCCAGTTACACCTCAACTGGCCACCAACGGGGACCATCGCCGGTTGAATTGGAAGCTGTTGGTCACAGTTATGTTCTAACTGGAAGTGCGACATGTTCTGGTCGCACGCTCTTCATTCTGGACGCTTCTTCACAGAGAAAGATGAAAAGAAGTTGAACTCGATTGTGTATGACGTAGAATTGTTGCACCTCAACAAATGCTCTTTATCCAAGCTTTTTTTTTTTATGCACACGAAAGCTTACCAGACCACCAGCCTAGTAGGACATATAGGAGGATAAGAAAATTAGTGCCTCATGATTTGCGAATATATTATATTTTTCTTCCTCGTCATCTGCGCATTGTTTTCATCTCACTGACTCAATTAAAATAATATTATCACAGAATATTCAGTTGCACAAGTGCACAAACAAATTGCATTCAAATGTACGCTTGTTTCAGCTTCAGGAATTTCAACTGTAGCTGTTGCTAATATTTTGACGTCCATCATGGTGACAATATGCAGCCAAAGTGGTCCCAATTGACGTCAGGCTGTAATATTGCCGAATTATTCCACAGCGAGTATGCCTGCTTGAAGACTGTATGCTGCACAGGAGCATTACTTCCAAAACAACAACAAAAAAAAAACAGTGACAAGCCTGTAGCTTCCACGGCTGAGACTGCCGATATCCTATGATTCTGCAAACTCCAGCGCTAACGTGCATCGTACAACACCACATACGGTGTTTTACCACGAACATCTACTACTCTCTCCCATTCTGCCTGAATGACCGGCAACCATCACTGTAGTTGCATATCTAATCTTAAGCTCAAATACTGAATAAAACAGTAAAGTATAATCTGACTTAAATATGAAATAAACTGAAATGATATATATTAAGCACAGGTTTTGCAATTTTCAATGAAAGACGCGCACAGGCAGAAAAGTTTTTAATATAGTGACGAGCAGTTTCATACAGCACATGTGGCGAAGGCTAGCGCGGCGCAGTTGTGTTGTTCTTGATGAGGAACGAAGAGTCATGGCACGCACAATTTAGGTACTTTGATTAGTGCTCGACAGTTTCACCTCTGGAAGACTTTACGACTTCAGGCGATCGTCAACTGAGTGTGTTAGCTTGTGACAAGACGGATATGTGGATCCATCATGTTTGTAATTCTGCGCTGGCTGCCTTGTCTGAAATACAGCTGTTTAAAGGTAATAATTCTCTTCTTCTTCGAGTAAGTGAAGGTGCAGATATATTATAATCCAATACAGAATGTTCTGAGAGTGGAGACGATAAAATGTTGCCTTGCAAACAATGCTTTAAACTCTGCAGATTCGCTGCCATTTGTTTTGGAACGTGATAAAATATGAGTGTCGATTGCACAATACTTGTGTTCAACAGCATGCTAAATAAATATGAAGTATACTCATGCACACTTCTATCCAAAGTACTAGAAAAGGGCTCGTATTTGCTCGGTAATTAAATATCCCCAAACCTGCTGTCTGTGTGTCAGCTTCGGCTTTACTGTCCAATGCCTTTCTTTGTTTTGCCACAGAGATAAGCTTCACGGTTTAAAAATCGGAATAGACCAAGACGTGAGCTTTACAGCTAGCGTTAAATTAATGTACTATTGGCGTCAAATGAAACCTGAACAGCGGAGCGCGTGTTTCAAGCATTAGAAACAGTATAGTGTTGGCCGTCCAGTCATCCCTATTGACAAGCGTGCACATCCGGTTCGGCAGCACTGCGCGATCCTCCTACAGTGCATTATCTCCGTTTCTGCTCTAGTTTTAGAATGGTGGTAATGGTGGCCATCGAGGGCATGTCAAGCACTTTTGATTGTATCACTCACAATCCCTTGCTTTTACTTCAGCGTCGACGTGCAATCGGTGACATGGCACAATAAAACCAAAAGAGAAATATAATCGGTTTCCGGTTGATTTTTAAACGATCGTTGTATCTCGTTCGCCAGCGCTGCTTCACCTGCAACCTTCTTTCAGAGACCGACCGGAAAAGGCTTCACTTTAACGGCATCTGCCGTTTCTTCGGAAGAGAGAGCGCAAATTGTTTCGCTTTACCGGAACAAAGTGAAACAGCATGAAAGTGCCAGCATTATGAACCGACTTTTGTCTACTATAACTAGAATTAGCCGGGAATTCCATGATGGACTCTGTGATGAGAATCCGTGCTACAATACTCGCCTTCGGCTGCAATAGTTTAACCTCTGTTTTTTTTTTATTTTATTCCTTTCAAATACCATACCTGGAACACAAGCAGAAATATTGCGTTATAGGGAGATCGCACAGTGCTGCCACACCGAATGTGCGGGCCTGTCTGTGCCAATGACTGGTCGACGGCACGCACTATGTCATTGATAAGGCTTGTGCCATGCGCTCCGCTGTTCGCGTTTCATTTGATGCCGACAGTACAGTGACATCTATGAGAATTCTCAAGGGAATCGAAATTTCAAATTATACATCACGAGTGAATTGTGTTGTTAATTGCTGAGCAAGGTAGTAAATTATACTGTGGTGTATCTGTACATTTTACTGATATGTACAATAAGGGTGTGCCTATTTATTCATAAACGTTGACGGTATGGTGAAAATATTTGTAGTCAACTGCAATCACATGTTGAAAGGCACAATTGAGTAGAACCTCACTTATGATTGCTTCATGAAAATATCTTGCAATGGTATAGTCATTGATGGAGTCACATATTAAGAGGTGTGAATTAAGAGCCACTGTTTCTGCTTACAGGAGCCGTTCGTAATCGCGACTATAATACTTGTGTTTTCGTTGATAGCAATATCGGCTCTACAATTTTCTAATAAGATCAAATTTAATTTCTGATAGTATTGCATGAGGAAAGAGTAATTACAGTTTCACTAACAGTGTATATATTTCTTTCAGATGGGTCCGTACGCATGAGATCTCTAAATTAGCGAGCGTCTGCAACTTATTCAAAGAAACGATTAAGATGCTTCACAGCCCCTGTACACTCAATGTGCAAAGTTTTTAATAAATGAAGTCCAATTTTAACGCCAAGCTTTCTTGTCTATATGAACCGCAGGGGTCCACTGGCAACTGGAAACAATCAGGACCAGTTCAAATGGTCTATGGTCTAATTCCCAGTGGGGACCAGTTGCCAGTGGTTTCAACAGGGACCAGTTGGAAATGGTTTATGGTCAAATTCCCAGCGGGGATCACTGGCCAATGGGTCCCAGCTGAAACCCACTAGCGACTGGTCCCCACTGGGAATTTGACCATCAACCACTTGAACTGGTCCCAGTTGGAATATTTTCCCCTGGGATGGTGAGTCTAATTTTCACACTGTTGCAGATAGTACGCCACTTTTCCTTGTTACTTGCTAAAGCGTACACAAGTAAAATAAAGTGTTGTTTAGTGCCTGCCGCAGAAATTGAAGTTATCAGTAATTATTTTTGAGACGCCATCGAATGAAGCATATTAGCCCCAAAATTGAGGGGACAAAAATAAAACCTTAGGGTGAATTTAGAAGTGTGTCAGCTTGGGCTAGTTGGTATGGCATGACGATAGTTATAGCGCGAGAACAAAATAGCGCTCGTGTCTTTCGTGTTCTTCTAGTCTCTGTGTCTTCGTTTTGTTCTCGCGCTATAACTATCCTCTTAGGGTCAACAATACCATGCATGACAGGGAGAAAGAATGCGACACAACACGCAAAATCTGCCGCTACTGATCGCCAGCATCGACGAATCGTGAACGGGCTCCACGGCTGACTGTCGCGGCACCCCAAGAAACGCCGACTGCAAGGGCTGCTACTCTATCACGGCCAAATCAACGACGAAGTTTTGAACAGCGTCAGCCAGCGGACGACATTAGACGAGCTCACCTTGCGCTGCACACACGAGGCGTCGAAACTTAGCATGGCCCGTACGTCGTCCATCGCGAGCTGCCGCAGACCACGAGGCAGCAGCAATTACAACGGAGAGGCAGATGTGTGGCTAGAGTCGCAGGCGTACGATGGCGTTCATTCATTAGGTGCCTTGAAAAGTGGGAGACTACACCACACGTGCTCGGGCTGACAAGTGATATTTTCGGCGCCTCCTATCCCCACTACTGCAGGGTACTAGAACCACTACTGCTTTCGGATGGGCCGCCTAAAACCCCTTCATGCCTTTTCCGCCAGATAGGTTATAGTAATGGCATGTTCGGTGGCGGCACCGGTGTCATTTTGCGTGCACTACGCGGTGTCACACGTTTGACTGCACCACAAGGCAACGCCTCCTCTAGAAGATGCCTGCCGCATGAGAAGAAAAACGGCTGCCCCACCCTTTCTCTTCTTTATTTTAGAATGGATAGATGGATGAATGACTAAGACTGTACCCTTTAGATTGGGTGGTGGCTAGCGCCACCAAGCCGTACGACCTAATGAACTAAAAACTATACTTATTTTTTTTTTCCTTAAAAAGTGAGTCTGAGGATTCGTACTTTGCAGTGAAGAGTTTAATTTTCACTCGTGCCTTGACTTTAGCCACCAATCAGATAACCTCCTTCTAGTTAAGTATACCCGCTTAAAGTCTATTTTGCCCTCCCGGTCTCTAAACCCCAGTGCTTTGAAAAACTCTGCGCCATCATCCTGAACTAAAGGGTGAAGCCCTTTACAGAACATTATCGAGTGTTCGGCAGTTTCTTCTTCCTCTCCACACGCACTGCATACTGTGTCTACCCCTTCGTATTTGGCCCGATATGTCTTGGTTCGCAGTACTCCCGTCCTGGCCTCAAACAGTAGAGAACTACCCCGAGTATTATCATAGATCCTTTCCTTGGCAATTTCCTGCCTGAATGTTGGATAGACCTCTAGTGCGGACTTCTTAATCATGCCAATTCTCTACATGTCAGTCTCCGTTTCCTTCACCTTCTTGTTAACCGATAATTCTTTTTGGTTTGGCCTCCTGCTGCTTTCTGAGTATTTACCAGTCAACTTCCTGGTTCGATACCTCCATTTTGTATCGACATTCTTCATGTACAAGTAGCTGAAAACCTTCCTAGCCCAACGCTCCTCGCCCATTTTTCTCAATCGCTTCTAAAGTTTTATCTTGCTGCTAGCTTCCCTGCCCTCAAATGATGTCCATCCCATATCACTTTGTACTCCCTGATTTCGTGTATTCCCGTGAGCTCCTAAAGCAAGCCTACCTATTCCACGTTGCTTAATTTCTAATCTTGCTTGAACTTCTGATCTCATGCACAAGACCGCATTGCCGAACGTCACCCCAGGAACCATGACCCCTTTCCATATTCCTCTCACAACATCATACCTATTGTAATTCCACAGTGCCCTATTTTTCATGACTGCTGCATTCCTGTTACCTTTAGTCGTCACGTATATTTCGTGTTCCCTCAGATACTCGGTCCCATTGCTTATCCATACGCCCAGATATTTGTATTTATCTGTTATCTCTAGCGTGACCTCCTGTATTCTCTAAGCTCACTACGTTCGTTGTCATTGAAAATCATGACTGCTAATTTTTCCTTACTGAATCTAAAATCTAACCTATCTCCCTCATTACCGCAGATGTCCATCAATCTCTGCAAATCTTCCTTGTTGTTGGCCATTAGCACTATATCATCTGCGTACATTAATGCTGGTAGTGCCTGATCAATAAGTTTTCCTTGTTTGACTAAAGAGAGGTTGAAGCCCAGTCCACTTCCCTCTAATTTTGCCTCTAATCCTTGTAGGTACATCATGAATAATAAGGGTGACAGGGGGCACCCATGCCTAAGCCCCCGTTTTACCTCTGCAGGCTTGGATACTTGTTTTTCCCACTTTATAACTACCTTGTTACCTTTATAGATACCCTTTAAAAGATTAGTGACTACATGTTCCACGCCTAGTGTGTCCAGTATTCCCCACAATTCCTCTTGAACTACGCTATCGTACGCTCCCCTGATATCCGAAAATGCTAGCCACAGGGGCCTGTGTTCCTTTTCTGCTATTTCGATGCACTGCGTCAGTGAGAACAGATTGTCTTCCAACCTCCTGTGTTTCCGAAACCCATTCTGCAGTTCTCCCAACACCCCCTCATCCTCTATCCGAGAATGATGATGATGATGATGATGTGATGGCGGCCGGCCCCTTTGCAACGGGGGAACACACTCAGTGTCCTGGCCTCAAAAAGAAAAGTGGGAAAAGAAAAACAAAAAGCACAGAGAAAAAAGAAGAAAGGACCAAGAAAAGGATCCACACTCTTGAACGACACAGGCAAGAGACGCGCACACAGTGGTCTAGGTCCTAAGTCCGCCGTATAGTTGCCCACCACTCAGTAAGCCGCCTTTTCGTGGCTGCGACCGCGTACCGTCCCCCCCCATTGTCGCTGCTTCCATCTTCATCAAGCCTTTGAAACCCGAGCGCCTGTGGGAGGGTTGCACCCTCCACCTGAGAAGTTGGGAGACTCCTGCAGTGAAGGACGAGATGCTCCTGTGTCTCACTCGCTACGCCGCAAACTCTGCACAGGTTGCTGACCACAGTGGCATCAAACTTTCTGCGGTACTCCAGAGTGCGAAGAGCCCCAGCTCTCGCCTCGAACAGGAGGCTGCTGCCAATGCTATTGTCATAGAGGCGCGACCCACAGATGCTGTCCTGGTGTTTCCTGTAGCACTCGAGAGTGGACTTCGCCTCCATAGCTTCTCGCCATCGGGTTTCTTCTGCTTCTCTGACTCGCATGCGGACCTCGACCGTCCACTTGGCTGCTGTTTCAATAGGACTGGCTTCTGCAAAGAAGCCATACTTCTTCTCCAGCTGGTAGAGTCGTCGTGTCCAGTCAGTCCTCATGCATGTTGCCGAAAGGTACTCGAACACGCGGCGCGCCCATCGAGTGCGTCGCATGAGCGTGAGACGACCCCGATAGGCAATCTTGCTGGCGGCTTCCCGAGCTTCAAAGCTGGACCATCCGACGTCTCCCTGAATCGCCTCGTTGGCCACTCGATAATGGCAACCGAGCGCTGCACGGCCGACCTCTCTCTGCTGACGCTCCAACCACTCCCGTGTCGTTGGCGATATGCACACTACCGCGTTTCCAAACGTCAGGCCCGGCACGTGAACCATCTTCCACAGGTCCCGGATCATCTGAAATCGGTTGCAACCCCATAGGCATCGGCGACGAAGGATTCGTTGAGCCTGCAACGCAGTCTGTCGAATCACAGTCTCGTGTAGACTATATTTTGCTGCATCCACACACAGGGTGACGCCCAGGTATCTGTAATCGTTGCGTGTGGCCAGCAGTTCTCCTCCTAAAGTCAACGCTGCTGCATCAGTACTCCCTCCAGTTAGACGGACAACCGCCGATTTCTTAGTGTTGAATCGAAGTCCAAGACTCGCGAGTTCCGTCTGGCAGATGTCGAGGAGGGATTGCAACTCCTGGTTACTCTCTGCCATAACCACCAGATCATCTGCAAATGCCAAACCAGGCAGGTGGAAGTTCTCTTCAGCACTAGTTGTGCTGAAACGCATGCTGAATCCGAGGTTGGAGTTCAACAAGGCCCGCTCTATTCTGGATGCGTATAGAATGTACAGCAATGGTGACAGTGGGCAGCCCTGCCTCAGACCCTTATTTACATGAATTGGGCCAGTAGTTATGGCACCCAACTGCACACTCACTACATTGTCACTGTACAACCGTTGTATAGTGGAGATTAGCAGCCGGGGCAGTCCAAGGTCAGACAGGCATGCAAAGAGAGGACCGTGCGGCACGCTATCGTACGCTTTTTCAACATCGAGGAAGCAGCACAACAGCGTTCTCCCTTCCCTGCGAGCTATTTCTGCACACTGTGTGACGACGAACAGATTGTCATCCAGACGTCTGCCTGGCCTGAAGCCATTCTGAAGCTCGGTCAGTAGTCCCTTGGTTTCCGCCCAGCCACTCATCCATGCTTTGATGACCCCCGCGAACAAGCGATACATAACACTGGTGACCGTTATTGGTCTGTAGTCCTCTATGTTCCTCGCATCTCCGCCCCTTTTGGGGATAAGAATCACCTTCCCTTCATGCCATTCTTTAGGGATGGGCTCGCCTTCGATGATGGCCGTGAGGATCTCTGCGAGCTGTTCCCTCGAGTCTTCTCCCAAGCACTTTAGTACGCGCGCTGGCATGCCGTCCAGACCAGTGGCCGTTCCAGCCCTAATCCGCTTCAACGCCCGTTCAACTGTGAACCTTGAGAGGGCCCAGGGTGGTTCTGTTTGGCTTGGGGGGCGTTCGGTATTAGGACTGATTGCCTCCTCTTTACTAAGGGTGGTGTCTGTATTCAAGTCTGAGGTCCCGAAAATCCGGGAGAAGTGCTGTGCAATGTATTCACAGGGCTCTCCGACTGGTTGCCCCGTTGCCGCATCTATGAGAGGAGGTGGCGGGGGGGCGGCTCTGTCCAAGGACCTAATGTATGTCCAAAATTTGTGTGCTGCAGATCTTCCTTCCTGTCTGATGGACTGGATCAGCCTAAGGTTGTAGTCTGCTATCTTGCACTGAATCAGGGTCTGTACCTTGTGTTTACGGTCCAGATACACAGCCCACTTCTCTGCACATACCTCAGTGTCAAGGCCTTTGACAAATCTTCGATGTTCCCGATTTGCTTGGCGGCGCTCCTTCCACGCCACCTCCACTTCTTTGTCCCACCATGGGTTCTGTGGCCTGCGTCCCGGCCTCTCCTGGACCATCTGGGTACGCATTACAGCGTCCAGTGCGCGCATGAACTCACTGTACGAGCGGGATTCCCGCCGTTGAGGACTACTTTCAAAATCCTTGGCGACCCTCTCCACGGACTTGCTCGGCAAGTACATGCCACGCCTGGGTGGAGGTGACATGCAGCCTGTTCGAAAGCCGCCCTTAGAGAACAACAGCCGTATGCGATTATGGTCACTTCCAAGGCTGAACTGGCCCTCTTCATCAATATGCACTTGTGCTATGCGAGCGGCCAGTTTTGCAGTCACCAGAGCATAGTCTATGGTAGAGCGGCTGGTACGAGCGCACCATGTGAAGCATCCCTCACAGTCAGTGCGAAGGTTAACGATTTCCAAAGAGAGCTGCTCCGCACATTGCAACAACAGCTTCCCATTGTAATCCAAGTACCCGTCAGTGGCCGGGATGTGTCCGTTAAAGTCTCCCATCAACAACACCTCGCGGTCTGCACCCCACCGTTTCACATCTTCAATGATACACTGTAGGACTTTGTCGTTACCGTCATGTGGTCCACTAGCCACCGTTAAATACACCACACCAAAGTGCACCGCGGATAGTCAGTCGAGAATGTTCTCGGTCGCTAGCGTCATCTGTGGCGGACGGTGCAAACACGCAACACTTTGCATAGCCTCCGAAGTAGCAGTGTACAATTGCAGGTCTCGAACATCTCTCGACTGACGCGCCCCTATGGGCCGCAGATGAAAAACGCTTAGCTGGTACCAACGTTTCTAGACTAGGTAAGTTGCAAAACTCCCCGCGTCTGACTACTCGACACCAAGGAGGATATAAAAACTTGCTGGAGTGGAAGCGACGCCCGTCAGGTGACGCCAGCGGCAGCCATCTTGCCGGAGGCAGAAAGCGCGCTGCCGGTGTGGGCAAGGTTCCATTTGGCGTAGCATAAGTTTGTTGCCAGACTTTGGGGTGGTTGTTGCCAGGCTGCCGCTAAATTTGGCAGAAAATTTTTCTCCTGTAGTTGTGGCTTTTTTGTAAGAGTTTGGTGCTATCCGCGGAAGCGTAGCGTCCCCCGTCGTAGCGCGCGGTCGACGCGACACGATCAGCTGAGAGAGAAAAAAAAAGAAAAGTAAAGGCGAAGGGAGGCAGCGCATCCCCTCCTGCGACTCTAATCAGTTTTTCCCGTAATCCCTAATACTGAGACGCGATATCTTAATCGCACAGCTGCGTACACAGCAAGAGAACGCGCCTCGACTTCTGTAATGGGAGGTTTATTTCGTTAATTAAAACGGCCTCTTAATTGCGCAGCAGCGCCGCGCTCGACTCTGCTAGGCTCGGTTCCTTCCGTTAATTAAAACGGAATTGAAACGGCCTCATAATTGCACAGCAGCACCGCGCTCGACTTCTGCTAGGCTCCGCACCGAAGTGCACCGCGGATAGCACCAAACTCCTGCAAAGAAGCCACAACTACAAAAAAACTTTTCTGCCATATTTAGCGGCAGTCTGGCAACAACCACCCTTCCAATCTGGCAACCATTTATGCAACGCCAAATAGAACCTTGCCCCAGTGTGTCGCCTCCACGCTTCGTTGCTGGTGCACGCTGTTCTCTTCAAAGTTTCAATGAGTGCAAGTCTTGCTCTTGGATAATGGTTACCTCCTGCGTTGCCTACGGATGCACAAACAGGCTGAAGAAAGGTTCTGGCCTCACATTTCACCTGTAAGTACATGAAATTTAGCGTGTTCTACTCGCGGTCATTTCAGCCGCATTGTAGTTGCTTGCAGGCCCGCGCATGAAAGAGCAGCAAAATGGCATTGTGTGTACGTGTGTCGCAGTTGATTGTCGTATATTTCTTGACAGGTTTCCAAAGAATGCAGAAGTTCGGAGTCTTTGGGAGCGGGCAGTTCGCCGTGAAGAGTGGCGCGCTAAGGATGGAGACCGCCTGTGCTCTGTACATTTCAGTCCTGAGTGCTTTGACCGCACTGGGCAAACGACGCGACTGCGGGTGGGAAGTGTGCCCACGTCGTTTCCAGCTTTTCCGCCTCATCTGCAGAAACCTGTGAGTATTACTGCCATCGTTGGACGAGAAGCGTAATGTTTAGCGTGCATAACGCTTGTGGCGTTACGGCCGCTACATAATACTTGTTCCACGAAATGTTGTTGCGAGTATACGTGGCATTTATTGCGTGCCGAGAATTGGCGGTACTGTGGAAGAGTAGCTGTAGTTTTAGCATATCGTTACCGTGTTTGCGTTACCGTTTACCGCATTACCGGACGCAGCCGGCGAAGGTGAAGTTACCGGTAATGGTAACTGCTTCACCTTCGCCCTAACTGGTGATCAAGATACATATTTATTTATTTATTACTGCTGACCTGTTTACCAGGTCTTAAGCAGGAATGGGCATGCAGCAATGTTTACTACAAAAACATTATTGACATCCACAGCATACTGACTGTGGTTACAATTCAATACTTAAAGGCACATCCGGCGAATGGAAAGTATTACCAGAGCGGGTGCATGTCCTTTTTGCTGGCATACAATGTCTCGTGCACGATTATGAAAAAGCTTGTTACTTAATACATTTATTATTTCTTCAAAGAAAATGTGTAGCTTAATTGTACCCACATTATACGTGTGAGGTTTCATTTAGTTTTTGCGCTTGCTGCCTTTTTAGCTCGTCTGAGAAAACGTATGCTTTCAAACCCAGGTCAAACGGAAGCGTCCCGACCCCAAGTCTCGAGATTTCCCGGCCCCGCCTGGTCCTGAGTGTTCTGGGTTGTGCGACCTGCCTGGAGCTGAAAATTTTCCTGAAGACTCGCCAACCAAACAGTTCTACAAAGACAAGGTCCTTTCCTCACAAGAAGAGATAACCCAGTTGAAGAAGAAGGTCAAAACACTGCAACAAACTAAACGAAGGCTGGTCAAGAGAAATGAAAGCGCCCAAGAAATCATCAAAGAAATCAGAGAGCAAAAACTCTTGTCAGAAGAAGGCTCACATGTGTTTTCATCTGTTTTCTCGGATGACATTCAGCAACTACTTTGCAGGGTGGGCAATGCGCAGAAGGGCAAGTACCCACCTGAGCTGCGAGCATTTGCACTGACTTTGCATTTTTACAGTCCAGCCGCGTACGAGTATGTACGATCCAAGTTCAACGAAGCCCTCCCATCCCAGCGAACACTATGGGGCTGGTACAAGTCGATTCAAGGAGCTCCTGGCTTCACAGCCGAAGCATTTGCTTTCCTTGAGAAGTTTGCGGAAGCACGTGATGAACCCTTCTACTGCGCTCTAATTGTAGACGACATGGCCATCAGGAAACACGTAGAGCTAGTTGGAGATAAGGTAGTAGGGTATGTTGACTTTGGAACTGGGCTTGACGATGACGGTCTTCCTGAAGCTGCAAATGCGTGTGTCTTCATGATCGTTGGAATCAACGTCAGATTTAAGATGCCAGTTGGATACTTCTTAATAGACTCACTCACAGGAGCAGAGAGGGCCGAGCTGGCCAAACAGTGCATTGAGAAGCTTGCGTTGGTGAAGGCTGAAGTAGTCTCTCTCACATTTGACGGAGCCTCGTCGAATTTCACTATGGCCAGGTGTTTAGGTGCTCAACTTTGTGTTGACTGTGAGCAAATTTCTTTAAGCTTTGTGAACCCAGCTGACGATGCTAAGAATGTTTACATTATCCTAGACGCCTGCCACATGATTAAGCTTATCCGCAATTCCTTGGCGAACTTAAGCTACATTGTTGATGCTGAAGGAAAGCACATAAAGTGGGCCTACATAGTGGCATTGGAGGCATTGCAGCGTTCCGAAGGGCTGCGGCTGGGCAACAAATTCACGAAAGTCCACGTGCAATGGGAAAAACAAAAGATGAAGGTGCGATATGCTGCGCAAGCATTGAGTTCCTCTGTGGCCGACGCCTTGAACTTCTGTGAAAATGTGCTGAAGCTACCCCAGTTCCGGGGCGCCAGTGCAACATCGAAGTTCGTGAGGGTCTTCGATCACCTGTTCGACCTTTTTAATTCTAGGAACCCTTTTGCAAGGTCGTACAAGGCTCCTCTGCGGAAGCAGAATGAAGCCTGCTGGAAGCCATTCTTTGCCTACACCCAAGCGTATATAAAGGGATTGAGAGATCCGGCTGGGCGGCCAGTTTTAGAAGGCTTGAAAAAAACTGGTTTTGTGGGCTTCTTGATCTGCATGGCGAGCACTGAAAAAATGTTCGACGAGCTTGTTGGCCAGGGTAAGCTGAAGTACTTGTTGACGCACAAACTGAGTCAGGATCACGCTGAGAACTTCTTCGGATCTATTTGTGGCCGAGGTGGGTATAACAACAACCCAACCGCTGCTCAGTTCATGGCAGCATACAAGCGTTTGCTGGTGCAAACAGAAGTGACGTCTTCTAGCTCGGGAAACTGCACCAAAGACATGGTTTCCATCCTGAATGCCACTACTGTTGTCGCCCAGGTAGACGCAACAAGTGCGCTCACAGACATGCGCAGGTCCTCGATCTTGGAGCCTCACGATGACCACGACTACACGCACCCTGAAAACCTTTCTGCCGTAGTTGTTGCGGTGGTGCCTTATATCGCAGGCTTCGTTGTACGCCAAGTGTGCAAGACAACAACATGCGAAGAGTGCATTGCAGCCCTGTACTCAGATGAGCTAGTTCCCCTAGTTGAGCAGAAAAACAGAGGTGGGCTTGTGTCCCCGTCCAAGGATGTCATTGGCTTGTGTGAAGCCGTTGAAAAGGGGCTGCGACGGCTAGATTGAGTGTGGAACACTTCAAGCAGTTAACTCCCAGTCAAAGCATCTCGTTTTGGAAGTGCTACGACTGTCTGTAGAGAAAAAATGGTTTCAGAAGCTAGAGCAGCACATTCTTGACCTTGATCCCCTCGACAATCATATCTACAGCTTGTGCAAAAAAGTTGCGGAGCTGTATGTGAAAATCCGCATCCACCATATGACAAAAGAAAGAAACCGCGAGATCATCAAGGACAGGGTCAGGCCAGTTCTTTCAAGAATGATCATTTTCAAACATCAGTGAGTCTCCCCGCACTGCTCGTTTCGGCTATACTGTTCGCATATATTTTTAATGTTTGCGTGATTGTGTTTTTTCTGCCATTTTCGAGTTTCTCAAAGCGTTATCGTAGGCCATTTCGCCACCAAAAAGCAAAGAATAAATGCTTACAACCTGACACAACTGTTTTTATTGCTTTGAAGACGCGAGAAACTGCACCTGCTGCTTAGATACGCGCGAGCGCAGCTGTACTCGGCTGTTTCTTGCCTCTGCCAAGATGGCCGCCGGCGGCTCGGCGCGGCTTCACCCCCTCCCATGGGTAAGCATAGGCGGCTTCCACTCCAGCAGGTTTTTATATCCTCCTTGCTCGACACACGGCGCCGGGACCGCTTCCGGTTTAGTGGCACTGGCGGCGCAACAAGCTTCTGCTAGCAGACGAAAACGCGTAATCGTCGTGGCAAGACGCGGTGGCGGCCGTTCTGAAACAACTTTGCCAAATGTATATTATCGAGATTTGTTGTGCTGCCGCAGAAACTTAATACTGCGTAATATTTAGTGGTGTAAGGCAAATACAGTATAATTATGGTTTTCTGAACTGCCCACAATAAACAATGCTTGATATATATATAGCATAACATACACGAGCCTTTCGGTTAGTTGCTAGTTGATGTACGTTCGCAATAGATTTTTAGACGCGAAAAACCCAATTACAATGTCTGGCATCTTCTTTTGTGGCTGTGTTTTTCGGGCTTGAAAATAAATTACAACTATGTGGCACAATCTTGTGGCTTTTGTCTGGTTCAGTAGTCAGCTTTTCTTTTTTTTTTCATGTCAGTCACATTCTTTAGCAACTTAGACCGTCGAAAAGCTACGCGTGTGGCCATTTTCTTGAGCAAGTCTTCCCTCTGCTTCTTATGAAGTTCCTCTAATGAAACCTGTTAACACAGCTGCAGCCAAAGCTTCAAGCAGAGACCGCACTTAGGGTATCGGTAAGCACTTCGTAGTCATTACTCACGAGTCTACCTGCTGACGCAGTGGGACAACACGAACACACTTGCAGCTTTTCTATGTCCTCCAGAAGTTCTGCCCATTGGATGATGGTATCTGCTTTGCCAGGCGATAGTGACGGCTGCTAATGGTGACTGTCATGTCTTCTGCGACGACAACGCATTTCTCCACAAATAGCGCTCTTTTTTTTTCTTTGAGCCCTAGAAACACCACAAGACGTCTTGTCTCGCCATTCTCAACAACGTTCCGGCAGCATGCAAAAAAAAAAACGTTTTCTATGTCTTGAAGCGAAATGACGCCACTAGTTTATTTATTTATTTATTTTGTTACCCTCAATCGCCGAAGCTTTACAGAGGGGAGTGGGTTACAACATGAAAAATATACGTGCTATTTTATACATGAACAAAACTAAAAAAAAAAAAAAAAAAAAAACTCTACTCAATGAGGCGCAACAAAAGTGAAACGTAAAAATAAGGAAATCACAATGAGCAAATAGTGAATGTAGTAAAATTATACAGTACTAGCAAAAAAGTGTAAAAGTAAGGGAAATGACACGCACACACAAAAAATCAAGAATCCACTGGAAAACGCTGGCATCTTGACACGTGGAGACAGAACTTCGTAAGGAGGGGAATAGATCGGATGACTAAGGAGAGCTATCGCGAAATAGGTGAGCTGATAAAGAATGACGAAAGAGGGAGTGATCAGAGATGGAAACGATGTCACCTGGTAGCCGATTCCAATCGTTTGATGTGACCGGTATGAAGGAGCAAGAAAATGTGTTTGTGTAGCAGAAAGTACCTTTAACCTTGTGTTCATGGTCGATCCGAGAGGAGTGATATGTGGGAGGCGTAATGAGCTCATTACGCAGTGATGGATGATGGTAGGTCTTATGGAAAAGGCAAAGGCGGAAGTACTTGCGACGCAGTGATAGAGGTGGCAGTGACAAGTGGTGCTTCATTGCTGTTACGCTTGATGTACGGTGATAATCTGATAGAATAAAACGTGCAGCGTTATTTTGAATTAGCTCAAGGTGCCTAATCAAGTTTTCGTGGTGAGGGTTCCAGATTGCAGCAGCGTACTCCAATTTCGAGCGCACGAGGGTTTTATAAAGAAGCATCTTCAAGGAAAGTGGGGCGTTGCTGAAATTTCGACGTATGTATCCCAATGTACGGTTAGCATTGTTCGTGATGACGTTAATATGGGCATTCCATGTTAGATTGAAAGAAATGGTGACGCCTAAGTACCGGTATGACGACACTTGGTCAAGATAAACATCACCCAGTTTGTATGTTGAGGAGTTATTAGGCTGGCGGGAGACTGTCATTAGCTTGCATTTTTTGGGATTTAATTTCATAAGCCATTTATCGCACCAATTCCTAATGTTATTTAAGTCTGTCTGCAAGATGTTCCTATCATCATCGGTACGTATTTCCCTGTAAAGCACACAGTCATCGGCATATAAATGAACGGATGAAGAAACGCAGTCAGGGAGATCATTAATATATATTAAAAACAGCAGAGGTCCCAGAACTGAGCCTTGCGGGACACCCGATGTTACACTTATTTCCGGCGAGTCATGACCGTTAACAGTGACGTACTGAAGACGGTTTGTTAGAAAGTAGTTGAGCCATGCCAGTACATTCGAGTCAAGGTTGAGAGAGGAGAGCTTATGCATTAGTAAAGCGTGATTGACTTTTTCAAATGCTTTTGCAAAATCCAGGAAAATGCAGTCAATTAGAGATTGTTTATCAAGAATGGTATGCAGGTGATGAGTGAAAAGAAGCAACTGGGTTTCACAGGAAAACGTACGCCTAAAACCGTGTTGGGCCGATGTAAAAAATGAATTCGATTCTAAAAGTTTCGCAATATGTGAATGCAGTACATGTTCCATTAGTTTACACGGAATGCTTGTTAGTGAAATGGGCCGATAGTTAAGAGCGGAGTGTTTATCACCAGACTTGTGTATCGGCACAACCTTACCGACCTTCCAGTCCAGCGGCAAAGTTGCTTGGTCAAGTGACTGCTGGAAAATCTTACACAAGAAGAGAGACGAATATGCGCTTGTTTGTTTGAGAAATTTTGAGTTGATACCGTCAGTCCCACATGATGAGGATGTTTTTAAGGTGTCAATTAACTTCAAAATTCCTGCAGAATCAAAAATGATAGGAAACATTGAGCGGTAGTCACGGCACACAACTGCGTCAACAGGCGCAGCAGTATTTCCCGAGAAATTGGCTGAAAAAATATTGTTAAATAACGCGGCACATTCAGATGGTGGTAGCGGCTCACCAGAGTCATCGTTAATTGATAAATCCGCATTTTGGCTAGAATTGATAACGTTCCAAAATTGCCGGGGGTTCCTTGATAACAATTCAGGCAACGTATGCGTTTGGAAACGATTCTTAGCAGCACGCACAGCTTCCACGTATTCTGCCTCAGCATTTTGATACGCTACCCAGCAGTCACTAGTATTTTGCAACTTGGCTGTGCGGAAATAGCGCTTTTTTCTATTAGACAAACGTTTTAGATGCGTGTTATACCACGGTCTTTTTGTGTTGTTCCGTATGCGTCGAAGGGGAATGTGCGCATTGGTGACATTAGTAACTAAGTTTTTGAAAAGGTCCCAGTTCTCTTGTACACTTCTCTCTTCAAAATTGCAACAAAATGTGTCTAAGTACGCGCACATATCTTGGTTAATGGCGTCAAAATCTGCATTGCGGTAGTCCCGGATGTACTTGTCTTTTTCAGTTCCACGTGAAAAAGACATGGTGATGTCGAAATGTAACACCAAATGGTCGCTCAGACCAGGAAGATAGATAATTGGGGATATGAAGTCTGGATGAGTTGACAAAACTAGGTCTAATGTATTAGACGATTCATTAGTTACCCTTGTTGGTTTCGTTACAACCTGGGTAAAGTTGAAACAATTACAAAAATCTAGGAACTGTTGGGATTGTGTTGAAAAGGGGTCGAGTAGAGGAACACCAGCGTGCCAGGTAATGTTAGGAAAATTCATGTCACCAAAAAGAAAAATTGGTGACGAAGGATACCGAGTGACGACATAGCTGAGAACGTCATGCAATTGATCGACGAATGACGATGTATAGTTTGGGGGACGATAGCATACGCCTAATATAATCTTTGTGTGCTTACTTGAAATACCAACCCAGACTGTTTCCAGAGAGGACACAACTTCTACTTGAAAAGAGGAAATTGTATGCGATACGGCTATCAATACACCACCACCCTGTCTATCTTCTCTATCGCACCGATACACATCATATGTGACGTCAGTCTGGAAAATTTCTGTATTTTCCACCGTTGAGTTGAGCCATGTCTCGGTTAATATTACTAATTTTGCCTCCATTGAGGAAATAATAGAATTAAGCTGAATCCTGTGTTTCATAATGCTCCTTATGTTGGAAAAAAGAACAGGGACATTGAAAAGAGCAGTCACGTCATCATTCCTACCTCCGGCTAATTGTTACTTGTGAGGACGACTGAAGTGAGTAGAATTCGCATTCATTTTGCGGTTACGAGTACTAAAGGCGGGTCCATTGCGACTACCCGAAGGCTTATCTTGGGTGACACTGTAGTTGACGGCATGTCGAGACTTATTTCACTGTCTTCGAGCTCAGTGCTCGGAGATAGCCTATTCTTTTTCGCCGATGATATTCTGGAAAATACCCCTCTCCTATCGGGCAGCTTTCCCTTCTATGTCGCGGGCCCCTCGACAAAGGTAAGCGAGCAAGGTAAGCGGGCAAATTCGGGAGTATTCGTGGAACGCATCCTTCGACGAGGTCCCACTTTCCTCTTGCGATTTGTACCTTCTTACCATATGACGTGAGTGAAAGTCTTCAGGATGCCCTTCTCATGAAAGTGCATATCACACACATGTGAGGTGCTGGGTAGTTTCTTATCCGCACGAGGAATAACGTGGTCCCATACCTCTCGCTGCTCAGGTACACGTGGGCACAAAAGAAATGTCGTGGTGTCTGTTATTTCCCGTAGCTACTCTACAGCCAAGAACGCAACATCTGGGCATGATGAAAACACGCAACACATACAAAGCAGAACAGGGCGCTCTGAAGCACAAAAATGTTCACGCAGAAAGAAGCCTCCACAGATATCGACGCACTGCAACATACACAGCGATGGACGTTACGGGAGTGACACGAGCGAGCATGCAGTGAGTGAATCCGGATGCGACAGCAGCGCCACATTTGTCGCTGGCAGCGGCGGTGACGCGCAACATCGCTCAGTTTTGCAACTTACCTAGTCTAGAAACGTTGGCTGGTACGGTGGTACCGACCGCTGCCATGATAATAATGGATGAGTATATGGATGGATATGGCTGTACCCTTTAGATCGGGCGGTGGCTCGCGCCACCAAGCCGTAATACTTAATGAACCAAAAACTATATTTTTTTTTCCTTAAAAAGTGAGTTTGAGGATTCGTACTTTGCAATGAAGAGTTTAATTTTCACTCGTGCCTTGACTTTAGCCACCAATCACATAACCTCCTTCTAGTTAAGTCTACCCGCTTAAAGTGTATTTTTCCGTCCCGGTCCCTAAACCCCAATGCTTTGAAAAACTCTGCACCATCATCCTGAACTAAAGGGTGAAGCCCTTTACAGAACATTATCAAGTGTTCGGCAGTTTCTTCTTCCTCTCCACACGCACTGCATACTGTGTCTACCCCTTCGTATTTGGCCCGATATGTCTTGGTTCGCAGTACTCCCGTCCTGGCCTCAAACAGTAGAGAACTACCCCGAGTATTATCATAGATCCTTTCCTTGGCAATTTCCTGCTTAAAAGTTCGACAGATCTCTAGTGTGGACTTCTTAATCATGCCTATTCTCCACATGTCAGTCTCCATTTGCTTCACTTTCTTCTTAACCGATAGTTCTTTTTTGGTTTGGCCACCTGCTGTTTTCTAAGTATTTACCAGTCAACTTCCTGGTTCGATACCTCAATTTTGTATCGACATTCTTCATGTACAAGTAACTGAAAACCTTCCTAGCCCAACGCTCCTCGCCAATTTCTCTCAATCGCTTCTAAAGCTTTATCTTGCTGCTAGCTTCCCTGCCCTCAAATGATGTCCATCCCATATCACTTTGTACTCCCTGATTTCGTGTATTCCCGTGAGCTCCTAAAGCAAGCCTACCTATTCCACGTCGCTCAATTTCTAATCTTGCTTGAACTTCTGATCTCATGCACAAGACCGCATAATGGATGGATGGATGGATATGGCTGTACCCTTTAGATTGGGTGGTGGCTAGCGCCACCAAGCCGTAATACCTAATGAACCAAAAACTATATTTATTTTTTTCCCTTAAAAAGTGAGTTTGAGGATTCGTACTTTGCAGTGAAGAGTTTAATTTTCACTCGTGCCTTGACTTTAGCCACCAATCAGATAACCTCCTTCTAGTTAAGTCTACCCGCTTAAAGTCTATTTTGCCCTCCCGGTCCCTAAACCCCAGTGCTTTGAAAAACTCTGCGCCATCATCCTGAACTACAGGGTGAAGCCCTTTAATGAACATTATCAAGTGTTCGGCAGTTTCTTCTTCCTCTCCACACACACTGCATACTGTGTCTACCCCTTCGTATTTGGCCCGATATGTCTTGGTTCACAGTACTCCCGCCCTGGCCTCAAACAGTAGAGAAGTACCCCGAATATTATCATAGATCCTTTCCTTGGCAATTTCCTGCCTAAATGTTGGATAGACCTCTAGTGCGGACTTCTTAATCATGCCGATTCTCTACATGTCGGTCTCCGTTTCCTTCACCTTCTTGTTAACCGATAATTCTTTTTGGTTTGGCCTCCAGCTGTTTTCTAAGTATTTACCAGTCAACTTCCTGGTTCGCTTCCTCCATTTTGTATCGACATTCTTCATGCACAAGTAGCTGAAAACCTTCCTAGCCCAACGCTCTTCCCCCATTTATATCAATCGTTTCTCAAATTTTGTCTTGCTGCTAGCTTCCCTGCCCTCAAATGATGTCCATCCCATATCACCTTGTACTCCCTGATTTGGTGTATTCCCGTGAGCTCCTAAAGATAGCCTACCTATTCCCCGTTGCTCAATTTCTAATCTTGCTTGAATTTCTGATGTCATGCACAAGACCGCATTGCCGAACGTCAGCCCAGGAACCATGACCCCTTTCCATATTCCTCTCACAACATCATACCTATTGTAATTCCACAGTGCCCTATTTTTCATGACTGCTGCATTCGTGTTACCTTTAGTCGTTACGTATATTTCGTGTTCCCTCAGATACTCGGTCCCATTGCTTATCCATACGCCCAGATATTTGTATTTATCTGTTATCTCTAGCGTGACCTCCTGTATTCTAAGCTCACTACCTTCGTGGTCATTGAAAATAATGACTGCTGATTTTTCTTTACTGAATCTAAAATCTAACCTATCTCCCTCATTACCGCAGATGTCCATTAATCTCTGCAAATCTTCCTTTTTGTTGGCCATTAGCACTATATCATCTGCGTACATTAATGCTGGTAGTGCCTGATCAATAAGTTATCCTTGTTTGACTAAAGAGAGTTTGAAGCCCAGTCCACTTCCCTCTAATTTTGCCTCTAATCCATGTAGGTACATCATGAATAATAAGGGTGACAGGGGGCAACCCTGCCTAAGCCCCCGTTTTACCTCTGCAGGCTTGGATACGTGTTTTTCCCACTTTATAACTACCTTGTTACCTTTATATATACCCTTTAAAAGATTAGTGACTACATGTTCCACGCCTAGTGTGTCCAGTATTCCCCACAATTTCTCTTGAACCATGCTATCGTACGCTCCCTTGATATCAAAAAATGCTAGCCACAGGGGCCTGTGTTCCTTTTCTGCTATTTCGATGCACTGCGTCAGTGAGAACAGATTGTCTTCCAACCTCCTGTGTTTCCGAAACCCATTCTGCAGTTCCCGCAGCACCCCCTCATCCTCTATCCACGCCTGCAGTCTTTCGTTTATAATCTGGATCGCCAGCCTGTAGACCACTGATGTCACTGTTATAGGACGGTAGTTGTTTATGTCAGCTTTGTCCCCCTTTCCTTTATAGATCATGCTCATCCTGCTAAGTTTCCATCCATCGGGAACTTCACCATCGATCATTATTGTGCTCACTGCCTCTCTCAAAGCCTGCTTAGACTTCGGACCTAATGTCTTTATCAGCCTAATTGGAATGCCATCTATTCCTGTTGATGTACTCTAGGAACCCTTTTCTCAGCCCTTTCCCACTCTGGTTGTGAAAATGGAGCCATTGCACCACTTGATTCGTCCTTGTCTATTATGGTGCATAAAGTACTTCTTTGTTGAAATTTTTCTGTCACCCTTGTTCTTATATATTCAATAGCTTCGTCCCCTTCTAGCCTAGCACATTGGGCTGTAGTTATAAAACTCTGCTCTAGGCTCGTCTCATTTCTTAGGGAGTTTAGATGGTTCCAAAACTTCGCAGCTGCCTTTCTATCTTTTTTATGTACTTCTGCCAGCCACAGAGCTCCCTTCGTTCTAATCTTTTCATTGATGAGAAGGTATGCATCCCTTCTACAGCTTAGAAAGGTTGCCCATTTTCTTTCAACATGATCTGTCGGTTCACCCCGCTGCTTAGAATGTCTGTGTTCCCTAGAGGCTTCCTGACGTTTTGCTATGGCTCTCTTAACTTCCTCATCCCACCAATTTTTGGGTTTCTGTCTTCTTTTTCGGGGTGAATTGTCACGCGTCTTAGCAAGCTCTAGCTCAGAGTCTAATTAGATTCGTGTATGTCCACACTGTCTTATTAACCTCCGTGATTACTTTCTCAATTTGTTTAGTGGCTATTTCAATTTGCCTTTCTGTATAAAAATTTTCCTGTAGTTGCTCATCTTGTCTCCTCTCCACTTTCACTGCTCTTCCAAAACTTAGCTTGATAAGTTTGTGATCGCTACCCAGACTTCTGGAGCCACCTTCATCTATGTGCATTCCCCTGAGCTTATACATTCTATGTGACATCAGTGCATAATTTATCGTCGACTGAAGCCTTCCTACCTCCCATGTTATTTGCCCTTCACACTTCTCGGTACTGTTGCAAATGATCAAATCAAGCCTTTCACACATATCCATGATCATTTTGCCTGTCGGGTCGGTATACCCATCTATATCTTCTATGTGCGCATTCATGTCTCGTAGTATAATTATCTCGCACTGTCTTCCTAACTCCTGAATGTCCTTTGGTATACACTCTACCATTGCCTGGTTTTCCTCTCTGGCCTTTGCTCCCGTCCACAAGTACACGAAACCAAGGACTTGGTCGCGAGCGCCAGTCTTGGTCGCGAGCGCCACCGCGCGGCGCTTGCTCAAAACTGAAGGCAGGCCAACTCCGCTGGGAACGTGAGCCATTCCCCTGGCATTGTTTAGAGGAGGCGTTGCACACGGCGACGTCACAATACTACCACAGATCCGTTCGATTCGCCTGCACCACGTGAACCAGTTGACAAGGTGCAGAACCTTGTCATTCGTTATTGCGGTGCAGCATTGATGACTTCTGAACCCTGTGATTCATTTTGAAAGGTGCTGAAGAAAGAGAGAGAGAATTAACGTTAATAAAGGTCCTGAAGGGGACAGGGCACCCCTTACGGGGGCCAGCCCGGTGGCTCCGCCCATGTGGGGACTGGGTGTTGGAGCTCGCCAGCCACCTGAAAGGTGCAGAAGAGGTGCAGCACTGGTTCATGATTTTTCTGCACCTCTTACGCTGACGGTGCCGGCTTTGAGCAGCCGCGCGTGCAGCAGGGAGTGAGTGAGTATGAACTTTATTGAGGTCCTGAGAAGAAAGAAGGCGGTGCCGAAAGACTCGCCAATCAATTAGGCGGCTCCATCCAGGTCAGGACCGGTAGTCTTTCGGCGACGGCCCGGGCCCTCTGGACCACGACCTACTGTACTCAGATCTGCCCAGATAGAAGCGCATGTCCCCGCTCTCGTTCAACCGCACACCATTAGTGGCGCGACCTATTGCTTATTCGTCTGCTATTTATGGTTGTTTTTCGGCGCTGGTGTAAGAATGCCTGCGTTTTGTGGTGAACTGATGGCATATATGTGACAATTTCTTCACTTAGATGGCCGGTCAAGTAAGCTGTTTTGTGCACTTAACTATTTATTGCACATTTGTTGACAAACGTGGGAACCCGTAGACTTGCATGATGAGGGATAGCCTATGTGGTGTCGCGCCCTTTTAAATGCTGAAAAATTCTGAATGACCTTTAGTATACTTACTCCTGAATAATGTTTTATTTGTGCATAGTAATTACGTACTATAAGTGCTCTTTTGGTCAAAATATGACCACAAATGCTGAAGATGAAGTCAGCGAACGCCGCTTTTAGTTAGAGCCCTAGCGGCAGAAGGTATGAACTAGAACGTGGACGCTGAAGAGCATAGTAGAGTTTCCTGAAATTCTTTTTCCTTCCTCCGTGTGTAGAGAGCTCTCTGGAAAGGTCAGCAGTAGAGTAAGTCAAGTTCTCGACTAAAGGTGTGCGCCGACTGGTCAGCGCGCCGCCGACGCGAACTGATCGGCGCGCCGCCGCCGTCGCTGACGTTTTTTATACTGGAATATGGGGTAGTATGTTCAGGGAGGAGCCGTGGCTGACGCATTTGGTTTCGACAGCCACGAGATGACGCAACCTTAGCATAGTTCGGGCTGTCACGGTGGATGGACGTGTTTTTTGAGCACTCCAGATCGACTGCGCAGATAAGTGTTTTTGCTTGTTTTGAGCTTGTGTTTATAATTATAAGGCAGCGGTTGAAATCATCGTAGCACTTATTTTATGGTACGGCTTTTTCGGGGGCCAGTCACCAGGTATTTATTAGTTAGTGCGGGTGTGTGTCTGTATGAATTTTTTTGTTTTTTTTTCTTTTTGCCATCCCGTGGGGGAGGTGCGCGTACATTGAACACGCAAATTTTTGTAGTAGAACTTAGACTTTTTTTCGTAGTGCAGGGCTCGAGTTTATTAGTTATCGAGTATAGGGACAATTGGTGTCAGAAAGACATTGTTAAAAAGACTGTAAAGTGTTCAGGATGTGGAGTGGGTTTGAAAGTGGACCGAAGTGTAGAAGCGGATGGAGAAGAGGCTGACGCGAAATGTAGGCAATGTGAGGTTGAGGAAAAAATGGAGAAAATGATGGTTGCCCAGAGTGAACTGCTGATGAGAATCACCGAGCTCGAGACTGCGTTGGCGACAGAGCAAGAGAAAACGAGGGCAATGGGAGAAAGACTGAAGTCCGCCAAGGAAGCACTAGCGAAGCTGAACAAAAAAGCGGCCTCCGGAGAGAAAAGTAGGAAACCGGCAACCAGAACGGTGGAGAAGGAAGAGCAAGCAAGTTTGGAAAAAAACAGGTTTAGCCGGTTCAACTGTCGCAAGGCCCAGCTACAGCGAGGTAGTGGTGGGGCTGGGAGGGAACAAAGCGCAAGTGCAAGTAGCCCCCAGGTGCAGGACGCTCCAGCTGAAAAGTCACAGCATGTGATAATCGCTGGGGACTCGAATTTAAATCGATGCACAGAAGCCGTCAAAGAGAGGGTAAGCAGTGACAAGACGGTTGCAGTAGGGGCGTTCCCAGGACGCAAGCTTGAAGCAGTCATGAGGCAAGCGAGCGCAAAATTCAAAACAACAGCTGATAGACGAAACTTCGTGATAATTTCAGGTGGTTTAAACGATGTCTTAAATGAAGATACAGCAGGACTAGCAGCCGCACTGGCGAAAGGCGTCGATGACATGCGCGCCACTTCTCCTAAGGTACAGGTAGTGATATGCACGATACCGGAGGTACCGGTGCCTGATAGCAACCTGCAAAGAGCGGTTGTCAACGCAAACCAAGAAGTATGGCGGATGAGTCGAGAGAAAGGCTTTGAAGTGGTGGATATAAACAGAGAGGTGCATAGGTGGGGTGGTTTTCAACGAGAGAGAATTCACTTCGATGGGCGGCTAGGTCATGAGGTGGGTTGGTGACTTGCAGGACGCGCTGTAGCTATTTTGGGGGGCAAGCAAGCCCTTCGGGGTGCAGGATAGCTAGTAACGAGGAAAACAACCAGGGAGACTCTTCGACAGGTGGTATGGACAGACACGATTCCAAAGTGGCACCAGTATCTAAGATAGGTAGAGTCCGGGGCATAAATAGACGTAGCCACGAGCGCCGAGCCAATTCAGACATAGGGTATATTAACATGCAGGGTGGTAGGAACAGGCTGAAGTAAGAAGAGATAAAAACAGCTAAGGGAAGAGAGGCCGATGGTATACGGTTTTGTAGAAACACATCTCAGGGACATGGAACAACCTCCGAACAATCCGGACTACGTGTGGGAATATTGTGATAGAACAGAAGGCAGCAGAAAGGGGGGTGGTATTGGGGCATTCATTCATAAAAGTACAGACTGGCAAAAGGTCAAGCAGGAGTGCAAGAAACATTTATGGCTGAAAGGGAAAGTGGCAGGTCAGATGACACTCCTTGGTTTCGTGTACTTGTGGACGGGAGCAAAGGCCAGAGAGGAAAACCAGGCAATGGTAGAGTGTATATCAAAGGGCATTCAGGAGTTAGGAAGAGAGTGCAAGATAATTATACTAGGAGACATGAATGCGCATATAGAAGATATAGCTGGGTATACCGACCCGACAGGCAAAATGATCATGGATATGTGTGAAAGGCTTGATTTGATCATTTGCAACAGTACCGAGAAGTGTGAAGGGCAAAACACATGGGAGGTAGGAAGGCTGCAGTCGACGATAGAATATGCACTGATGTCACATAGGATGTATGATAAGTTCAGGGGAATGCCCATAGATGAAGGTGGCTCCAGAATTCTGGGTAGTGATCACAAACGTATCAAGCTAAGTTTTGGAAGCGCAGTGAAAGTGGGGAGGAGACAAGATGAGCAACTACAGGAAAATTTTCATTCAGAAAGGCAAATTGAAATAGCCACTAAACAAATTGAGAAAGTAATCAGGGAGGATAATAAGACAGTGTGGACATACACGAATCTAATTAGACTCTTTGAGCTAGAGCTTGCTAAGACGCGTGACAAGTCACCCCGGAAAAGAAGACACAAATCCAAAAGTTGATGGGAGGAGGAAGTTAAGAGAGCCATAGCAAAACCTCAGGAAGCCTCTAGGGAACACAGACATGCTAAGCAGTGGGGTGAACCGACAGATGATGTTGAAAGAAAATGGGAAACCTTTCTAAGCTGTAGAAGGGATGCATCCCTTCTGATCAATGAAAAGATTAGAAGAAAGGGAGCTCAGTGGCTGGCAGAAGTACACAAAAAAGATAGAAAAACAGCTGCAAAATTTTGGAACCATCTAAACTTCCTAAGAAATGAGACGAGCCTAGAGCAGAGTTTTATAACTACAGCCCATTGTGCTAGGCTAGAAGGGGACGAAGCTATTGAATATATAAGAACAAGGGTGACAGAAAAATTTCAACAAAGAAGTACTTTATGCACCATAATAGACAAGGACGAATCAAGTGGTGGAATGGCTCCATTTTCACAACGTGAGTGAGAAAGGGGTGAGAAAAGGGTTCCTAGTAGTACATCAACAGGTCCAGATGGCATTCCAATTAAGCTGATAAAAACATTAGGTCCGAAGTCTAAGCAGGCTTTGAGAGAGGCAGTGAGCACAATAATAACCGATGGTGAAGTTCCTGATAGATGGAAACTTAGCAGGATGAGCATGATCTATAAAGGAAAGGGGGACAAAGGTGACATAAACAACTACCGTCCTATAACAGTGACATCAGTGGTCTACAGGCTGGCGATGCAGATTATAAAGGAAAGACTGCAGGCATGGATAGAGGATGAGGTGGTGCTGGGGGAACTGCAGAATGGGTTTCTGAAACACAGGAGGTTGGAAGACAATCTGTTCTCACTGACGCAGTGCATCGAAATAGCAGAAAAGGAACACAGGCCCCTGTGGCTAGCATTTTCGGATATCAGGGGAGCGTACGATAGCGTAGTTCAAGAGGAATTGTGGGGAATACTGGACACACTAGGCGTGGAACATGTAGTCACTAATCTTTTAAAGGGTATCTATAAAGGTAACAAGGTAGTTATAAAGTGGGAAAAACAAGTATCCAAGCCTGCAGAGGTAAAACGGGGGCTTAGGCATGGGTGCCCCCTGTCACCCTTATTATTCATGATGTACCTACAAGGATTAGAGGCAAAATTAGAGGGAAGTGGACTGGGCTTCAACCTCTCTTTAGTCAAACAAGGAAAACTTATTGATCAGGCACTACCAGCATTAATGTACGCAGATGATATAGTGCTAATGGCCAACAACAAGGAAGATTTGCAGAGATTGATGGACATCTGGGGTAATGAGGGAGATAGGTTAGATTTTAGATTCAGTAAGAAAAAATCAGCAGTCATGATTTTCAATGACAACGAAGGTAGTGAGCTTAGAATACAGGAGGTCACACTAGAAATAACAGATAAATACATATATCTGGGCGTATGAATAAGCAATGGGACCGAGTATCTGAGGGAACACGAAATATACGTGGCGACTAAAAGTAACAGGAATGCAGCAGTCATGAAAAATAGGGCACTGTGGAATTACAATAGGTATGATGTTGTGAGAGAAATATGAAAAGGGGTCATGGTTCCTGGGCTGACGTTCGGCAATGCGGTCTTGTGCATGAGATCAGAAGTTAAAGCAACAGTAGAAATTAAGCAACGTGGAATAGGTAGGCTTGCTTCAGGAGCTCACGGGAATACACGAAATCAGGGAGTACAAAGTGATATGGGATGGACATCATTTGAGGGCAGGGAAGCTAGCAGCAAGATAAAAAGATAAAACTTTAGAAGCGATTGAGAGAAATGGGCGAGGAGCGTTGGGCTAGGAAGGTTTTCAGCTACTTGTACATGAAGAATGTCGATACAAAATGGAGGTATCGAACCAGGAAGTTGACTGATAAATACTTAGAAAACAGCAGGTGGCCAAACCAAAAAAGAACTATCGGTTAAGAAGAAAGTGAAGGAAACGGAGACTGACATGTGGAGAATGGCCATGATTAAGAAGTCCGCACTAGAGATCTATCGAACTTTTAAGCAGGAAATTGCCAAGGAAAGGATCTATGATAATACTCGGGGTAGTTTTCTTCTGTTTGGGGCTAGGACGGGAGTACTGCCAACCAAGACATATCGTGCCAAATACGAAGGGGTAGACACAGTATGCAGTGCGTGTGGAGAGGAAGAAGAAACTGCCGAACACTTGATAATGTTCTGTAAAGGGCTTCACCCTTTAGTTCAGGATGATGGCGCAGAGTTTTTCAAAGCACTGGGGTTTAGGGACCGGGAGGGCAAAATAGACTTTAAGTGGGTAGACTTAACTAGAAGGAGGTTATCTGATTGGTGGCTAAAGTCAAGGCACGAGTGAAAATTAAACTCTTCACTGGAAAGTACGAATCCTCAAACTCACTTTTTAAGGAAAAAAATAAATACAGTTTTTGGTTCATTAAGTATTACGGCTTGGTGGCGCTAGCCACCGCCCGATCTAAAGGGTACAGCCATATCCATCCATCCATCCATCCATCCATCCATCCATCCATCCATCCATCCATCCATCCATCCATCCGTCCATCCGTCCATCCGTCCATCCGTCCATCCGTCCATCCATCCATCCATCCATCCATCCATCCATCCATCCATCCATCCATCCATCCATCCATCCATCCGTCCATCCATCCATCCATCCATCCATCCATCCATCCATCCATCCATCCATCCATCCATCCACAGGACAAGATCTCGCGGCATTTTTTAGAATTTTGCTTGTTATTTCGCGTTTTTCAGCTCATTTATCGACTCCATTCGAAGAATGCATCCTTCTCACCGGTGAAAGCCCACATGTTTTGATGGCTAGCGTTGTTAAACATTTAAAAGACGTGCACGAAGGCCACGTCACTATTAAGCGCGAAGAATACCGCATTCCGATGTTCGTGCTGTCAGTGAAACTTTGACTTCGAGACCAATTTTTTTGTTATAAATGCCACCAAACAAGGACGTACCATTGTGATGATGTACAAAGCTAACTGTTCGCATGACCATAAGCGTGCGCACGAGTCCCCCCTGCCGCCGCTAATGATCTAATGGGCGCAAAGTTTTCCCCATACTTTTACTCAGTCGAACCTTTTCCATCATTGTTTAAACGACACGGTTAAGGCCACGAAAGTTTTTGACGATTATGGCGGTTTTATGTAGGCGTAATCAGGAAAAATGACACCACAGCCATGTTCATAAGAAACCACACTTCAAGAATTTATTGACAACTTACTTCACTACAAAACTAGTAACAGGAAACATCTTGACCGTGATGATCAACAGCTTTCGTGTACACACTCATTTAGCACCTGCTCAACTTCAAATGCTTTGATGCCTGCCGCCTTTTGTCGTTAGCTCGATTGATACTTTTCGTAAAGAAATGCAGGCTTGTCATTAAGTAAAATGCAGTTACGTATGCAGCTATGGCTTCAGCATGTTCTGGGCATCCAAGCGTAGTTTGCTGCTTTTTTTTTGACAATGTCTAACACATCAAGCACGCTTTCAGAGTGCAGGTCTAAAAGGCTAAAGCAGGTTGTGAATGACTCCTCGAGGTCGGCCACAAATTTGCACAGCTTGCCTGCAGGATAAAGTAACCCGCCATTGTCCTTCAAACGGACAAGCTCAGCCATATTCAAATCATCAGCTGCCTCCTTGGTGAGCAAAAGAAGGTTATAGCACTCTTCGCAACCAGTTTTGAGAAAGCGCTTTCTTGCGACATAACCGGCAATGTAAAAGATTAGTCTGCAGTCGCTTAATGCCACAACAACAGGAGAATGATCTGGCGCAGCCTTAGTGAGTAAGGCATCGGCTGCATCTAGGTTTCCATCATCGAGAAACCTGTCAATCAGCTTCTGCCTCCCAGTGCAAGTGTTCTGCTCACAAGCATCTGCATTCAAGAGTGAACTGAGAACAGCAGGCTCACAGTTCCCCCTTGAAACAGAGTGCGCAAGATTGCTGAAGTTGAGACAGTTCACTGTAGCAATGAACTGCTGAGGTGTCGGGTGGGTATTTCACCCCGACGACTGTCTAACAATGCCAGAGAGATGTTGGACAGGGTCCTGGCTCAACCTGCTCGTCATCAAATACTTGAAACCTACATTTTCAGTCAAATACTTCAACAGCGACAAGACACTTGATAGTGTTACTCGCAGTCCAGTTGCTGTGGACTGACTGAGAAAGCCCCTTTGCCCATTTGTGTGGCGTTCCCACTCTGACAAAAAGGTTAGAAAAGAGTTTAGCTTCTCAGCTGATCGAGAGTTGGGGCGGAGTGCTTGAGCTGGAAAGCGCGATGTCATGACATCTATAACACCTTGTATGGTCCTGCAAAAGAATGTTTCAGTGAGCTTTATGCGCAGCTAAGAAAGCTGCAAAGAGTTACAGTAGCACAAAATTAGGTAAATATAAAATTTTGCAATGCTTACTCAAAAAAGTGAATTGTTGTTCCAGCCTGGGTTTGTGCAGCTGAAGCCCATGTGTTACTTTTTCACTGAACAGCTGGACTGCCAAGCCAACTCGCATTTTTTCGAAATTGTTAGGGTTTGTATGGCTGGATGTGATGCCATGTATAGCCTGCAGGGTAACTTTGCTGCCATCCAGTTCCAAAGCCTTGAGAATAGCTCGCATAGTCACCTGCATACAACCAAAACAGTGATAATCCACTGAAAGTTAGAGCGACTGGAAGAAAACTTGTGGTAGGTTAAATAGCACGTTATTTGGATTGATTAAGGTACTTACTTGACCCTTCGGTTTTTGAAAATCCAAGCATACCAGCCGGTTTCGAAGGCACTTGAGGAGATGAGGGAAATCTGATGTAAAGTAGAGCTGACGGTGCTCGTCTACTGGATGTGGTGCACTGCACTTGATCTCATTCAAGGAGGCCTTGACACCCATTAGCGTCCACATGCGCCTGTTCCAACTTGCACCGTCTGATGAAATGAAGTCCACTTTCTGGCCTGCTTTTTTGGCCAAAATTATTTATTGCATACTGCCAGCCACCTCTTGGTGGCCAAGGCAGGAGTGATACAAACTTTCATACTTGCAGTCACTTGTAACACTATTCTTCACGGCGCAGAAATAAAA
Source organism: Rhipicephalus microplus (assembly GCF_043290135.1). NCBI lineage: Eukaryota > Metazoa > Arthropoda > Arachnida > Ixodida > Ixodidae > Rhipicephalus > Rhipicephalus microplus. The sequence goes on from NC_134702.1 coordinate 258,559,747, forward strand.
TCACCACATAACAGGTTTGCGTGGAACATGAATACTCGGGTTACAGGAGCAACACAAGAGCGGTATCAAAAATACAATCCAAATTTTGTTCCTAACACGAAGTGAAAAAACATCATAAAAAGAATTGAAATCTGCACATACGACCAGACAGCTTTTACTACAGACAGGCAGTGGCAGCTGATAAGAATGCGTCGGGCGCTGCGATGCTGGTGACGTCATGAGGTAGTTAATTCCAGTCGGAAATTGTTCGTGGAAAGAAGGAATATCGCCGAGAATTTGTTTTTGTAAGTGGCACCACTATGGTGTGATCATGCTTGTTCCGAGTTTTCCGCGATGTATTGTACTGCATGTAAGTGTTAAAAGCGAGTCCTGAGTGTCCGTTGACTATGTTATAAAGGAATTTTAAGCGATGTAGCTTTCTACGCGACTCCAATGTGGGAAGGGCGGATCTATTACGGAGTTCAGTGACTGAACAGTGTCTACTATACGCGTGGTAAATAAACCGAAGGGATTTATTTTGGACTCGTTCTAGTAAGTATATTTCAGTTTGTGTGTGTGGATCCCATACAACGTCAGCATATTCCAACAATGGGCGTACCAATGTAGTGTAAGCAACTAGTTTTGTTTTGCTGGTGCAGTGCCTCATGCGATGCTTTAAGAACCACAATCGCCGCAGTGCTGCTGATGTTATACCTTCAATATGAGTTTTCCAGATCAAATTAGAAGTGATTGTCAGACCAAGGTATTTGTACTGGTTAACGGTTGTTATAGCAGTGTTGTTTAACATGTAAGTGAATTCCGAGGGATTTTTTTTACGTGTTATGGTCATCTTGACGCACTTTGCTATGTTGAGGCTCATTTTCCAGGAGTTACACCATGCTGTAACAACCGATAAGTATTCATTTAGGGTGGCGTGATCTGTTCTTGATTGAATGGGCAGGTACGCAACGCAGTCGTCCGCGAAAAAACGACACTGCACAGTAGATTCGGATGACATGTCATTTAGATAAACTAAAAATAAAAGTGGTCCTAGGACAGAGCCCTGTGGTACCCCAGAATGCACGGGAGCGGAAGAAGAATTTTTATCTGCTATCCGAACGTATTGGTGTCGGTGGGATAGATAACAATCAAGCCATCGAAGAATTCTTTCGTTGGTTATGATTCGGCGAATTTTAAACATCAAATGGGAATGGGAAACTCGGTCGAAAGCTTTTTCAAAGTCTAAAAAAATCGCATCTATTTGTCCGCCTTTGTCAAGTGTTTTTAGAAAGTCATCAGTAGTGTGAATTAACTGTGTGGTGGTTGAAAAGCCTTGCCGGAAACCGTGTTGATTTGGGGAAAAAAAATGGTTACTCTCCAGAAATGAACTTAAGTGTTTGAAAAGGAAGTGTTCCATAACCTTGCCGGCTGTACATAACAATGAAATAGGGCGGTAGTTTTTCACGTCATATTTATCACCTGATTTATGAATGGGTACCAATTTACCCTTCTTCCAATCTACTGGATCTTCGCCTTGTAACAGGCTTTCCCTAAATATTAAGCCTAAGTATTTGGAACACCACTCGGCGTACCGATAAAGAAAAGCATTAGGTATTTCATCTGGCCCAGCTGATTTTTTTGTGTCTAGGTGAAGTAGAGCTGACAAGATGCCTTCATCTGTTATAATCAAGTCTGGCAGTTCGAGATTGTTTGCGTGGAAATCAGGAGGGGTGTCACCCGTTCGCAAAAAAACAGAAGAGAAGTAGTCGTTAAATGCTGTTGCTATGCAGCTGGCATCAGTCACGTCCGCGTCCTTGATTTTAATTTTTGTCACTTTCACTTTTTTGTCGGAGAGGTGCATCCAAAATTTTCTTGGATTGGTTGTGAGAAAGTTGTGCATTTTTACGTTGAAGAAATGAAATTTGGAGCTTCTAATCTTGTTGCGCAGTTCGGCGCGGAGGCTCGTCAGAGCAGCACTACGTGGTTGTGTTTTTGAGCATGACAGGCGTTTTATCTTGCTTTTTAGATGGAGTATGTCGCGCGTAATCCAAGGACTACGGCCATGTATTTTTTTTCACTTTCTCCGGAACGAACGAACTTATACATTTGTGAACGGTTGTCTTAAAGTGCGACCATAGCTGGTTAACGTCACAGCGATTATGAAAATGTTTGTTAGTAATTTTGTCGTACTCCTCCTCTAGGAGGTCCAAAATGCTTTCGTCCGAGGCAGTATTAAAATCGAGGAATCTAGATACTTGGGTGACCGAGAGAGTACACAACATGTTGGTTTTAAATAATACTAGTTCGTGGTCCGATATGCCTGGTACAACTTCAATTGTGTTGTTAAACTTGCAAATAGACTCGGAAACAAAAATAAGGTCCAGAATCGAACTTGTGCCTGCAGTGACACGCGTAGGAGTCTTTACAAGTTGCGTCATGCTACAGGAAAACGCTATATCAAGTAGCAATTCGGAGTGCTGGCAGGGTGTTGTAACGCAAAAGTTATCCCAGTTTATTTTTGGCAGATTTAAATCACCTCCTACAAGAATGTGGGTATAACGTTTGCTTTGTTCGAGCAAAAAATCTTGCAAAGCTTCGAGTACCGCTATATCGGAATTGGGCGGCCTGTAGACAGCGTCAATGAGCATGCTCAAATTTTTATGCCGAAGAACTATCCAAGTCATTTCGACGCACGTCCCGTGCGACAAAACCTTAAAATCCATGCCCTTTTTCAGTACTATCGCTACTCCGCCCCCCTTTGAACCTCGGTCGTGACGAACGATTTCATGAGAGCTAGGAATTACTGCCGAGTCGGGAATGTCATTTTGAAGCCATGTTTCAGTAAGGATTGTGACGTCGGGATCATAAGCAATGAGGACGCTTTCTAGATCGACCGATTTGTTGACGACACTTCAAACGTTTATGTTTATTACAGAAAATGTTGACGGGACCGCGTGAGAAAGTGGAGCCGGTAGCGCTCGTTGAGGCTCCAGATTGCTGCTGTGTCACTGCACAACTACCGGAACCCTTGAGTTCAGTGAGTCATCCCACCGATAAAGCTTACCGTTGACTTTGATCTTGTCAAAGATCAAAGCAACTTTTGCTCCACTACTCCGTTCTTCTCGTGCGCTCGCCAATAGCTTTTTTCGTATTTGTTGCACTCGAGGCGAAAAATCCTCCGAAATGCTGTACCCTGTGCCTTTTAGATTACCGCAGTTCTTTAGAATCCTAGTTTTGTCTCTTCCGTCAACTAGCTTAAGAATGACTGGCCGGCACTTGTTTGCCACTGGCTTGCCAATCCTATGAATGCGCTCGATGGCGACATTTGGCACCTGAATTATGTCTTCCAAGATGCCCTTTGCCACTTGTTCACCAAGAGGCTGATCAGCATCATTCTTTTCTTCATGACTTCATGATTATGACTTCAAGCATGATCTTGGTCAGGGTACCTCCATTGACGTTTCCTCTTGTTGCAAACGCTGCCAGAATTTGAGTCCATTTCCCAATGAACGGTACAAAAATTAAAACCATTCCATGGTCACAAGGTGTGTGCTTATATTTAGGAGACGTAAAGCTACCTAGATCCACAAAACCATCTATGTGGCCGGTTGTTGTTACAGAAAGATGCTCAGAAAGGTGCATTTGGTCTACAATAATTCCACCGTGGCATGCGTATTCCTCCATTGTGGCTGTCTTTTCACTCACCACATTGAAAATCATTGGGCAGAAGCCAAATCCTGTTCTGTACGACTTCAAATATTTGCGCAATGTTGTTTTACTTGGCAGTGACAGACTATTTTCTTTCCTCAGGTGCTCATAAAGCTTGGCGCTCTTCATTTTCATTATAAGACATTCCAACATTCCAAAGGCATGAGACATTCCTTGGAATATCTCATGCCTTTTGCGCTTTTTCGTGATGCTGATTTAAACATGTGAAGTGTTGCTTCACGCTGTTTCAGAGGAAGGGCTTCTATCCTAGAAGTAAATTCCTCCTCATTGATGGCTTTGTTTTTAGCTGACATCGCTTTCAGTTAATTTTTCAAAGCAGTGGCGATATTCTTCAAACCCCTGGTTTTTTGTCTCTGAAGCTTCAGGCGCTGAGCAAGGGCTCCTTTCTTAGGCACATGAGCTTTTTGGCACGACTTTCTGGTCAATAATAGCTTTCGATGCGACTTGCACTCTGGGAAAATAAGCCCTGTACACGAAAGAAAAACAATTGTTTAAATACCCGAACAATAAATACATGCGGCGCTTGTAGATCAAAGTACTTGAACGCACTTACCATCGGACAAGACCTTCCCGGAGCACTTGGCACTGAAGACGTAGAGTCCGTTGGTGTATGTTGCTGCTTCACCGTCAAAACTGGCAACATTTGCCTGAATTCGTTGTCCGACATTGCTCCCTTGCAAACACACATTGCCATGGCATCATCCAGTACAGCTGCAGCGTCACCAACGGAGGCGATTGTTTTTTCTGAGCACAGAACGCCTTGACAATAAATAGCAGCACAAACTTCGTCTCCTAAGGACTTCTTGAAAATGACAGCTCGCTCATGACAAACTACAAGCCTTCTTTGCTTCTTCAACGAAGACGTCGCGAAAACCAAGCCGACGCTATCATCTTCAATGCGGCACCACCTCGGCGATGGTGCTAGTGAACGTAGGGTCTGAAACTTGAAAGGCGAGGATTCTGCAGATTCAGGTTCTTCAAGCACCTTATGTTCGTTGTTAGTGTAGTCAGCGCTTCTGACATCCTGGCGCAGCTTCTTTCCTCGAAGTGGAACTGAACGTGCAGGTCTTCCTTTCCGTTCTCTGTTGCGGGGTTTTAACGGAGAGGTAGGCTGGGCACTGAGGCAACTGCGTAGGAATGGCATCGGGAGCTAAAGACGGCTTGCCTCTCGGAATGCGCACTTCTACGCCATCGACCACATGAACGTAATCGCGCAATATGTAATGCGCTTCGAAATGATGTTCACACACAGCTGATGATTGCGTCAGGCTCTTGTCTCCTCTTCTTAGGTTTCGCTCCCATTTACTTCGAAGCGAGTCGTCTCTTGGTGCGGCGAACAGCGATGCTTTAGGCGCGCCCGGATAGCCGGTGCGGCAGCCTGGTGCAAAACAGTGGGGATCTGTTCTTCTTTTCGCCATGTCATCGCAAAATTCCCAGTCGCTGGTACAATATAGATCCCGCTCACTGCATTGACTACTTAACGCCAAGATACGCAAGATAATGTCAAGTTATCCGAGTAACACTGCGCGCACACAACGAGCAAAACCACAACCCTCCCAGCCATGTGCCACCAACTGCCAACGAGCGCGCTGGAGCAGCCGGAGGCTAGGAAAAGGCGCAGTGGCGCCTTCGCCGGCCGTCAGTGTCATCTTGCTTCACCCGAGCCGGCCGCAGCCGCCGCCTGTCGCACCACCAGAAAATGTTCTAGTTCACTATAGCCTGAACCAACGTTTCTAGACTAGGTAAGTTGCAAAACTCCCCGCGTCAGAATACTCGTCACACGGCGCCGGGAATGCTTCCGGTATGGTGGCACTGGCGGCGCAACAAGCTTCTGCTAGCAGACGAAAACGCGTAGTTGTCGGGGCAAGACACCGTGGCGGCCGTTCTGAAAGAGCTTTGCCAACAGTATATTATCGAGATTTGTTGTGCTGGCACAGAAACCTAAAACTGATAATATTTAGCGGTGTAAGGCAAATAAAGTATATTTATGGTTTTCTGAACTGCCCACAAGAAACAATGTATACTTAATATATATAGCATAACATACGAGTCTGTCGGTTAGTTGCTAGTTGGTGTACGTTCGCAATAGATTTTTAGACGCGAAAAAACCAATTACAATGTATTGCATCATCTTTTGTGGCTGTGTATTTCGGGCTTGAAAATAAATTACAACTATGTGGCGCAATTTCGTGGCCTTTGTCTGGTTATGTAGTTTTTTTCATGTCAGTCACATTCTTTAGCAACTTAGATCGTCGAAAAGCTACGCGTGAGGCCATTTTCTTGAGCATGTCTTCCCTCTGCTTCTTCTGGAGTTCCTCTATTGAAACCTGTTAACACAGCTGCAGTTAAAGCTTCGAGCAGAGAGCGCACTTTGTGGTATCAGTGAACACTTCATAGTCATTACTCACGAGTGTGCCTGCTGACGCACTGGGACAACATGAACACACTTTAAGCTTTTCTATGTCCTCCAGAAGTGCAGCCAATCGGGTAATGGTATTTGCATTGCCGGGCGACTTGGCCAAGCGATGGTGACGGCTGCTAATGGTGACTGTCATGTCTTCTGCGATCTACAATGCATTTCTCCACAAATTGTGCTCTCTTTTTTTGAGCCCTATAAACACCACAAGACATCTTGTCTCGCCATTCCCAACAACTTTCCGCCAGCAAGCAAACAAACGTTTTCTATGTCTTGAAGCGAAATTACGCCACTAGTTGATGGCATGTCGGGACTTAATTCACTGTCTTCGAGCTCAGTGTTCGGAGATAGTCTATTCTTTTTCGCTGATGATATTCTGCAAAGTAACCCAATCCTAATCGGGCAGCTTTCGCTTCTTTGTCGCGAGCCTCGCGACAAAGGTAAGCGGGCAAATTCGGGAATATTCGTGCAATGCATCCTTCGACGAGATCCCACTTTCCTCTTGCGATTTGTACCTTCTTACCAAATGATTTGAGTGAAAATCTTCAGGATGTCCTTCTCACGAAAGTGCATATCATACACACGTGAGGTGCTAAGCAGTTTCTTATCCGCACGAGGAATAGCGTGGTCCCATACCTCTCACTGCTCAGGTACACGTGGGCACAAAAGAAATGCCGTGGTGTCTCTCATTTCCTGTAGCTACTCTAAAGCCGGGAACGCAGCATCTAGGCATGATGAAAACACGCAACACATACAAAGCAGAACAGGGCGTGCTGAAGCACAAAACCGTTTACGCAGAATGAAGCCTCCACAGATATCGACGCACTGCAACATGCACAGGCGATGGAGGTTACGGGAGTGACACGAGCGAGCATGCAGTGAGTGAATCCGGATGCGACAGCAGCGCCACATTTGTCGCTGGCAGCGGCGGTGACGCGCAACATCGCTCAGTTTTGCAACTTACCTAGTTCTAGAAATGTTGGCCTGAACACACTACCCCATATTCTAGTACACTATAGTTTTTCATCGGCGCAATCGGCGCGCCATTTATGCGCCAGTACTGACTTTTCACATATTTATCTTTTTTTCTTTTTCATATTGATTTATAGCTTCGTTTCACATTTTATGCATCCAGTAAAAACCAGGCTTCTTAGTTATCTTCAACCAGCTTCACAGACCAAGAGTACCGCTATGAACAGTGGCACAAGTTCGGTGGCCGCTGCATGAAATGACATATTGGCCAAGTAGACAAAAAATAAATGTAACAGTTACAGTAAACCATAGACGCTGCCATCTTAGACGTAAAAGCAATTTTTGCTGGTTTTCTATGTCGTAATTAGCAATGATTATGGTCATACGACGTTGAATGTACTAGCCCAGCGTGTTGGTGCGTGCGAGTTCACCGTAGCACTATTTGAATATTCATGCGGATGCAAAACGGCATCATTATCAGTCCAAGATGGCAGCCTATGATCGGGCCCGAAACAGGGCGTACATAAGAAGAAATTAAGTGCTAGCAGTGCAGCACGAATGCAGCGCGTTAGATGAAAAACTACACAAAGCCCCGAAGGATGAAATCGAAAGGGAGAAGTTTAATGGAGATTAAAAGCGTCGAGGCATAATACATGCTCGAACCTACTCAGTGTATATAATAACCTGTCTGTGGTGTTAAAGTTGATAATTTTCGAGGATAACCAGTTATATGCAGCGTCTCAACATGCTGCAGAAAATATTCACCATCTGTTTTACTCTTTAACCTCCGTTGGTACCGGCCTTTTCAGGCATTGGATATTCGGGAGGAAGATGCCAAGGCAGTAAGATGGAAAGAGAGATAAAGGAGGGCTGGGGGATGAACCAGATCTTCGTATCCAGTTTGCTGCCCAGCACTGGGGGTGGAGAAATAGGGGCAAGAAAGGGGGAGTAGAGAGACAGAAAAGACGCATATGCACTCAGGAGTAGGATGGCAAACTTAACAGAGGATTTATTACATTCTGTACAGACAGGGCGAGAGATCTCTTGCGAATGAGCTGGATGGCTCATTATAAAGTGTGCGTTTTGACTAAATCAAGGAATGGGTACAGAATGCGCTGTTGAATTACAGGACACACACACCATTTCTGACGGTGCCGCTCACACGCGCTCAAGTCAACGTCTTTGATTGGGGCGTGGCCATCACACTGCACCTGTGACACCAAGAAACCATTGTGGTCGTCTCGTCGAACGTCTTATGGTGTCGGAATGACACCTCACTTCCCGGCTAAGAGGGACAAAACACGGCGGATAGCAGGCTGGCAGCCCTTCGGTGACTTGTTTGATGAACAAAGAACGCCGCTCTCCCCCGTCGGCCCAGGCGCCGCGCGTAACAATGCTATCCAGTGGTGAGCAGGGGTGTAATATCTTGTCTGAGGCCACCAGTCGTAAAAAGAACAAAATAAAATTAAAAAAAACTTGCCAGCAGAAAGTTTACAAAAGATAGCTGGATTCGTCAATAATGCGGAGACAAACACTTGAGCGACATATGTCATATATGACGTAGTCCAGCAAACAGGTTTTCATCACGTAACTTGAACGGACCTACTGGCTCTGGGAGAGATGAATAATAATTGTTGCGGACAGTGGTGATGTACTTCTATTGCGAAGGTAATGCTCAAAATCAACCAAATAAATCTTAACATTATATTCAGGTCTTGATAAAAAAGTTAGTCAAGTTAGAAAGCTCCTCAGGTGGCCAAGTAATAAATTACTTCACCGTACTTTATGGCGAAGTGATTTGCAAACAAATAATGTAACCTCTGTTTAATTGATATTCGATGACGTGACCGCAATCCACAGTGTGTCGTCGCTATAAAAACTGGAACGTTATCTGTGGACACAAGCGGGCGAATGCAGCGGAGAAGGAATATGTCACATAACAAAAGCGATATGATGTCGCACATATTCGCCTGTACAACTCCGTGCCCTTTTGCTTGCTCGTGATGTATTCGAAGGAGCTAGCCAAGTCTCGTGTAGAAGTCGAGCAGAGTAGCCGGGGCTGATAAGAGGAACGTTTACATACACTATTTACGCACTAAATTTAGCGTAATACTATATGTTGATGGTAGCACCATGGAAGCTTGACGGGAGCTTCTGAGAGCTGGTTCAGAGCGTCTCGGGGCTCGCGTTTTAAGCCCTGGTCTTCCTAAAATTCTCTGCAGGATGAACAATGGACAGTTTGCGATAATCTGCAAGGCAGCTTTTCTGTAAGGTTAGTTTTTCAACCAAGAACTTTTGTTCACAGACTGCTTTTCTCGCTCATTTCGTTTTTGCAATTCCCCTTTTTGAGATCTTGTTGTGCTCGCGTGCCTTCGCTGGAATTTGGAGAGGTGACATTTTGTTGCACTCGCGTGCTCAAAATGAGATAGAAAAGCAGTCTGTGAACGAGAGTTTTTGGTTGGAAAACAAACCTTACAGGAAAGCCGCCTTGCAGATCACTGGAAACTGACAGACTGCATGTCCATTCAGTTCAGGGCAGTCCAAAGAAATTGTCGTCTTCATCTCCGTCCGCCAAAGGGGGGGGGGATAGTGGTTAGAAGAAGGCGCCTAATTTCTGCAGCCCAGCAGAGAGTGCAGGGCGCAGCGAATAAGGATAAAAAAAAACGAGAGAGGGAGAAAGAGAGAAAGTCAAACACTGCCTTCTTTTCAACCCAGGAAAGAGAGAGAATACACGTTCAGTTCGTCACACGGCGATAGAGAAACACAACGTAGGTCACAGTGCAATAATACGCACGACAAAGCACAGTGCAATGACATTGCATCGCACGTGCAGAATAGGTTTTGTAGCGCTAGGCAGGCTAGGGCCTGTGGGAATGGAAGACTGGAAAGCACCACAGAGTGTGGGAAGCATACCTGACGACGGATCCCAAGCTCTCGGCTAATTGTTCAGCGCGTCTCGTGGCACGTCGAACAAATCAAGCAGCCTCGATTTCCAACAGCTCTTCCTAGGCTGTCAGTCAGTCAGGCGTGTCCAAAGAGTTTTTGACGAAGGGAGCCAACCGCCCTAAATAATTCGAAGTATGACTTTAGTGTTGTCGCCGCTTTTGGCGCACCTCGACAGTGTTGACCCGGAACAAATCAGGGTAGGCTTAGCTGCAATCGTCCCCCGCGTCCAAGCGCCGCCGAGCCAGGGAGGCCGATGTTAACATCTTCTACAAACACATGCACACAAGCACGCACAGTTTCACTCCGAGAGGAAATTGGTTGTGGTCGCAATGACGTACGTAACGTGCATCTGCTATAAAAAGGCGTGCAGTATATGCGATAGCTTCTTCTCTTTGAAAATCTTGTAATTCTAGTATATTTTCATTATATAGCCGAGTTATGAGGTGGTTGTTAGTCGCATATATTTGAGTAAAAGTTCTACAAATATTTATTCGCCGCGCACGACTTCTGGAAATGATGCTCCAAGAATAAGGAAATCGCTCCAACATTTTTTTAAAACTAAGTTCGCACGTGGGAGTACTTGTTCTCTGTCTGCGCTTTTCCATGGTTCATGAGTGTTAAGCCCCGCTGCCGCTTCTATAGAATGGTGTACAATAAGCCATATCAACGCAGTGACAGAATTTTCTACAGACTACCAAGCATCACCAGGCATTTTCCCTCTCGCATATTTTGATTAAAAGAAGCGACAAATTTTTGCTGAAAACCTGGTTTATGCACTGGGCCCAGTGCACAGATGTTGCATATTGCAACTCTTGATCATCGCGAGCGCGAAGATGGCAAGTAAAAGTCTTTAGGCTATTGTCTGTACGGCCAGTGTAACGAAACCCTCTAGTCTTGAAGGTGTTGGGTTAAACCATGCACTTTGCCTATTGCTATTTTTCATCATGGCGTTTGCCTATTAACTGAGTGGTGCTATGTGGAGCACGCGGCAGTAGTGCCGATGTGCTATTTGGTGCTCGTACAAAAAGAAAACCAGCTTGTATCTCTTCTTCAATGAGTCATTCAATTAAACCTATTCTAGGGGGCTGCATAGAAGACTATACGCCTGACACAGCTATAAAAGTAAAGCACATTGTAAGAGACCACTTCTGCTAATTGAATGTCCGTGTGCTCAGATTTGGGCGCACGTTAAGAACCCCAGGTGGTCGAAATTTTCGGAGTCCCCCACTACGGCGTCTCTCATAATCATATGGTGGTTTTGGGACGTTAAAGCCCACATGTCAATCAAGGTTCTGCCATTGTTTTATTTTCCGATTTTTGCCGTCTTATTACCAGTACAAACAGGACGCTGCAAATTGCCGTCTGCTAAATAGCGTCCCTCGCATACAGCGCTACTGGCGCTACTCTAACAGCACTGCTGTAGCGGATTCGAGAGAGAGAGAGAGAGAAAAGACTTTACTCACAGGATACTGCGCGAGGTAGGTGCCGGCCTCGCAGGGCGCGGTTTACCCTTCTAATGTTCTGGTCTATGCAGTCCTAGAAACACTGGGCCAAGAATTCGAGGGTTGAACCTGACCCGACAGAAGATACTTGGGTTCCCACGCTTGCGGGTCACGAGTTCCTGTTCTCCTCTTACTGGCCAGGGCCCCCTCGAGCCCCTGGATTGCCCATTTCTGAGATTGGCAGTCCACCGAGCGGATCCACCGCTACATCTGCGCTGGCAGCTCTTGGCGGGTAGTCACCAGAATTACTCCACCATGAAATTCCCCAATGCAATGTCATCGGCGAAGCGCAGGTTACTAAGGTATTCTCCATTGACTCTTATCCCTAACTGTTCCCATTCTAGGCTTCTGAAAACCTCCTGTAAGCACGCGGTAAATAGCATTGGGGAAATTGTGTCCCCCTGCCTTACACCCTTCTTGATTGGTATTCTGTTGCTTTCTTTATGAAGCACTATGGTAGCAGTTGATCCCCTGTAGATTTCTTCCAGAATGTTTATATATACTTCATCTACGCCCTGATTCCGCAGTGTTTGCATGACGGCTGATATTTCTACTGAATCAAACGCCTTCTCGTAATCTATGAAGGCTATGTATAGGGGTTGGTTGTACTCTGAGCATTTCTCTATTACCTGATTGATAGTATGAATGTGGTCAATTGTTGAGTAGCCTGTTCGAAATCCTGCTTGTTCCTTTGGTTGATTGAATTCTAATGTTTTCTTTACTCTGTTAGCAATTACCTTTGTAAATAGCTTATATACTACAGAGAGCAAGCTGATCGGCCTGTAATTCTTCAAGTCCTTGTCATCTCCTTTCTTATGTATTAAGATGATGTTAGCGTTCTTCCAAGACTCTGGTACCCTTCCCGTCAGGAGACACCTCGTAAACAGGGTGGCTAGTTTTTCTAACACAATCTGTCCTCCATCTTTCAGCAGATCTGATGTTACCTGATCCTCACCAGCAGCCTTGCCCCTTTGCATGCTCTTCAAAGCTTTTCTGACTTCTTCTATCATTACTGGTGGGGTGTAATCTGGGTTACTGCTAGTTCTTATAGTATTAAGGTCGTGGTTGTCTCGGCTACTGTACAGATCTCTGTAAAACTCCTCCGCTATTTTAACTATCCTATCCATATTGGTAGTTATTTTGCCTTCTTTGTCCCTTAGTGCATACATCCGACTTTTGCCTATCCCAAGTTTCCTCTTCAATGCTTTGACACTTCCTCCGCTCTTCAGAGCGTGTTCAATTCTCTCCATGTTATACCTTCTTACATCGCATACCTTACGTCTATTAATCAACTTCGAAAGCTCTGCCAGTTCTATTTTGTCTGTTGTACTATACACTTTCATGATCTGACGCTTCCTAATTAGGTTCTTCGTTTCCTGGGAAAGCTTGCCAGTGTCCTGTCTAACTACCCTGCCTCCAACTTCCACTGCACACTCCGTAATGATACTCAAGAGGAAGGTATATAACAGCTGTATCTTGCCGGTACTTAGCTACGGAGCAGAAACCTGGAGACTTACAAAGAGGGTTCAGCTTAAATTGAGGACGACGCAGCGAGCAGTGGAAAGAAAAATGGTAGGCGTAACCTTAAGAGACAAGAAGAGAGCAGATTGGATTAGGGAACAAACGGGGGTTAAGGATATCATAGCTGAAATCAAGAAGAAGAAATGGACATGGGCAGGGCATGTAGCGCGTAGACAGGATAACCGCTGGTCATTAAGGGTAACTGACTGGGTTCCCAGAGAAGGGAAGCGGGTTAGGGGGAGACAGAAGGTTAGGTGGGCAGATGAGATTAAGAAGTTTGCGGGTATAAATTGGCAGCAGCAAGCACAGGACCGGGTTAACTGGCGGAACATGGGAGAGGCCTTTGTCCTGCAGTGGACGTAGTCAGGCTGATGATGATGATGAAATTCCCCAGCTCTGCTGCACACATCACCGTCGGCACCGTCGCACGAACCACCACCCGGTATTGCTGCACTGTCACACCTCAATATCTCAGTGTCACCAGTTCTTGTTCGCATATACTGTACACCGGGCTTGCGAACATCTAGGTACATATGTGATGCGCCATTGCCGGGGTCAACGCGCACTTCACTTGTAGGTCACGAAGCAACACCGACTCTGCTCGGGAAAGTTCTCGATGCGGGGCCGGGTATTCTCTTCTTCCTTTCCTGTGCCTCCTGAGTATCGCGCCATAGTCGATTAGGGGTTCGGGGTCTTGTTCATCGCCGACAACTGCGGGGATGCTCTCGCTGTCGTCCCGGCACCTGATGAGTTCTCAGGCCGCTGCGTCTGCATCTTCGTTGTGGTTGTCCACGTTCGGTAGGTCCCCCATGTGGGCTGGGAACCACTTTATGTTGGTGTTTGACCCGGTCGGGTGACGTTCCGAGGTTCGCGAGGCTGTGGCGAGTCCCACAATCCGCTCCGCCTCGCTCCAGACCATGCTCCTAGCGTAGTTCCTGACCGCTGTTTTGGAGTCACTCAGGATCGTCCGCACGCCCAGTACACCCATCGCCAGGCCGATTGCTGCCTTTCTGCTGTTCACGGTGTCTTTGCTTTGATCGTACCCGCCTTGTTCAGCTCACCCGTTGACTCCCGGATGACTGCCATCGCGTACACGCATCTTCTCAATGAATGTTCAGTCACGTCGACGAACACGGCATTCTCGTCCCTCTTGTACTGCTTGGCCAGGGCCGCTGCTCTCACCTTGCGTCTTTCCCAGTCCTCCTCTGGGTTCACGTTCTTTGGCAACGGGAACACTATGATGCTCCTTGCCGCTCCGTCCCTCAGGGGGACCTGGCTCTCCAGTTCGTCGTCTTCCGCACATCCATGAGCGGGCGGGTTGATTCCCACTCTCTCCAGGGTGCTTCTGTCTGTCTTCGTGCTGTTTAGTCGAGCAAGCTGTGCCGTTCGTTGGGCTTCGCCGATTTCTGAGGGTTTGTTGTGCACCCCCAGAGCCAGAAAGGCTGACGTTCTCGTGCCTGGCAGTAGATCCAGGGCGTTCCTGTAGGCCTTCCTGATGGCGGCGTCGATCTTCTCCTCCTCTGCTCTGGTTCAGCGGTGAAAGGCTCCCGCGTATGCTGCCTGGCTGATGACGAAGACCTGCAATAGCCGCAGGAGCCCGCTCTCGTTCATGCCTTGGTACCTCGTCGACACTCACTTCCCGAGGCGGGTGGCGATTCTGATCTTCGTTACGATGTTCTTCATCGTCGTTATGTTCGTCTGGATGCCGTCCACGAACATCCCCAGGATTCTCAGCGCGGAGACGTGCGGGATAGGCACCGCGTCGCCCGTCCGGACCACGATGTTTTCGGCCGCGGCCTGGCTGGCCGCTTTCCGGAACCGCTCCGGTGGTAGCAGGATCATGAGCTGAGTCTTTTGCGGCGAGCACCGCAGGCCCGTGCCCAAGAGCGCGGCCTCCACGGCGCACACCGCATTATGGAGGTTCGACTCGATCTCCCCGTCGCTGCTGCCGGCGACCCAATGGTGACATCGTCAGCGTATAGGCAGTGCCGGACCCCCGGTCTCAGTGCTTCGAGCGTTTGACTGCCTCGATAATTACTATTGCAAGGGAGTTTACTAGCGACTTGCAAAGTTGTGGAAGTGTGCTGGGTACGCAAATCTGGAACTTCGAAGCCGGAAGCTTTCCACTGCATCAGCAATGCCTGATTAGACGACCGAGCAAAGCGCCACCCTGCAAAGCATGGCCCAATCTCAACTGATCATCGTACCTACCACCCTGTGCCAACAATATCCCCCTTCTTCAGAGGCACCGAGGATCAAGATGTGGAAGATTGGTTGTCTGCTGCCGCGCCACTGACTGCCTGCTGCCGCGCCACTGACTTATGCGGCCGTCAAGGCAATGCCTCCGCCTCGACTGCCATTGTATACGCCACAACCTGTGTGACCGTCTGCCGCGCCGTTTCCAGCTACACAGCAGCACGCCAGAAATTCTTGGCGCACTGCTGACAACCGGCCCATATGTTAATTTTGCAGAATTCCAGGCCACGTTGCACGTCTATGTGATCGGCGCTTCGCAGTTAATGCACCAAAATACTCTGACTACTCGTTTCGGTCTTCATACCCCGCACTGCACGTGCCACCTGAAGTCCACGGACGTGACGTCCAAGCTGCTTCCGGCACCCGAACATACACTTCTCGACGTCCTACTTCCCGCTCGCCTTCCCCTTCAAGAAATCGTCGTTCTTTATCGCCTCTGCGCTGACGACCCTGATCCATTGAGACGGAAAACTAACTGCCACAGCTCCGGAGGCGCGAGCAGCGTCATCGTCTAAATAAGTCCTCGCCTGTCTCCCGCCAAACTTATCGATGTAATTGTCGAAGGTGTACGAACACTTGCACTCATCGATACCGGTGCTGCGATATCCGTGATAAGTCAAAGACTCTGCCGCTCTCTTCGTGAAGTGACGATGCTTTCTCCAGTGGTTTCTCTTAGCACTGCGAGTGCCCAACGAATTGAGCCCGTTGCGGCATGTACAGCAAACGTGGTAATTCGAGACGTGTTGTTCACTATTGAATTTTGCGTGTTGGCTTCATGTTTCCACGATGTCATCCTAGGTTGGGATTTCTTATCATGTCATCACGCCATCGTGGACTGCGCTCAGGCCGAAATGGAGCTGTTACTGTTTCGTGATGCGCCTTCTGTTGATGCGGCCGTATCTAGTGTGGCTAACCTTGTCATCGCGAAGGACATTGACCTTCCTCCTTTCAGCGCCCAGTTTGTCCCTGCCTGCTGTGCTTCACTTTCTGACGCTACCGCCATATTCACTCCATCTGACATCTTCGGTAGCCACCACCACACATCGCTGCCATTCGCTGTTCTTGCGCTTTGTCAAGACACTACCGGAATATTTATTTCCAATCCCAAATCGTGCCCCCTCAGTTTGCGCCGCAACGAGACGATCGACCACATTCCGCCTATCGATGGAGGTACTATCGTGCATGCCGATTTCTGCGACACCAAGCCGAATATGGAGCTGAACGCGTTGGTTCCTCACCTTGCCTCGGACAGCATGTCTTCCGATGCATTTCACCGTTCCATTGACAGCCATCTCGCCTCGGCTCAACGTGAGCAGCTTGTTATGCTATTGCACGAATCCAGGCGTTCGTTTGATGTTCCACAAGCAGTGCTAGGAAGAACGAACACCGCTGTGCACACAATTGACACAGGGAAGAGTACACATTTGCGCCAGCGCCCCTATCGTGTGTCTCCTGCGGAGCATCGCGTAATTGCAGAACATGTAGACGACATGCTACAGCGTGGAGTCATCAATCCTTCTTGTAGTCCTTGGTCTTCAACAGTTGTGCTCGTCAAAAAAAAAAGAAGGGTCGATCCGATTCTGCGTAGACTACAGGCGCCTAAACAACATTACGAGGAAAGATGTTTACCCCTTTCCCCGCATAGACGACGCTCTCGATTCTCTCCAAGGTGCAGAGTGTTTTTCCTCGCTTGACCTTCGCTCAGGTTATTGGAATGTCCCAATGGCCGAGTCTGATCGTCCGAAAACGGCCTTCATCACACCACATGGCCTCTATGAATTTACCGTAATGCCATTCTGACTCTGCAATGCGCCCGCCACATTCGAGCAAATGATGGACAACATTTTACGCGGTCTTAAATGGAACATATGCTTGTGCTATCTTGACAACGTTGTGGTCTTTTCCCCCGATTTCACTTCGCATATCACCCGTTTGCGTAAGATTCTACTGTGCCTTACAAACGCCTGGCTTCAGCTTAACCTGCAGAAATGTCACTTCGGGGCTAAATAACTCAGCATACTAGGTCATGTCGTCTCGAAAGCTGGCATCCTTCCCGACCCTCACAAACTTCGTGCTCTTGCTGAATTTCTCAAGCCGACTACAGTTAAGGAACAACAAAGCTTTGTGAGCCTGTGCTCCTATTTTCGTCGGTTTGTCCGGAACTTTGCTTCCATCATCGCCCCGCTCACCAAACTACTTGTTGGCCCTGCAGATCATTCGAATTGGATAGCAGCCTGTGACGAATCCTTTGCAACACTGTGCCAACTCCTTACCTCACCACCCGTACTGCGCCATTACGACCCTACTGCGCCGACCGAAGTACACACGGATGCAAGTGGCGTCGGCCTTGGTGCAGTACTCGGTACTCGCGCAACGCAAACCAGGTTTTACGGAGTATGTGGTTGCCTATGCCAGCCGCGCCCTCACTAAGGCAAAAGCCAACTATTCTGTTACGGAAAAAGAGTGCCTCGCGATTGTGCGGCCAATAAACAAGTTTCGCCACTATTTGTACGGCTAAACTTTTGATGCGGTAACTGACCATCACGCGCTCTGTTGGTTGGCTACACTGAAAGATCCTTCTGGTTGCCGCGGACGTTGTACACTACGCCTCCAGGAATTCGACATACGTGTCGTCTACCGATCGGGGTGAAAGCACTCTGACGCAGTTGCGCTTTCACGATCACATGTGAAATCTGATGATACGGAAATATCAGCCCTTGACTTTCCCCTCTCTGCCGCCAGCGTCACAGACATGCCATCCGAACAGCGGAAGGACCCCTGTATTGTATCGCTCTTGAATATGCTTTCTAACACATCAACTTCCGGTTACCCGCGTGGTCTTCGCCGGCAAGCAACGCATTTCGCCATACGGGATGGCCTGCTGTACCGTCGCAACTATCCAGTGGCGGGGCGTAAATGACTGCTAGTCATACCCAGCACCTCCACCACTTTGCAAGGGAGTCTAATAGCGACGCCAGGTAGTAGGCAGACAGCTTACGGACACAAAATGCTGGAGCAGTCCAGCGTCTACAGCTCGTGCACACGCTCGCGCTTCGCATTCAGAGATGGTCCCACTGATCATTGCCTAGCGCTTGCGAATTCCCCACTACATTATGGGAAAGAGGAACGGCGAGAGCACCAAGCCATGCAAGGTCCCGACGCTACCCAGCCACCTCTCCTCAAGCTTCTTGTCGCCCAGCTCCAGCCGGGCTGTATGGTCCGACAGGAACACTCGAACGTAGTTGTAAGACCTCTCGCCCATGCTCAGGCGAGAGATCTGCTCCAGGATTACAAAGTGTTTCACGTTGTCGAAGGCCCCCTGGAGGTCCAGGCCCGGAATGGCCCGGTTGTCTCTCGTAGGCAGCCCTCCCGGGGGGTCGAGGATCTCTCGTTGGATCAGCAACATGGCGTCCTGGGTGCCCAGGCGTGCCCGGAATCCGAGCATTGAGTCTGGGTAGATGCCATGTCGCTCTATGTAGTAGTTCCACTGGGCGTTGAGGACGTGGTCCAGCCCTTGCCCACGCACAACGTGAGTGAGATAGGACGCAGGCACTCTATGCCCGGTGGCTTGTTGGGTTTGGGCAGGAGAATCGTCTTGGATGTTCTCCACGCTTTCGGTAGGGTGACGCTTCTCCAGCACTCAATGAAGTATCTCGTTAGCGCCGCAATTGATGAATCGCTTAGGTTGCGGAGCGTCTTGTTAGAGATCTTGTCTGGCCCGGCGGCAGATCGGCCGTCAAGGTTCCGCGTTGCCAGGCGGACTTCCCATTTCTCAATGTCTTTGTCTAGATGGGCGTTGTGTTGCCCCTCGTAGTTTCGATGACTCTCCCGCTTCGTATCCGGGAGTTATTGGTCGTTGAGTTGTTTGTGCATTTCTTCTTCCCCCAGCCGTCGCGCCGTGGTATGAAGGATCTGAGCCATGCGGGTGTGGTGGAACTCTCTGCTCTTGGTTTCATTCATGAGCTGTTTGAGGATCTTCCATGGGCCGCTGCGATGAAGTTGTCCGTCGACATGATTACACAGGGCGAGCCATTGCTGGTTACATAGATGTTTTCTGTGCCTTTCGATCTCTCTGCCGAGCTCGGCAATTTTCTTGTGGAGCTTCCTGTTATGTCGCTGTGATCGCCATCTTCGCTGTAATGCTCTTCTGGCATCTAGGAGATGAGCGAGCCTTGAGTACATCGTTTCAAAGTTCTCGGCGGCCTCCATCACTTCCGTTGCTTCGTCCGCGGCTGCGCGCAGTCTCTTGGACCATTCTTCGACGCCGGTGACATTCCCTAGGTCGAATTTTCTGAATGCGTTCCATTTCACTATTCTGTTTTTCTTCATCTTGCCCGGGTTGCCGTTGTTGTGGGCTAGCGGGATTTCTATCTCTACACTCTAAGACAAAATTACCCAAAAAAGAGTAACGGAGCCCAATAGGCACGCGCGATGAACGGATCGACCGTTGAGGAGCAACCACAGAGGGAAGCGTGCCGCGCGCAAACCACTTACTCTCCAAACACGCTCCAAAGGGATAAACCGCCCGGGGATTGCTGGCAGAGCACAAAGCGTTGCCAAGGTCACCATCCGTCCTCCTCCTCTCCTGGCTCAGTCTTTCCCGGTATTTTGCTGGCGACGGTTCGCGTTGCGTCGCGCTCAGAGTGCTCGACCACGGCCGCCTGGATTCGACGATCTAGGAATTACGATGTGGTGCTTGTGTGCGCTTGGATGAGCATGGACTGCTGCTTTTACGTTTCGCTGCACCCATGAAGACTGGAGCAAGTCTCAACACGTCACCACACTGTGCTGTATATCTCTGGCTTCAAGGTAGTCACGACCAACACACGAAAGCAACAGTTGGGAAGGCCAACATGGTGGCCGAAAAGACAGCAGTCCTATTGGATATATACTTCAGTCCGACTCAGGGCAGAAATTGGCGCTGGATTCTTTCGCAAGTAGGTTATTATTCTTTATTCTACTCGTCGCGTGTGCGATACGGATCGCGCTTGCTGGCAACAGGCTCGGTCGTGTTGTATATCGCACGCTCAAAGTGCACCGCGAAGGTCAACTTGGGCGTTTGTAGTTCACCTGTGCTTTGCGACCGCCTGGAAATTGGCCGCCATTGCCGTCGGCCTCCCGTACGCTCACTCATCGAGTGCTCGCCTGTCTTCGCTGCTGCGATGAGCTCCGGGGTGACGACATTGTGCTGAGACCTCGTCGCTGCGTTGGGAGTCATCGAAAACACGTGGCGGCTTCTCGTAACGAGCTTGGCTGTAGTATGTCGCGTGCTGTAAGCGCACCAACACGGGCTGGTGGAGCTTTAGCTAGCGTCCGAACTCAGTGAAAATTGGTCGCCATTACAGTTGGTTTTCCCGTCAGTTGGTCACAAGCAGCTTGGCGCCGTCCGTTGGCCGCGGCGGCGGACTCGCGTTTGCGCGCTGCACTCGCTCGAGTTTGTGAAAAAGGGCCGCATTACCGTCAATTTCTTCGGCGCTAGCTCCAAACCAGCTCGGCGCCGTTCGTGGCGGCGGCCAAGCGTACGCTCGCTCTCCTGTTCGAAGTTCGCTGGCAGCAGACACTCCGCGTGCAGCGCCGTGTTTGGTCTCGCGTTCGCTTGCTCGAGCTGAACGATGTCGCTCGCTTAGGACTCGCCGACTTGTTAGCGGCACGGTGGTTCGCGGAGTTGTGGCTGCGGCCCCCGCTCCTAAGCTGTTGTGCTACGGGGATCGAAATCAGTTTTGACGATCTGTGACATCCTGGTGAAATTATTAGCATGTCGTATCTCACGTGCTGAAGACTGTGTGCGCTGGTGTCTGCGATGCCTGTCAATTTCTTTCGTCAGAGCAGCTTCAGAAGGACTTTGTGAGATGTGAAGGTAAGGTTAATTGTGTGTCATATTTTACACGCAAGTTTTTATATTAACGTGCACGTACTTGTCATGAGTGCATATTCATCTTCTGTCAGGTGTGTCTAACTATTTTTACTATATTATTGCACGTGCAGCTGTGGGAACATAACAGGCAGAAGGCTGTGTGAACTGGCGTCCAATGCCTGTCATCTATCGCTTCCGTTAGAGGAGCTCCACAAGGAGTGAACAAGATTTGACAACGAGACTGGACTTGTACACTTCACCATGAATTCACTTAAAAGAATGGAGAAACTTTGTCTATGTAAAAAATAAAAGATTTCGATGTCTCATTTTTGGCTTTCGTTGTTGCCGTGACTGCGAAATTAGTTACACATAGGTGGCTAACTACTTTTCGCGTGTTCTTTTCTGCGCTATTTATTGCTCACTGCGCAGAAAAACAGGCGCAAAAAGTATTAGGCCCGGCGAAAAATAAACAAAAAGCAATGTTTGAACTGGGGATAAAAAGGTAATCCAATTGGAGTATTTGGGTGGATCAGCTAACGTGGTTGCTTGGGTGATTTGGTACGACGTGATTCACATACAAAACAGCGCCAATAACGAGGGACAAGAAAAGAAGGAGACAGACAGCGGCACTGACTTACAACAAGGTTTATTTGCGAGAACTTCACAATATATACTTGAGCAGTATGTGACAAAAAGAGAAAGAAAAATACAAAACAAAGAAAACACAATCCACCTGACAGCCGAGTAATCATCGTGATAACGCACCATGAACAAAACGTGTGCCAACGTTCTGAAGAAAATCTATTTCTTTTTGTGATAGAGCAATCGAAGGCCTATAGAAAGGCCATAGAAATAGAAAGACTGGGCAGTGCATGTGTCAGCAGGCCTTCAATTGCCGGAGGTGACGGCAACCTGCAAGAGCGGTTGTCAACGCAAAGCAAAATATATGGTGGATGAGTCGAGAGAAAGATTTTGAGGTGGTGGAAATAAACAGGGAGGTGCATAGGTACGGTGGTTTTCAACGAGACAGAATTCACTTCGATGGGAGGCTAGGTCGGGAGGTGGGTTGGTGACTTGCAGGACGTGCAGTATCTTTTTTGGGAGCACGCGGACCTTTCGGGGTGCAGGATAGCCAGTAACGAGGAAAACGACCAGGGGGACTCTTTGACAGGTGGTATAGACAGATACGTTTCCAAAGTGGCACCAATATCTAAGACACGTAGAGTCTTGAGCAGAAATTGACGTAACCACGAAGGCCTAGCCAATTCAAATGTAGGGTATATTAACATGCAGCGTGGCAGGAATAGGCTGAAGTGGAAAGAGATAGGAGAACAACTAAGGGAAGAGAGGCCGGTGGTATATGGTTTTGTAGAAACACATCCTAGGGACATGGAACAACCTCCTAACCATCCGGACTACGTATGGCAATATTGTAATAGAACAGAAAGCAGCAGAAAAGGGTGTGGTATTGGGGCATTCATACATAAAAGTGCTGACTGGCAAAGGAGCAAGCAGGAGTACAAGGAAAATTTATGGCTAAAAGGGAAAGTGATAGGGCAAATGACGCTGCTGGGTTTTGCATACTTGTGGAGAGGAGCAAAAGCCAGAGAGGAAAATCAACAAATGGTGCAGTGCATAGGAATTGACATCGACGAACTAGGAGAAGAGTGCGAGGTAATTATATTACGAGATCTGAATGCGCACATAGAAGATATGGATGGATATACTGACCCAACAGGCAGCCTACTAATGGATATGTGTGCAAGGCATGATTTAATCATTTGCAACAGCACCAACAAATGCGAAAGGCAGATAACATGGGAAGTGGGAAGGGTGCAGTTTACGATATATTACGCAAGAATATCACATAGGATGTATTATCGGCTAAGGGTGATGAACATAAATGAATATGGATCCAGAAGCTTAGGTAGAGATCACAAATGTACCAAGCTGAGTTTTGGAAGAGAAATAAAATAGCAAAGGCAGCATTACGAGCAACCACATGGTAATATTTATTCAGAAAGGAAAGTAGAAATTTCAACTGAGAAAATGATCGCCGAGGATACTGAAACAGAGTGGACGTACACAAATCTAACTCGATTGTTTGTGTTAGAGATTGCTAAGGTACTAGTCAAATCAACCGGGAAAATCAGACACAAACTCAAGCGTTCGTGGGATGAGGAAGTTCAGAGAGTCATAGTGAGACGTCAGGAAGCTTAGGGAAAAAGGTATGCTAAACAGAGGGGACAACTGGAAGGTGATGTAAAAAAAGGATAACTTATTGAGCTTCAGAAAAGAAGCGTCCGATTTGATCAATGACAAGATTATAAGAAAGTGGACCCAATGAATGGCGGAAGTAAACAAGAAGGATACAAAGTCAGCTGCAAAGTTATGAAACCATCTCAATTGTCTGAGTAATAAGACAAGCATGAAACAGAGTTTTATAACTATATATAGTTCAAGGGGTCAGACTAGAAGGGAATGAGGCAATACAATATATAAAAACAGTGATGACAGAAAAATTTAAACACCATGAAAGCGCTGCATGCACCCTACCAGATAAGGATGGACCAATTAGCTGCTCCACTGGGACAACGAGAGTGGGAAAGGGCAGAGAAAAAGAGCTCCTAATGGCACATCAACAGGCCCTGATGGCATTCCAACTATGCCAATAAAGAAACTAGGAACAAACCCTAAGTAAACATTAGGAGAGGCAGCGACCAGAACAATAATGCATGTTAAAGCCCCCGATGGGTAGAAACTAAGCAAGATGAGCAAAATCTATAGAGTAAAGGAGGACAAAGCTGATATAAACAGCTTCCATCCAATAACAGTGACATCAGTAGTTTACAGGCTGGCGATGCCGATAGTAAAAGAAAGACTACAAACATGGGTGGAGAAATAGGGCATGCAGGAAGAACTACGAATTGGGTTTCGTAAATGGAGATAGAGGGCAATCTGTTTTCATTGATGAAGTGTATTGAAATAACGGAAAAAGAACACAGGCTCCTGTGGCTGGAATTTCCAGATAACAATGGAGCTTACGATAGCGTGATTCAAGAAGACTTGTGAGGAATACTGGACACACTATATGTGGAAGATGGAATAACTAATCTTCTAAAGGATATCTATAAAAGTAACCAGGTTGTTATAAAATGGGAAGAACAGGTATCTGAACCTATAGAGATACAACGAAGGCTTCTGCAGCGATGTCCCTCGTCACCTTTGTTATTTATGGTGTGTCTCAAAAGACTAGAAGCAAAAATAGAGGGGCATCGACTCGGATTCAGCCTCTATTTCTCCCAGCAAAGAAAACACATTGAACCGTCATTACCAGCATTGATGTATGCAGATGATATAGTATTAATAGCCGACCACAAGGAAGGTCTGCAGAGATTGATAGACATCTGTGGTAATCAGGGAGATAGGTTAAATTTGAAGTTCAGCAGGGAAAAATCGGCAATCGTGATTTATAAATTATAAGAAAGGCAGTGAGCATACGATACAGAAAGTCAAGTACTTCAGAAATAGTAGATAAATACAAATATTTTGGCATATAGATAAATAATGGGGCTGAGTATCTAAAGGAGCATGAAAGATACGTAATGACCAAGGGCACCAGGAAGGCAGCGGTGATGAAAAACAGGGCACTGTGGAAAAACAATAGGTATGACGTTGTGAGAGGGATTTGGAAAGATGTCATGGTTCTGGGTTTGACGTTCGGCAATGCGGTCTTGGGCATGAAATCAGAAGCTTAAGCAAAATTGGAAATTAAACAACGTGGAATAGATAGACTCGCGTTGGGAGCACGCGGGAATACATCAAATAAGGGAGCACAAGGTGATAAGGGATGGACATCATTTGAGGGCAGGGAAGCTAGCAGCAAGATAAAATTTGAGAAGCGATTGAGAGAAATCGGGGAAGAGCGTTGGGCTAGGAAGGTATTCAGCTACTTTTACATGAAGAATGTTGATACTAAACGGATGAATCGAACACGAAAATTTTCAAGCATGTATTTAGACAACAGCAGAATACCGAGCCAAAAGGAAACATCGCTAAAGTAGAAGGTGAAGGAAAGAGAGATGGACATGTGGAAGATGGGAATGTTTACAAAATCATCACTGGAGACCTACCAAAATTTTAAGCAGGAAATCGCAAAGGAAAAGATCTACGATAATTTCAAGGGTAGTTCTCTGCTCTTCGAGGCCAAAACGGGAGTATTGCTGACCAAGACGTACTAAGCAAAATACGAAGTCACAGACACGGTATGTAGTGCGTTTGGAGAAGAGGAGGCACAGATGAACATTTGATAATGTTCTTTAAAGGGCTACATCCTACAGTCGAAGATAATGGCGCCGAATGTTTCAAAGCATTGGGGTTTAGGGACAGTGAGGGCAAAATAGACTTAAAATGGGTAGAAATAACTAGGAAGAGGCTAAACTGATCGGTGGCTACAATTGAGGCGCGAGTGAAATTCCATCCTTAAACACACAGTGATAGTACTTAACTTTATAGCTAGGTGGCATGAGCCACCCCTTAATCTAAAGTGCACAGCCGGATACATCCACCCACATCCATCACGTCACACAAGCCGGCGATGCGCTGCGCAGAGACGGGAATCAACCACGCACACGGGATGTGTGAAACATTTAAAATATATTTTGTTGCTCCTGCATGGATTTAAATGGCAACCGATAAAATATGGTAATTAGCTTCTAGAATTACAGGATGCCTACGCGGGTGCCGAAAGTGAGCGTGTGACGACACTGAAAAACTTTATCGATATGAAGTGGTAGACGAGTGGAACAATAAACTAAGTTGTGGGCCTTTGCTTCCAACTTTTTCAATGGCGAACCATCATTTCTTCAAGCACTAATCTTAAATAAAGCCCCATCATTCGTAACGCCAAAGTCAGAGACTGGAATCACAAGCGTTGTCTGCAAGAAAACCTTTTATTCTCTGCACACTGGTTATACAACGCATTTCGGAGTAGTGACTCACTATCTACTTGCAACAATGCATTCTCAATAATTGGTCAAGCATCTTTTTTTTATCCCCCAACCACCCCAAAAAAGTTGTATAGTCCACAAACGCCCCACAGAACATTGTTTCTCTTGGGCTGAGAGTCTAGGTGATGCGCTGAGCTTCAACTACTCCGAGACGATGCTCGCTCCTTGTGGAGTGCCTTTGTGTAAAGACGCAAATGGGTGAGCATAAAATAGATGTGCACTTGATTGGTGAGGCTTGGACCTTGTTGTGTGCAGCCCAGTATGATATTTCTTTTTTCAGTCAGGAAACAAGCTATTGCAAGTTGTCACTGTGACGCTCGTTTTAACTAAAACACCCTAAAAAGATTTTAAGGGCGTCTACGAATGCGAAGAGCTTCTCCAAAAGGCCTACCCATAGGCGTCCGCACGAGGGAGGCAGAAGGAGCGGGCACTCCCCCCCCCCCCCCTCTGTCACCTGGGAGGGGGGCGCTAAATATGCTCTATACAATCTGATCTTCTCTGCAGGAGATCAGAAGTTCAAGCAAGATAAGAAATTAAGCAACGTGGAATAGGCAGGCCTGCCTTAAGAGCTCACGGGAATACATTAAATCACGGAGTACAAGGTGATATGGGATGGACATTGTTTGAGGCTAGGGAAGCTAGCAGCAAGATAAAGTTTGAGAAGCACTTGAGAGGAATGGGGGAGGAGCGTTGGGCTAGGAAGGTCTTCAGCTACTTGTACATGAAAAATGTCGATACAAAATGGAGGAAGCGAACCAGAAAATTGACTGGTAAATACTTAGAAAACAGCAGCGGGCCAAACCAAAAAGAATTATTGGTTAAGAAGAAGGTACAGGAAGCTGAGACTAATATGTGGAGAATTGGAATGATTAAGAAGTCTGCATTACAGATCTATCGAACTTTTAAGCCGAAAATTGCCAAGGAAATGATCTATGATAACACTCGGGGTAGTTCTCTACTGTTTGAGGCCAGGACGAGAGTATTGTGAACCCAGACATATCGGGCCAAATACAAAGGGGTAGACACGGTATGCAGTGCGTGTGGAGAGGAAGTGGAAACTGCCGAACACTTGATAATGTGCTGTAAAGGGCTTCACCCTATAGTTCAGGATGATGGCGGAGAGTTTTTAAAGCACTGGGGTTTACAGACAGGGCGGGCAAACTAGACTTTAAGCGGGCAGAACTAACCCGAAAGAGGTTATCTGATTGGTGGCTAAAGTCAAGGCAAGAGTGAAAATTAAACCATTCACTGCCAAGTACCAGTCCTATACTTCACTATTCATAGAAAAAAAAGGTAAATCTAGTTGGTGGTTCACTAAGTAGTACGTCTAGGTGGCGTTAGCCGCCGCCCGATCTAAAGGGAACAGCCATATCAATCCATCCATCCATTCAAACATTTACTAGGTGGCGGGGCACTCTTTTAGTCATCTAAAAGGGGGCGCGAAATCTGCCTGATACACTGAATTAATAGAGAGGGAGCGCCCTGCAATGATACTTCACCCTCCCCCTTCCTGAGCGCAAGCACGCCTATGGCCTACCCCTTTCAATGCGGACAATTTCGCCGTTCACCGTGAGCTTGAAGTGCCGGGAGATTTACCTCTCGTCGAAGATGTACCGCTCGCACACAGCCAAGTTTTTTGAAGCAGCTTGTTAGTGCACGGGATCGCTATTCGCCACTGCGCAGAGCTTCGTTTTTTGGAACGTCGAACAACCTGACTTGTAGCCTGTAGTGCACCCCGGGACGAAGGAATGGCTTTTTTTCGCACCATGAGAGTATATACACAAGCATTGGTGTGAGAGTGCCACCGCAATAAAAAAATGAGGACGTATGCGCCCGACGAAACTGTCGGAAACGTGAAACCAACGTACAAATAAATACACTGTATATGCTACCTTTAGGAAG
This sequence comes from Rhipicephalus microplus, assembly GCF_043290135.1. NCBI lineage: Eukaryota > Metazoa > Arthropoda > Arachnida > Ixodida > Ixodidae > Rhipicephalus > Rhipicephalus microplus. The sequence goes on from NC_134702.1 coordinate 258,587,833, forward strand.
CATATACAGTATATTTACGTGATGATGATGATGATAATGTTGATGATGATTTGAGGCTGATCCCTTTGTATCGGGCGGGCCAAATCAATCTGTTTTAGTCAGACAGAAAAAACACTTAAAAAGTAAATAAACAAAACACTTCGCAGGCGTACACACCCGCATCTGCACGCCTTCAATTTTGTCCCCATAAATCATTACCGCTGCGTCGCGCGCCACCACTGCACCAGCCTTGTTTTGGTGGTGCGTACTGCCGCATAGTTCACTGTACCAGCCGCTCCATCGCCTGCGGGTGGCCCCGGGTCATTTTTGTGAACAAACCCCAGAGCCTCGGGCAGTGTGGTGCCATTTCATTGGTGTGGGTCCAAACACGTACAGCTTAGCACTAGATGGGGGATGGTTTCTATTTCCTGCCCGCACACCCAGCACACCGCACTCGTGTCATCGGTATTCTCGTCTAATTGGCGATGGTACTCAAGGTTTCGTAGTGCCCCAGCCCGCGCTTCGAACAGAAGGTCCCTACCGCTATTGTTGTCGTACATGCGCTCCTTTTCTATTTCATTTTTGCAACTTTGATATACCGTCAAGGTTGCCTTGGAACGCATCGCCCTCGACCACTACTCGTTCTCTTCCCCCCGTACCTATTCCTGGACGACATGGGCCCATCAGCGCTCTATGCTTCATTTACGGGCTTCGCGAAGAAACCAAATTTTCGGCGCAGGGTATACACCCGCACAGTTCACTGTGTCGTTATTCCAGTCAGGCTGGTGCATCGGAACAAGCCTCTTGTCCACCTGTTGTCATTCATGAGACACAGGCGGCCCTCGTAGGCTATCTTGTTCCTGGCTTTTCGGGCCTCATACGAAGACCATCCAACGTCTCCTTGAATGGCCTCTATAGCAACTCGTCCATTGCATCCCAAGGCCAGTCGACCAACCTCCCGCTGCCCTCGTTCCAGCCACTGTCTGCTTCCTGGTTCGAAGGTTAGTACAGCATTGGCAAACCACAAGCATGGGACATGCACCCACTTCCACATTTCCCGAACGAGCAGAAATCGGTTACAGCACCGAAGACTTCGTTTTGCGCATGACGTTCGCCCCTTTGCGTGATGTTTGGCGGATGTTTTCCGCGTGAATGTCTAGAACATGCCCTGATGTACTAAGTTAGACACTGAGGTATCTGTACCCTTCCTTAAATGGAATCTGCCCACCCTCCAGCAGCAACACTGCCGCAGTTATATTTGTGTCTGCGAACACCAGCACCGCTGATTTCTTGGCATTGAGCAGAGTCTAAATTTGTTTAGGTGATTTGCCGATAATGAAACGAGGTGCTGCAGGTCACCCAGACTGTCATCCATCAGAACAATATCATCCGCGTATACCAAGCCCGGAAGCATCCGGGGCACTGGTGCCTAGCCATATGAGTGGGCAAGAGAGAATTCACCTCCATCAGTCAGCAGCGCCCTCTCGAGGCTGGCTGTATACAGCATATACAGCAGCGGCGACAATAGACATCCCTGTTTGAGACCCCACTTTACCGTGACTGTTTTGGCTTGGGTTTCGGCAAAACACGCCACCACCGTATTGTCCGTGTACAGCCGACGCATCAGACGAACCCATGTCCTCGGTATGCCAATCTGCATGATGCAGTGAAACAAAGGTCCATGCGGTACGCTTTCATATGCCTTCGCGATGTCGACAAAACAAGTGTACAGTCCTCTGTTCTCCTTTCGTGCTATCTCGATAGCCTGGGTGAGCACAAATACATTGTCCTCGAGCCACCTTGTGCGACGGAAACAATTCTGCAGCTCCGTCAATTTGTTGTCATGTTCTGTCCAGCCACCCATCAACGTCTTTAAGATTTGTGCGGAAGTTCGCTATAGCACGCTGGTTACTGTGAGGGGTTTGTACTCACGTAGCAACCCTGCATCTCCTCCTCTCTTCGGCACCAGGATCACTTGGTCACATCGCCAATTTTCTGGTATTGGTTCTCCTGCCATGATGCCCGAAAAGATATTTGCCAGCTTCTGCCTGGCCTCGTCTCCTAACCATTTGAGCAGCCCCGCAAATATGCCGTCCAGCCCTCGGGTGGTGTATGCTCCTATGCGTTTAATCGCTCTGTTCAGGGCCGGACGGGTCACTTCTCATTTCGACTTGTTGGTCAGGCAGTATTCATTGATGGGGTTATTATCAGTTATTATGATCTCTGGATCGCCATTGCTGAAATCTTACAGTTTACACATGTGGTCTGCTAGGTGCTTATGCATGTCCGATACTGGCAGTTCTGTATCCTCATGCGGAGTTTGGGGTACCTTGGCTTTCCCACTCAGAGACGACACGTAGGTCCAAAACTTCCTGGCGCCATTGCGTCCGTCTGCTGTGAAAGATTGGAGTTGTTTGTTGGCTGTTGTGTTCAGCGATTTTGCTTTGGACTATTGTCTGCATAGCCTGTTTGCAGTTTAGGTATTCCTGCCGTGCTTGGAGAGTGCAACTTGCAGAAAGGGTGGCAAGCGCTTTCACTGCTTTCCTGTGCCGGCGGTTTGCCTCTTTGCGCTCGTCCAAGGCTTTCCGCACTTCTTGATCCCATCATCGTTTTCGTCGCACCCCTCCTCGTAAACTGGAGTGGACTTCGTGTTCCCGCATTAAGTGTCGCAGTTCCTCCATAAACTCTTTATAATTGAGAGGTTTAGAGGTCTGCAGGCTGTTCTAGAACTCCTGGGCAATGTCTTCGTAGGCCGCTTCAGGCAGGAATTGTTGCGCAGACTTGCGGCATTCTCGCTTCTTTAAAACCACGCGGAGGAGCAGATTGTTAGGCTGATCCTGTTGTGGTCACTCCCGATGCTGAAGTCCACCTCCTCTCATCAATGTTGACGTTGTTGACCTGACGTGCCAGTTGGGATGAGACAAATACATAGTCAATACATGTACGACTGTTTCTGGCAAACCATGTAAATTCTCTTTCGCAATCTGGCCAGAAGTTGGCCACTTCTAGGTTGTGCCTTCTTGTACACTGCTGCATGAGGACACTATTGAAGTCTAGGAATTCATCAGTTTCTTGGATGTGGCCAATGAAGTCTCCCAGAATCAGCACTTCACTCCCCATCCCCCACCGCTGGATGTTATTACTGATGCACTGCACAGTTCTGACGTTACCGTCGTGTTGTCCACTCGTGACCGTGAGATACAGTATACACGCTATTGTAGGAATCCCTAAGATTTTTCCACGGATCCACATGTGTTTACTACACTGGCACTTTATTTTTCCCACACTTGTTCATTCCGCCTTAAGAAGCCTATTCCGCCACCCTTGCGCGCTTCTACTTCACGGTTGTTAGCGGTCCACTGCCACTGTGAATTAACTGGTGGCTCCTCTAGCTCACGAAGATGCGTCTCTGCTACCGCGTAAAGCTCTATGGCCTCAGAATCCAACATCCTGTAGAGCTCCTCCCACCTGCTTAGCTTTCTTGCTCCATGCATGTTTAGGAAGCCTACTTTTGTGGAAGTAACTCTCGTGCGATGTCGGTGTCTGCCTCCCGCATGCACTCTCACTGGCTTGAGTCTAGTGAGCGTACTTTGTGCATGGGAGGTTGCTGCTTTCTGGCCATCTGAAGGAGTGCCTTCCCTGTGGTAGCCATTATCGGGGTGGTAGCGTTGCTTGTCAGACGCGTCCCACTCGGGGCTGCTGTTCAGTGCCCTAAAAAGGAGCAAAGTGTGCGGCCTAGAAGACTACCTGCTTCCTGTGGTCTATAGGGTTGCTGTGGATCACCTTCAGGTCTCCTTCCCCATGGAATAACAAGCTCCATTCTTGTTCCCAGTTCAGCAAACATTCGATCGAGACATTGGTTCCACCCTTTACGCTGTGCCACATCTCTTGCTTGTCCTTGTAGAGTTTCTGGCATCCCGTACATAACAAAGAAGTGGCCACTACCTCTCGTTTTCCAGGCCAGCATGTTGGCCTTTAAGGTTTGGGCCACCTCCTCTGGCACCTCATCTTTCGGCAGGTTGGTGAGACCCGTGTGTCGGACAACCATGGCTTCAGGTATATTCCAAATATTTGCTGCAAAATCCACTTGTGCGCTGATTTCTTGGATAGAGGCACCATCACTCACCCGGTAGTGAACCAGCTTGTTCCATTTTACCATGCGGAGGACTGTGTGTTTCATCCTGGCGGGACTCTCATCTCCATAGATGAATGCATGTCGCTCTTTCTTCTTGACACCCGTGCTGTCCTTTAGGTGTTCTTGCGCGCGTGGAGTGGCAGCTGGGGAGCCTCCTGGTGTTGTGAAGTCTTGTATCTGTTGTGGTTTTCTTCTTCTTCTTCTTCTTCTTCTTCTTCTTCTTCTTCTTCTTCTTCTTCTTCTTCTTCTTCTTCTTCTTCTTCTTCTTCTTCTTCTTCTTCTTCTTCTTCTTCTTCTTCTTCTTCTTCTTCTTCTTCTTCTTCTTCTTCTTCTTCTTCTTCTTCTTCTTCTTCTTCTTCTTCTTCTTCTTCTTCTTCTTCTTGCCTTTCTTGCTTAAGGCAACTTTCTATGCTTGTCCTCTTTGCGGACGTTCTGTTCCCACATTCTGATCACTTTCTGACATCTTGTCTCTCTTGCCTGACTCCAGGCTACTCTTAGGTTGGCATTCGGTGTTGTCGCCTGTTGTTGTGCATCCAGATACCCGCTTCGCATTCTCCTCTGCTGCAGCGCTGTCCTGGGCTAAGTTTTGATCTGCTGCCTCTGAGCGTGCATACAGAGGAGCTTTACGAAGCACTTCAACCTCTGCACACATGAGCTGTCCTCCAGTTTCTCTCCTCAGCAAGCTCTTCTCTTACTGCACGCCTCTCTTTCGCTGTGTTGTCGATGTGTTCTGTCAGTCGTGTTGCAATGTTCAGCATGGCCAGTCACCATCCCTTGTCCATCTCTCCCGTGATCAGCAAGAACTCGTACTTCAGGATCCTGAAACTTTCACAGCGCTTCCACCAATAGGTCTCGGCTTCCTCCACCTCATCAGTTGTCGAAGGGCGTGTGTTCGAGCTAGATCCACATTTCGCATTCATTGCACATCACCCATCTGGCGATAGGCTCTTCTTCTGGTAAAGTCTTGCGAGTGTTTTTCGCTTTCTTCGCCAGCTGTTCTCCACAATCCTCAGCGTGTGTTTACTGCTGCTTTTTCTGCAGTCCCGGGGGTTATTGATGTTGGTTCTACTTGTACTGCGAATTGGCAAGTCTCTGTGTTCTCGCCTTCATTCCGCATCGCTTGCGAGAGTCGATCGATGAGCGGAGCTTTCGAACCCGTTTTGTCTAAACCTCTCTTATCAAGTTCGCTCCGTAGGTCCGACACACGGAGTTCAGACATGGTCCTAATCACCAACCCGGCGCCGTGAGCAGCTGGGGTCATGTTTACATCACACCAACCCTCTATCACACTTGTGTAGCCACTGCCTTATCGCCGGCGCCACATATAGTTGATAGTCGCACTGACACCTCTGTGTCAGTGGGCTGCGAGATTGGTCGTCGTGGTGTCCCTGGCTGCTCATGCCTCGCTGTCAGTGTGGCGAAATCGAGCGCTGCTCCCCTAAGGTGTCACCGGACCTTGACAGTCCCCGATCTCATCTAGGCTGTGACGATCTTTTCGTGTGTTTCCCATGCGGTCTCGGTTGTCTAGCATGATAAGCGGGCGCAGGCACTGCTGCCACCTCTCGTCCGCAGTCGGTACCCCTATGCGTCAGCGTTGGTGCTGTCTCTTCAGCCACTCACTTGGTATCGGCTTGTTAGGAGTGATGGATGGATGGATGGATGGATGGATGGATGGATGGATGGATGGATGGATGGATGGATAGATGGATGGATGGATGGATGGATGAATGGATGTGGCTGTTTCCTTTAGATCGGGCGGCGGCTAACGCCACCTAGCCGTAATACTTAGTGAACTAACCATTAGATTTATCTTTTTTTCTATTAAATAGTGAGGTTGAGGATTCGTACTTTGTAGTGAAGGGTTTAATTTTCACTCGTGCCTTGACTTTAGCCACCAGTCAGATAACCTCCTTCTAGTTATTTCTACCCGCTTAAAGTCTATTTTGCCCTCCCTGTCCCTAAACCCCAGTGCTTTGAAAAACTCTGCGCCATCATCCTGAACTACAGCGTGAAGCCCTTTAAAGAACATTATCAAGTGTTCGGCAGTTTCTTCTTCCTCTCCACACGCACTGCACACTGTGTCTACCCCTTCGTATTTGGCCCGATATGTCTTGGTTTGCAATACTCCCATCCTGGCCTCAAACAGTAGAGAACTACCCCAAGCATTATCATATATCATTTCCTTGGCAATTTCCTGCTTAAAAGTTTGATAGATCTCTAGTGCAGACTTCTTAATCATGCCAATTCTCCACATGTCAGTCTCCGTTTCCTTCACTTTCTTATTAACCAATATTTCTTTTTGGTTTGGCCCGCTGCTGTTTTTCAAGTATTTACCAGTCAGTTCACTGGTTCGCTTCCTCCATTTTGCCTCGACATTTTTCATGTACAAGTAGTTGAATGCCTTCCTAGCCCAACGTTCCTCCCCCGTTTCTCTTTATCGCTTCTCAAATATTATCTTGCTGCTAGCTTCCCTGCCCTCAAATGATGTCCATCCCATATCACCTTGTACTCCCTGATTTGGTGTATTCCCGTGAGCTCCTAAAGCAAGCCTACTTATTCCACGTTGCTTAATTTCTAATCTTGCTTGAACTTCTGATCTCATGCACAATACCACACTGCCGAACGTCAGCCCAGGAACCATGACCCCTTTCCATATTCCTCTCACAACATCATACCTATTGTAATTCCACAGTGCCCTAATTTTCATCACTGCTGCATTCCTGTTACCTTTTGTCGTCACGTATATTTCGTGTTTCCTTAGGTACTCGGTCCCATTGCTTATCAATACGCCCAGATATTTGTACTTATCTGTTATCTCTGGCGTGACCTCCTGTATTCTAAGCTCACTACCTTCGTTATCATTAAAAATTATGACTGCTGACTTTCCCTACTTCAAAAGATTGGGCAGCTGCTCCTCAAAGGCTTCAGTGCACTCCGTAAGCGCCGTTTGCCGCTCATCACACTTCTATATTGTCACGGGATCGTGACGTGGCCGAAGACAGGAGACTTTATGTTAGGATTTAACTGTTTAGTTGGGCGAACCTGTGCTCTGTAAACGGAAAGTTCGATTACAGTAGCAGTCGTGCACAGATAGCCGTGAACGGAGCGTCGGCCGTCGATCAACTACTGACAAGCGGCGAAGCCCGTCGGCATTTATACTCTTGCCGTCGAATGTTTTAGCGTTATCGCTGGTGGTGGTGTAGGTTCCAGAATAATCTGTACAGTTCACAGAGTAAGTGTGATCTTATGGAAATGATCTACTACAGTGCGGAAGCTTCTCGAAAACTGCAGGCGCGGTTTGCGCTGAGAATTGTGTAGTGTTTTGGGACGATAACAAAACTTGGGAAATGGAACGTGGCATTGCCCTCCTCTGAAAAAGGCATCGTCCTGATGTTTTAGCTAAAGATGAAGGTACAACAATAATGCAAGAAAGTACAATGAATAAATTACGATACAATAATCATACAAAAAAAACACTGTTTCAGTTTGTCAACGCGCATGAAACGGCTTGAGGCGCGCGACATGGACGACTTCAGGTCGCGATCGGCGTCGTTGAGAGTTCGTGATGCCGTCGGGGACAACCTCGTAATCAAGTGGGCCGAGACGTCGAACCACCCTGTAAGGTACGAAGTACCGTCGCAGAAGCTTTTCACTTAGTCCACGTCGGCGTATCGGCGTCCACACCCAAACACGTTCACCGGGTTGGTATTCCAAGAAGCGTCGTCGAAGTTTGTAACGGTGGCTGTCGGTCGTTTGTTGATTCTTGATACGGAGACGCGCGAGTTGTCGGGCTTCTTCGGCGCGTTGAAGGTGCTCACTCACATCGAGGTTTTCTTCGTCGGTGACGTTGGGTAACATGGCATCGAGCGTCCTTGCTGGGCTCATTCCGTAGACCAATTTGTATGGAGATATCTGCGTGGTCTGCAGCACCGCCGTGTTGTATGCGAAGGTCACGTATGGAAGAATGGCGTCCCACGTCTTGTGTTCGACATCGATGTACATTGCCAGCATGTCGGCGATCGTCTTGTTAAGCGGCTCGGTGAGGCCGTTGGTCTGTGGGTGGTACGCCGTCGTCCGGCGGTGGTTTGTCTGGCTGTTTGCGTAGAACGCTTAAGTTAGGTCGGCAGTAAATGCCGTTCCTCGGTCGGTGATAAGGACCCCCGGGGCGCTGTGACGTTGGACGATATTTTCGACGAAGAACTTAGCTACCTCGGATGCACTGCCTTTGGGGAGGGCTTTTTTCTCGGCGTAGCGGGTGAGGTAGTCGGTAGCTACCACGATCCACTTGTTTCCGAAAGCAGATGTCGGGAACGGCCCCAGTAGGTCCATACCAACCTGCTGGAAAGGTCGGCAAGGTGGTTCGATTTGCTGCACAAGTCCGGCTGGCCTTGTCGGCGGTGCCTTGCGGCGCTGACAGTCCCGGCATGTCCTCACATAACGAGTGACGTTGGTAGTAAGACGTGGCCAGTAGTACCTTTCTTGTATCCTCTCGAGCATGCGAGAAACACCGAGGTGCCCTGCCGTCGGATCGTCGGGCAGGGTCTGCAGGAGTTCTGGTCGCGAAGCTGAAGGCACCACAAGGAGGTACTTAGCTCGAAGCGGTGAAAAGTTTTTCTTTTGTAGAAGACCGTTTCGCAGGAAGAACGACGCAAGTGCGCGCTTGAATACCTCCGGAACCTCGGCGGTCCTGGCTTCGAGGTATTCTATTAAGGCCTTAAGTTCCGGGTCAGCCCGCTGTCGTTCAGCGAAGTCGACGGTAGTTATGTTTCCTAAGAAGTAGTCGTCATCCGGGTCGTCGGGTGGTGGTTGGTCGACAGGCGCACGAGAGAGACAGTCGGCGTCGGAGTGTTTCTTGCCGGACTTGTAATGACAGTAATGTCACATTCTTGAAGTCTCAGGCTCCATCGTGCGAGGCGACTTGAAGGGTCCTTCAAGGTGGCTAGCCAAGACAAGGCGTGGTGGTCGCCCACAACTTTGAAGGGCCTGCCATAGAGGTAGGGGCGAAATTTCGACGTAGCCCAGATGATGGCGAGGCACTCCTTTTCTGTTGTGGAATAATTGGCTTCTGCTTTGGATAAGGATCGGCTGGCGTAACTAATAACCCTTTTAAATCCGTCAGCCTTCCGCACAAGAACGGCGCGAAGACCTATGCTGCTTGCGTCAGTGTGTATTTCTGTCTCGGCGAATTCGTCGAAATGGGCAAGTAACGGAGGCGTCTGTAGGCGATGTTTAAGCTCCTGGAAAGCGTGTTCCTGCGGCGTTTCCCACTTGAACTCCACGTTGGCCTTGGTAAGGTTAGTGAGAGGATCGGCGGTGCGGGTGAAGTTTTTAACGAACCGCCTATACTAGGCGCACAGGCCCAGAAATCGGCGCACCGCCTTCTTGTCAGAGGGTGGCAGGAAGACGGCGATGGCGGCTGTTTTCCATGTATCGGAACGAACTCCAGACTTGCTAATAACGTGCCTCAGAAACAAGAGCTCCTCGTACGCAAATCTGCACTTTTCTAGCTTCAGTGTGAGCCCGGACGTCTTGATGGCTTGAAGTACAGCTTCAAGGCACCGAAGATGCTCGTCGAAACTCGACGAAAACACGACAACGTCGTCCAAGTACACAAGGCAAGTCTGCCACTTCAATCCTGCCAGTACTGTATCCATAACGAGTTGAAAAGTTGCAGGCGCTGAGCAAAGACCGAAGGGCATCACCTTAAACTCGAAGAGGCCGTCCGGTGTTATAAACGCCGTCTTCTCTCGGTCTCTTTCGTCGACTTTGATTTGCCAATATCCAGTCTTGAGGTTTATTGACGAAAAGTACCTGGTGTTATGGAGCCGATCAAGTGCGTTGTCTATTCGTGGGAGAGGATACACGTCCTTTCTTGTGATTTTGTTCAGGCGGCGATAATTGACGCAGAAACGTAGGGTCTCATCCTTTTTCTTCACTAACACCACGAGGGATGCCCATGGACTCTTGGACGGCTGGATAATGTCGTCCCGCAGCATTTCATCAACTTGTCTTTTCATGGTCTCACGTTCTCGCGTTGAAACCCTATACGGACTTTCACGGAGTGGTCTAGCATTTTCTTCGGTTATGATGCGATTTTTTGTGATTGGGGTCTGCCGAATGTTTGATGACGACGAAAAGAAGTCTTCGTATTGCAGGAGCAGGGCCTTGAGCTGTTCTTGCTGATGGTTTGGAAGTCTGGGATTGACATCAAAAGCTATGTGAGGGGCTTGGTTCCTCGGAGCAGATTCCGCGGGATCGGCGAGGGCGAAAGCACTGGTGGCTTCGTCAATTTCTTCGATTTAGGTGACCGTTGTTTTTCTGTTCACATGTTTGTACTCATTGCTGAAATTCGTGAGCATAACCATTTCTTTGCCTCCCCGAAGCTCTGCAATTCTTTTTGCGACGCAAATATTTCGGGTGACCAACAGATGCTGACTGCCTTCAACGACGCCTTCCAAGTCAGGTGATTTAGGAGCGCCGACTGAAATAATGACGCTTGAGCGAGGCGGAATGGTGACTTGTTCTTCCAGCACATTCAAGGCATGGTTTCCTGACGGCGTGCCCGGCGGTAGTGCTTCTTTTGTGGATAACGTTATCGACTTTGTTTTTAGGTTGATGACAGCACCATGGAGGCATAAGAAGTCCATGCCAAGGATGACATCTCTCGAGCAATGCTGTAGGCCTGCGAAGTCTGTAGGATAAATACGGCCGTTAATGGTGACTCTCGCTGTGCAGATTCCTGCAGGCGTTACGAGATGACCTCCAGCTGTGCGGATTTCAGGGCCTTCCCAAGCTGTCCTAACTTTCTTTAACTTCGCGGCGAACGACCCACTGATGACGGAGTAGTCAGCTCCAGTATCGGCGAGAGTGGTCACACCGTGGCCCTCGATAAGAACGTCGAGTTCGCTAGTTCGCCGTCTCGCATCACAGTTAAAGCGTGGCGTCGGGTCACGGCTGCGTCGGCTTGTTCCGCTGCTTCCATGTTGCGTCTTTCGGTCACCTTTGGTAAATGAGGTTTCGCCGTCAGGGCTTTGCCTGGTTGGCGTTGTGTTCGGAAAGCTCCGTTGCGGCGGCGTCGTCGTCGGAGGATCTTCGGTAGTTCGTCGTACAGCAACCGCACCTCCATCGGTTGCTGCGCTTAGTTTCCCGGATACGGGCTAAGAGGGCGGCCCCGCGTTCGTCCAGAGTTCTCCAGTGGTGCGGTTACGTGCGGCGGTTGGGCGACGGCGAACGCGAAGGACTTCGTGGTGTCCACTGAGTTCGTGTCAGGTAGTCGGCAATGTCACGTGGCCGTTCCCCTGGCTGCGGACGTGGTGCATTGACGGCGAAGCCACGCAGTCCGATCTGTCGGTGCTGGCAATGGCGGTATGTGTGTCCGGCCTCACCACAGTGGTAGCAGAGCGGGCTGTGGTCAGGGGTGCGCCAGACGTCAGTCTTCCTCGGTGCACTGCGCTGGGCCGCTGGCGAGCGGTATGACATTTGTGGGGGTTGTGGCGGCGGTGGCGTCTGTCGACGAAAGTGCGAAGGCGCGGCGTTTTGGCGTTGACGGGGAGGAGCGTTGTGGCGCACTGCAGCGGCGTAGCTCATAGCTTCCGGCTCGGGCAGCGGTGCTTGGGGAATTCGAAGTGATTGCCGAACTTCTTCTCGCACAATGTCGGTTATCGAATCCACTTGAGGCTGCGCCGAAGGCAACAGCTTGCGCAGCTCTTCCCGCAAAATCACTCGAATTGTTTCACGCTGGTCTTCGGAGTTACTGGCTTGAGCAGCAGCGCATTCTGCAGTCAGGCGACGGTTATACTGTCGGTTTTGCATGTCCAGGGTCTTTTCGATAGTGGTCGCTTCGGCTACAAATTCTTGGATGGTGTTCGCTAGATTTCTCATCAGTCCCACAAAAAGCTCCTGTTTGACCCCTCGCATGAGGAAACGAACTTTTTTCTCCTCAGGCATGTCTGGGTCAGCGTGACGGAATAGGCGGGTCATTTCTTTTGTGAAAATGGCGACATTTTCATTTAGTAGCTGAACCCGGGTCTCTAATAAAGCAGCGGCTCTCTCTTTGCGAGTGACGCTTGCGAACGTTCGCCGGACTGCGCCGCAGAAAACATCCCACGTTCGGAGCGTGGACTCCCGATTTTCGAGCCAGGTCTTTGCGGTGTCTTCCAAACAGAAGAACACACGACGGAGCTTTTTGTCATGGTCCCAGTGGTTGAGGGCGGTCACACGGTCGTATGTTTCTAGCCAGGAATCTGGGTCTTCGAACGATGACCAATGGAAAATTGGTGGTTCTCGGTTGATGCATGACCATCGTTGGCTGGGACGCTGCGGTTGTCATTGTCGCTGCAGTCGCGGTCATGGCCTTGGTCTTCCGCGCCTTGTCCTTAGAAGTCCGCACTCCGGTGGTAGCCCTTGCTGTCGGCGGCTTGTTCGCTGCTCTTGGTTGGCGTCAGTGTCTTCTCCGCGACGTGGGCTGGGTTCACGGCTTGACGGGGGCGTCCGGTGCATGAAGCGGCACCTCCACTAGATGTCACGGGATCATGACGTGGCCGAAGAAAGGAGACTTTATGTTGGGATTTAACTGTTTATGTGGGCGAACCTGTGCCCGGTAAACGGAAAGTTAGATTACAGTAGCAGTCTTGCACAGATATCAGTGAACGGAGCGTTGGCCATCGATCAACTACTTACAAGCGGCGAAGCGCGTCGGCATTTATACTCTTGCCGTTCTAGCGTTATTGCTGGCAGTGGCGTAGGTTCCAGAATATTCTTTACAGTTCGCAGTGTAGGCGTGATCTTATCGAAATGATCTACTACAGTCCGGAAGCTTCTCAAGACTGTGGGCGTGGTTAGCGCTGAGAATTTTGTAGTGTTTTGGGACGATAACAAAGCTTGGCAAATGAAACGTTGCACTATTCTAGCCACTGAACCAGTACAAACAGTACGCTGGAAATTGTCGTCTGCTAAAGGACGTTTCTCGCATGCAGCGCTGCTGTAACGGCGGTTCGGTTTGGACTGTCACGGCTGATGGACGTGTTTTTTGAGCGCTCCCGATTGACTGCACAGATAAGTTGTTTAGCATGTTTTGAGCTTGTCTTTATAATTATAAGGCAGCAGTTAAACTCCATGTAGCACTTATTTTATTGTACGGCTTTTTCGGGGGTCAGCCACCAGGTATTTATTAGCTTGTGCGTATGTGTGTGTTTGGTTTTTTGTTTTTTTCTTTTGCCACCCCGTGGGGAGGTGCACGTTCATTGGACACGCAAATTTTTGTAGTAGAGCTTAGACTTTCTCTTTTTCGTAAGGTAGGGCTCGAGCTTTGTAACTATCGAGCGAGACAAGTCATAGGGACAATCGGTGTCGGAAAGACATGGTTAAAAGACTGTAAAGTGTTCAGGATGTGTGGTTGGTTTGAAAATGGAACCAAGTGTATAAGCGGAAGGAGAAGAGGCTGACGCGAAGTGTAGGCAATGTGAGGTCGAGGAAAAAATGGAGAAAATGATGGTTACCCAGAGTGACCTGCTGATGAGAATCACCGAGCTCGAGACTGCGTTAGCGACAGCGCAAAAGAAAACGAGGGCTATGGGAGAAAGGCTGAAGTCCGCCGAGGAAGTACTAGCCAAGATGAACAGAGGAGCGGCCTACGGAAAGAACAGTAGGGAACAGGCAACCAGAATGGCCGAGAAGAAAGATCAAGCAAATTTGAAAAAAAACAGGTTCAGCCGGTTCAATTGTCGCAAGGCCCAGCTTCAGCGAAGTAGTGGTGGGGCTGGGAGGGGACAAAGCAGCCGGCGTCACAGGTGCAAGTAACCCCCAGGTGCAGGACGGTCCAGCTGAAAAGTCACAGTATGTGATAATCGCCGGGGACACGAATTCAAATCGATGCACAGAATCCATCAAAGAGAGAGTAAGAAGTGACAACAGGGTTGCAGTAGGGGTGTTCAAGCTGGAATCAGTCATGAGACAAACGATCGCAAAACTCAAAACTACAGCTGATAGACTGTAGTTTCTCTGATAGACTGTAGTTTCTCTGATGCGTGACTTCTTGTGACGCATCAGAGAACACAAGAGTCATCTGATGACGCATCAGATGACTTCTTGTGTCCTCCACAATCCTGACGGTGTTCATCTACCTGACGATGTACAGCATCTCCTTGGTTTAGGACCAAAGTTCGCCGTCGATGCCAGGAGGAACAAATGTGAGCTGCTATCCATTGTACGTCAAGTTTCTCAACGAACACCTGAGGACGAAGCTTCTAGAATGAATTCTGTGGGCGTGGATGTGTTAACGCGTTGTAAACCCCCTGGTTCTAAACTTCCTGTGAATCGTGCTGTCGGTTTTTTACGTGACAATTCGTTATGTGTTGTTCCCGCAGACAATGAAGGTGGTTTTACTGTTCTTTCACACCAATCATTTGACAAAAAGGCAAGTGACGCCATCAAATCAGTTTTCAGTGAACATTCTCGTGTTTCGCTCAATAAGGTTCGAGCAAAGGATATTAAGTTATGCAAGCAGATGAACTTAACAGGCTTGCAAAAAAGCGTTGAAAAGACAAAGAAGCTTAGCCTCGACGTGTTTTTTAGCGCGAAGACGCATAAAGTTGACGTCCCGTTAAGAGTTATCATATCAGAAATGGGTACTTGGCAAAAGTGCATGGCATCGTTTTTAATGGATAAGCTTAACATTCTTCCTATCAACGACCGTTTTCTTGTTGTAAATTCTGAACAGATATTAGAATTTGTTGGTCAGCATGCTGATAAAGAAATGCAAGCTTTCTCGGCAGATATAAAGGACCTTTATTATTCCCTGCCCCACTCCCAAGTAATGACGTGCATTCACGAATCCGTTGAAGAATTTGGAACTGTCGAATTTCAGAATGAAGTAGGTGTTTCAGCAGCGAGCTTCATTGAGCTTCTTAGTTTTTACCTGTCGTCTACTTTCATTACTTGGAAAGGATCAGCATATCTTCAGAATAGTGGTGTGTGTATTGGTTCCTGTCTCGCTCTGGTTTTAAGCAATTTGTACTTAGCTAAGTTAGACAGAGACCTCAACGATGTACTACAAGGGTAAAATGTTCTAAAAATTTTTCGTTTGGTAGACGATTTCATTTGATTTGTTGACAGCTCAACCGAACAGTTTGAGGAAGTGTGTTCCAGTACTCAAGTCGCTGTTCAAAGGAGCCTTGAACCCCTTGAAGTGTCCTTTGAAATGCCATGTGACAATGTGATTCGGTTTTTAGATGTCCTATTTGTTTTTAATGATGACCAGACACGCTGGTATTATCACCCTCGTGCTAACAAACCTATACTGCCATATAACTCGGCGCACTCCAAGCTCGTCAAGCGAGGGATTGTTAAGATGTGCCTTACTAACACCTTGAAGAAGTCCTGACAGCATTGTTTGCCTTTAAGCATGAGAGAGCAAACAAAACGTTTAGCTGACTCGGGGTGCCCACAACACGCCCTGACATCTGTCGCGGAAAGCCTTCTGAGGCGAATCCGCTCCGACAGAGCTGCAGAAACGCGTGCTACGTCTGCAAGGAAAGGATTAGCTGTAATCCCATATATTCATGGTGTTTCACATAACCTGAAAAAATTAGCAGAAAATTGCAACGTGCGAGTATTTTTCTCGGCACCTATCAAGCTAAGCAGTCTTTTCCGAAAGACGAAACCGGAGCGCCCGGAGAAAGGTCTGTGCGAAAAGAACCACCGTATTAGGTTTGTCGCGTGGATCACAGGAGTCATCTACCGGATCCAATTAACGTTTGATGCATGCTATATAGGCCAAACTGGTAGATGCATCAATGATAGGCTGAATGAACACAAGAACAACGTGGCTAAGGCACAGCCTAAGGGTTTTCTTGCAATTCACTGCAAAGAATGCGGTTGCCAACCCCTCTTTAATCGCACCAACATAATCGGAAGAAGCACTAACCAAATGACAAGGCTCATCATAGAAGCGAAATTCATTGCTAAGTTTGGAGACGCGTGTATAAGCAGTTCATCGATATCATTATCATTGAAAGAATTGCATTATTTGAATGTCGCATGAGTTGCAGTAGATCAGTTTTCTGGTTCTAGCACGTGGTTGTGGCGCGCCATGTTTGGGTATAAGTATTGCTGTTTCTTGGATTAAACCGCATTGTTGAAAGTAGCGCCGTGCATGTGTTCTGTGTTTTCTTCTCTGTCCCGTCCTGGATGCGCTATACCTCGAACAACATGAATAACCAACAAGCCCGCCTTGCAACCTTAGTTAAAGGAGAAGGTTGTTACTCGAGTCATGGCACATACAGAGGACAGCCCATAATATCAACCGCTCTCTCGGAACCCTTCCCCCAGTGTATTCACACGGACTGCGCTCTACGGCAAAGCGAGAGAGAAAGGGGGGGGGGGGTCATTAGCCACCCCGCGAGTGTTTTGAAAACGCCGCTGCTACATAGCCTCCGCAGTCACTCCTGAGGAAGGAACCAAGTTGGTTCCGAAACATCGGGTTTCTTCAAAATTTTTGGTTGGAGTCTAAATCACTTCCCAACATAGACACTATATACGACGCCCGAAACATCGCGTATTGCATGCGAAGTTTTTACCTGCACTGTGTTTTCAACATCGGTATTCATCATCGCTGAAAGCGAACCTCGCACTACCAAAGACATTTCGGTTTTGTGAAAACATTCGTATTTATATGAGTGTATGCACGTATTGTACGACGCTCAAACATTCGTTGGTTTCGGTGAAAATCGTTTTCGTGTGCTGCCAAGGTAATAACAAGTGTGCGCTGGTTGGTAGCAGTGTGGTGTGACTGCGTGACGGGTACCAGCTACGCTGACAAATTCAGCTGTGAGCAGTCTCATTTCCATTCATGTACAAGATGGAAACTCGAACGTGTGTTGCTATGATGATCAAAAAAAACGTTGCATGGTTAAGTGCTGCCGGTATTGCCTGCTATTTCTTTTCTCGCTTGTTCCGCTTCTCTGTCATGCTCAGTAGCACATACGTTGTTTGACAGCATTCACACACACACTCTCTTAATTTCTAGTTCATTCTGATACTCATAGCTATAGGCACGCAATGACGTTTTTCCGTCGTTTTACAGTTTACTATAACATAACACGCGTCTTGTTTACAGCAGGACAGATAACTGAAAAACCTTGTAAGTGCGAAGCCCCTCTTTTGGAATCAGCTGCACGATGACACGATAGTAGGAAGAGAAGGTCCCCATATGACCACAGAATAAATGAAGTTGTATTATTACTGTATTGCACTTTGTTTAGAACAACTGCAATAACTGCCTCGTGTGACTCATGAGACCATTCAGAACTGTACATGCATTTATCTCTTCCTCCAGACTGTAATGAGCTGAAGATATTATGAGATGATTTCAAACGTTGAATCTTTGTATGTGTGTCCAAGGACTGCTTCATTTCTGTTCATTATTTTAGTATATGTATTAATTTGGACTATATATTCATACACTTAGGCATATTCAAAATATCAAGATATTCAGTTTAGCTATGTTAGAAAACTTGCCAAAACTTCTGTGCAGTGCTCTGGTGCAATCACAGAACACATATACACTACCATTTATAGAAGGGAAACTGTACCTTTGACAGTGCAACGAAAATATGGATAGCGGTGGCGTTGTGTACTAACTTATCCGACTTAGAGACGGCGCTGATTGGCCTATCATCATCATTGCGCTAAAGCAATATAACGGCTGCTTTGGTAGTGGGTGCGGGGGGTCACGGTGCGTGCCCACAGGTTTATGGGCGTTTATTCGCTGCTATTGCGGAGTGGTATTCGTGCACAAGGCACCATAGCCTAACTATAAATATTTCTGCTATGCCGCTATGTGACCTAGAGTTCTCAACTGGCGAAAAACACGCCAAGGAAGTAAACTTACATTGTTTATTGACAATCGTGAATGCAGCAGTATACATGTAAACAAAGAACACTGTCTCTCACAGAGTTGAGCAATACATGAAAAAAAAACAGTGATAGCCATCTGTTCAATGAAATTACTCGCTGAAATTGTTCAGCTTTGTGTCTTGGCTCGTTCAGTCAGACAACGATATTTACACTGGACACCCATTGCACGGTGCTTGGTACTGTGCTGCCCATTGGCTTTCTCAGCACGCATGCTCTCAAAAAGCAGTGTCAGTACGATTAGCCTGAGCCCCAATATGATATTTGACAACGCAATGGTGAGAAGCACATCGCGTTGAATAAAAAGAAATGACCCCACGCTGTTGTTCTAGGTATCCGTGCACATAACATTCTTCTGTTTTTACCTGCGCGTGAGATCTTTTTATGACTAACTAGATCAACTTACAGTTGTGGTAAGCAAGTGCATCTTGAAAAAACAACATTTACAGGCTCATGTTGAAAAGAAAACTTGGTTTACGCTTCAAAAGAGGTAAAATGGTTGCAGTGACAGGCACTTTAATTGAATAACAGTTGGCGAATAATGAAAACCTGAGTCAAAATATTTCAGCAAGTCAACATTCCTGTCAAAGTTGTCACGGAAGACAAGAGAATTAGCTACCCTTGCCCTTGCTCGCCTACTGTAGATCAGCTGACACACGAGATGGAGGATGCCTGTTGGTGCTCCCAAAAACACTCATTCGTAAAAAAGAAATTACACACCAGTGAATAGCACTCGGAATACACTGCCCATGACATATACACATACAATAGAGACATCTGGAACGCTAGTACCACTAGACAGCTGAGAAGTTCTGAGTGTCATGGTAGCAATGTTAGGAAAATAGGCAGTGAATAAACGTTGCAGTCAAATCTGCATAATGAAATT
Organism: Rhipicephalus microplus; assembly: GCF_043290135.1. NCBI lineage: Eukaryota > Metazoa > Arthropoda > Arachnida > Ixodida > Ixodidae > Rhipicephalus > Rhipicephalus microplus. The sequence goes on from NC_134702.1 coordinate 258,606,744, forward strand.
TTCTATGATGTTTATTCACAAAGCAAGGACCATTTCTTAATCTTTAAGTATTTGCACATCAGACTAAACAGTTATGTGCACAGCACAATCTGTCACTTCTATGCGAAAGTACTAAGGTGATTGTTCTGGCTCAGAAATAATTTGCTCGACGGGGAACGCAGACACCAATGTTGGCGAATAATGTTGCTCCCGCCTATCGTGGGGTGCACACGGTATTTACATTTTTGCATGCAAAATAATCACTAGCTTTTCCATCTTACGAGGAGTTGTGCACAGTTCATGGACCAAATGTGAGGAGTGAACCAAGTGTCGAAACACATTGTTGAGACATAAATGCGTACGAAAAAGAGTGGAGCACCACGCCAAGCATCCAGACCAACCAAACTGTTCAAGTGGACAGGATATTGCAATAGATTTAGGACTAACACTTACTGGTCTGTAAGGCAAAGTTTTCCTTGTTGGCCTCACTACAATTTGCACAAGGGTAGCCGATATGCCCTTATATCACAAAACTAGGTTCTAAAAATGCTTACCGACCAACTCAAACACTAAAGGACATCAAGTGGATGAGCGTTTTTGGACTGCTGTTGATAAAACGGGGATGATTTGTTTTCGCACACTGTTGCACAGGTGACGACGCTTCATAGTGTACGCAATTGCAGAAAACACACAGTGGTGTTACCACTTCTTTTCACAAAAACCGAAAACAATTCAAGCAGTTTGCTTACTCCTGTTAGAAAATGACGGCTACCAATTTTCAAGTCAAAAAGAGAATTTTTAGTGTTTAATTTCTTAAAAATGTGGGCCACACGTACAGCTGACATATACTGTGAAACCCTAACCACAGTAATAAGAACAATGAACATTGATTACGTCACTAATTCTCATCCAGAATCGGCCTCCTACATGACAACATGCATCCTTACACTACAATCAGAACCGATGGGAAGATCGAATGTTCTGGTAGGGAACAATAATTACTCGCCCTGCTGCCTTGTGCCAGCACCGTGCAATTGTTTCCTGTTCTTTCACTCGAAACAGTGGCTCGGGGTACGATTTGAAGAGAGTGAGAAATTTAAGATCACCGTTCACAAGAGGTTCAATCACCAAGCGGTGATCTTTTATTTAGATTGACTAAAGTAACTACTGCAATGGTACGAGAAGCACTAAGAAGTTAGATGTGATTTTGTAGAAAAGTGAAGTAGGTTTTTGTTAAACTAAGCCCACCAATAGAAATTTTTGCTAATGAATATTTACTTGCTTGGAACCAAATGACCCTTACTTTTTAAATGACCTTCAAAGTTTTTATGCTTTGCATTGGCAGATGAATAAGTTAGTTTTTTATTTTTTTGTGCCAATGGTGCATAGTCATCAAAGATACTGCTCAAACAATGAACAACGGCAGAAGCTGATATCACATTTTTATTCTTCACTATTTTCTAACTGTCTGCCTCACTTTTAACACGGGTATCATACCAAACTAGCGCTTTTGGCTACATATTTCACAGCAATATCAAGGAAATTGCTGTTAGTAGACGTTCGAATTATCAACATGTACAAACACTGGTCAACTTTGATTATACCTACTGAGTGCACTCAGTCATTGTTCCGTTAAAAATTGACATACCTTTAAAATGCCTTGTCATGCCTCGGGTATTTTGTATAAAACAAATAATATTACAGTAAAAGGTCGTTATTTGAACACTCGGTTAAGTAAAAGCGCACAGCCCTATGTATTTCTATTGGGGAAAATCTTTCGACAATTCGAACACATTTTTATCGACAACAGCTAATGAAAACTGGGAACCCATTGTTATCGTTGCTGCCCGCAGAAGTCTGTCCAGAGTGATCACAACATTTTGCAAACAGGAACCAAACTAAATTAACTAGAGGAAGGACAAACTGAGAAGCAGCATTTCTGAGCAGATGAGATTTCGGATGCATAAATGGAGCCCTTGGAGAAGCTAGAAATGACAGTCATGGAGTCACAGTGGAATAAATACAAGCGAATACAAATTACTGATTATTTTGTTTCATTTTGATTGCGTTAACTCTGTCATGTAAGCAAACATGTTTTTGAAGCATAAGTGCTGGCATACGTTTCAACATTAGGGCTCACTTTTTGCTGCAATCTGTGCTTGTTTTTGGCTTATAATCAGCCTGATTACACCCATTGTAGGACAAAGGCCTCTCTCATGATCGGCCAATCGACTTGGTCCTGTGCTTGCTACTGCCACGTAATACGTACAAAGTTTTTAATATCATTCGCCCACCTAACCTTCTGTCTTCATTTCATGCGTTTTCATTCTCTGTGAATCTAGTCAGTTACCCTTAATGACCAGCGGTTATTCTGCCTGCGTACTACGTACCCAGCCTATGTTCATTTCTTCTTCTTGATTTAAACTACGATATCCTTAACACCGATTTGTTCCCTGACCAACTCTGCTCACTTCTTGTGTCTTAACGTTACACCTATCATTGTCCTTTTCATCGCTCGCTGTGTCGTCCTCAATGTAAGCTGAACCCTCTTTGTAAGCCTCTGTACGTAAGTACGGGCAAGACGCAGCTGTTACATATGTTACTCTTGAGAGTTAGTGACAGATTATCATTCATAATTTGAGAATGCTTGCCGAAGGCGATCCACCCATTATTATTTTTCTTATTCTTCTAGGTATTTTACTGTCATGGTTCGGCTCCACGATTGCTACCTCCGCAGGACATGTCTTGCTTAATGAAGGCACGAGTTCTTGCGCAGTTTTTTAGTACTTTGATAGTGTGACTCCCAACATGCACGCGGTATCAGCAACTATTTCAACATTGCAATAGCTGTACCTACTACTGCCTTGCAACAGTCCTTACATTCACAGCAATCTATATACAATGTGAAAAAGAAGTGCTGCTAAATATGACCTACTACAAGCCCATTTTTTACCTGGTTATATGTAATACTCTATGCAAAATTTGACATGTAGCCTGAAGTACAGTATGTACACCCCATGACATGCACTGTCCAAGGATTTTGAAGCCTGCACATTTCCGCTAAACTGAGTAAGTTATAAAGCAAGAAACAACAATCTGTGCACCCAGTTTTCTACAGCTTGAACATACCGTACGCTATCACGGCTTTTCGGTATAAGGCTTCCATTTATCCGCCTGGCGTATTAATGGCGCACGGGGTTGTCACTATGGCAACGGTACAGTTTCTTACGACTTCATGTGGGTAGCTATGAAATCAATGGTCGCTCTTTAGTGCAGTTTTCTGAGAATAAAAAAACAGACTCATGAGCAGGGTAAGACAGAAATAGTTGAAAAAATTAAATTCAATAAATAAAGTGACTTTAACCATACCTTGGAGGGCTTAGGCCCATGAGCCTGCTTTCAGTGATGACACAATCTCCGCTGATTTGATGTAGGTTCAGAATGATGAGGCATCCAAGCGTACACTGATATGAGCAGTTTCTTGGAGGCTGCGGTTGGGTTGTCAGAAAAAAAAAACAGTCCTGGTTACTCTGGTAGAAGCGTGGACAGAGTGGTGATGCATGACTGAGAAAAATGTATATGGGAACATTGCATATAAGAAAGGTAGTGTGGACATGACATTGCTGTTTTTGTAAATTTGTCTTGTGGATGGCATTATAATAAATTTGTTTTAGTGACGCTCTTCAGAGGACAAAGCTAGGTAATTCCCCCACTGGATGGACTATATGGTTCATGCAAATGTAATATGCTTCATATTACATTTACGAAAAATGTACAAATGCGTATGTGTACTAAAGGTTCACTTGGCTCTACTATGTATTGAATTTATGGGCATATATTGCAGCAGACTCATTTTGAGCAGATGCTACAAATTTTAGCAGTAAAAATATTTCCAGCGAATGTGACAACGAAGTAAACAATCGCAAACATTCACAAGGTGTGCATCTCATTAGCAGTACAAGTCGAAAAACATTATGAAAGGACAAAAACTGTAGCGCATGCAAAATAAAAGGGCCATATTCAGATGCAAAGCAGTGCATTTTCACTCACCGGCGAACACGCCCACACCGTGCAAGATTATTCCGTCTTCGTAGGCAGTCTCCGAGTGATTTGCCGGCGTTGAATTTTCACGCTGGAGGCTGCGCAGCCGGAAGTCGGTGAAACACAGCAGCTTACATCGTTCACAACCTCTAGACACGTTCGCTTTGTGGTAGCGGCCCGTAAAGTCTGACACACAAGCTCGCATTGATATATTAAAGCTGAATTAAAACGGAGCTTCGCCACGCCGATCGGCAAAAAGTGCCGGCTAACCGCGGACAATTTGAACAAAATAACTGACAAAAACGCAATGGCTGCTGCTTTTCGAGCTTCAGGATGATCTCAGTACTTGAACTAAAACAAACACCGCTCTTGTATTATTAGTAAAAGCAAAACAAAAATATTTTATTCGATTTTTTATAAAAAACAACGTAGTATAACTACTTTTTAATGGTGTTTTGATACATTCTGAAATACAAATTTCAGCCTCGTTGAGGGCCCCTAGCAGAGAAAATGCACACCAACTTATCCGACCGCTAAAGGAGGAGTTAGTAGTTCCACTATACGCGCAATTGACGAAACTCGCCGCGGTCGATTTTTTCGCCCTCTACGGCCATCGTGGGAACTTGGAAGTTTCCGGGGCCTGGTGCAATGCTATGGCCGCAATCTGTCGCATCGAAGATTTTGCGTACACTTTATTGCATTATAGGGTATTTCGACCACTGATAACATGTGAAAGCCTTCTACGCCGTGCTTGGCTGCAATCTCAGAACCAATATCTGTCTCATCAAGAAGTGTCAGGTGCACTTTGTAATGCTAAAGGATATTTAAACTACCAGCGAAATGCTAAAGACTTCAACACAGCACTTATCTACAATCACCATCCAGCTTAGAAGTCATTTGAAGTGCTCTCTAACACATTGAAATAAAGTTATCAAACACTGGAATGATCTACTTGGTTTGGTTCGTGATACCAGTGTGTCTGACTTTTTGTAGGCACTTGTTCTATTTCTCTCATTTTTCTATTTCTCTTGTTTTTTACCGGGATCCTCTTAGATTGTAGTGATATTTGTTTACGTTGGCACATTTATTGTGATACTACTGTTTCAATGTTTTCGCTTTGTATTTATGTGCATCACTCCTGCTGTAGCTATGCATTGGGCTGCAGTATTTGAAAATAAATAAATATATCATCCAAAAGGGTACCACGTAGTGCTCGGTTCCAATTTCCTGGCTGATATATGTTTCATCACGAAGTGTAGGGTGTGGTTTATTGCATTGGAGAACATTTTGGCTGCAGCCAACGTTCAAAAGCCTTCCGCACAGGGTTCAGTTGCAATCTTATGACCAATATCTGTGACCTCATGAAGTTTTGTGTGTGATTTGTATTTTTAGAGAATATTTTGACTACAGACAACGACGAGAAGTCTTCCACACAAGACTCAGTGGCAGTATTTTAAGCAATATCTCTCACATCATGAAATTTCAGGGTTAGTTAGTTGCATTAGAGCATATTTTTACTACAGACAAGGCCCAAACGCATTCTACGCAGTGCTTGGTTCCTATCTTATGTTAATATTTGTTGAATCATTGGGAGCCAGGTGTGCTTTCTTAGATTAGACGTTATTTCTAATAAACACACAATCAAAAGCCTTCCATACAGGGTTCAGTTGCAGTCGCATGAACGATGACATCAAGAAGTATTGGGTGCGGTTTGTCGCTTTAGAGAATATTTCGACTACTGACAACCAAGAGCATTCCATAGAGGGTTCAGTCGCAATCTTATAATGGATATCTGTGACTTCATGAAGTGTTTTGTGCGATATATGTTTTTAGAGAATATTTTGACTACAAAGAACGTCCAGAAGTCTTTCATACAACATTCAGTTGCAGACTTTTGAGTAATATCTGTCACAAGAGGAAGTGTCAGGCGCATGTAGTTAGTTACGTTAGAGCATGTTTCGACTACAGTCTATGACCAAAAGCATTCTACACAGTGCTTGGTTCCTATATTATGACCTTTATATCTTGCATAATTCGGATCCAGGTGTGCTTTCTTGTATTAGAGGATATTTATAATACACACATAATCAAAAGCCTTCAAAACAGGGTTCAGTGGCAGTCGTATGAACGATATCTGTGACATTAAGAAGTATTAGGCACACACACGCACACGCTCACACACACATGCAAACACACGCACGCACAGACAAATACAGGCACGCATACATACACATAAACATATATTCACACACATGCACACACATACAAACACACGCATACACATACATACATACATACATACATACATACATACACACATACATACATAAATACATACATACATACATACACACGCATACATACATACAGACATACCTATACACACATACAAAGACACACACATACATACACAAACATACGCACACATATACACATACATACACACACACACGCATATACATGCACCCACACACACATACACACATACATATATACACACATACACAAATACATACATAAATACATACATACATACATGCATACATACATACATACATACATACATACATACATACATACATACATACACACATACACACACACACACAAATACATACACACACAAATACATACACACAGACACACACATACACACATACACATACATACACGCACACAAATACACACACATACATACATGCAAACATACATAGAGACCTACATAAATGCACACATACATACATGCACACATACATACAGAAACACATACACGCACACATACATACAGACACACACACACACACACACACACTAATACTTACTTACATACACAAACACTCATACATACACGCACACGCAAGGGCACACACACGCGCACGCACCCACACGCACACACGCACACACACACACACACGCACGAATACACAAGCACATGCACACACACCAGTACGCGCGCACACACAACGCACACGCACACACGCACCCACGTGCATGCACACACACACACACGCTCACACACACAGGCAAACACACACACGCACAAACAAATACAGACACGCATACATACACATATACATACGCACACACATACACACATACACACATACATACATACATACATACATACATACATACATACATGCATACATACATACATACATACATACATACATACATACATACACACACACACGCACACATACATACAGACACACACACGCACACACACTCACACACACGCGCACACACGCGCACGCACCCAAACGCACTCGCACACACACGCGCACGCATACACACACACGCGCACACACACACGCACATGCACACACACATACAGACACAAACACACATACATGCACACACACATACATACACACATACATACACACATACACATACATACATACATACATACACAAATACACACACATACAAACACACATATACATCCATACACACACATACACACATATACACACACATACATACATACACACATACACACACATACATACATGCATACATACATACATACATACATACATACATACATACATACACATATATATACACATATGCACACATACATACATACACACATACATACAAACACATACATACACATACAAACATACACACACATGCATATACACACATACATACATATATAAACATACATACATACATACATACATACCAACATACATACATACATACATACATACATACATACATACATACATGCACACACACACATACATACATGCAGACATATATACAGACCTACATACGTGCACACATACATACAGACACACACACGCACATATACAGACACACGCACACATACTGTTTATCAGTTTATTCAAAATTGTAATACAAGTGATACAAGTGCATGTGTTATGTACAAATACATAAGGAGGTCTCAAAGTCGCGAGACTGTGTGTCAAACCTATAAAATCATACATGAGAGATACAACGCAGTAGTAAAGAGTGGTAAGGAAAGAAAATTTAAGGTATACAAAATGTACAGATAAGCACGAAATAGAAAACGTTAGTTATAAAAATGTACAGCTAAGCATGCAAAAACTAACACGAAACTGCAGTAACATTCACTCTGTACAATATCAAGCATTATTACTGTAAGGATAGAAAAATAAGATATTCAAGGTGTACCGATGAGCACAAAAAACTAACAGAAAACTGCAATAACATTCAATTCATATAATATAATATTAAATATTTCAATTCATACACATACATACAAATACACACCCGCCGACATACATGCATACACCCACATGCACACATACACACACACGCACACGCACGCACATACACGCACACACACGCACACACACACACAAACACACACACATACATACACAGATACACACACACATACACGCATACATACATACACACACGCACACATACACACATACATACACACACATACACACATACATACACACACATATACACACACATACAAGCACACATATGCGCACATACATACATACATACATACATACATACATACATACATACATACATACATACATACATACATACATACATACATACATACATACATACATACATACATACATACATACATACATACATACAAACAAACAAACGTACATACATACATACACACACACATAAACACATATACACACATACACACTCACACGCAAAAAAACACATAAACGCACAGGTACATACAGACACACACACGCTCACACACTCACGCACACGCGCACACACGCACACGCACAGACACACGCACACATACACATGTGCACGCACACGCAAGCGCACGCACACACATAAACACACATACATACACGCACACCAACGTACATACTCACACATACACATATACATACACACGCCTACAAATACATACACACATACACACACATACATACACACACATACACGCACACATACATACAGACACACACACGCACACACATACAAACACACTCACACACACGCGCACGAACACGCACGCGCACGCAAGCACGCGCACGCGCACGCTTACATGCACATGAACACACACAAGCACACATACACAAACACACATGCACACACACGAGTGCACACACTCGCACATACACACACACACATACAGACACACACACATACATACATACATACATACATACATACACACACACATACACATACATACACACATATACACACATACACACACATAATACATACACACACATACATATATACATACATACACACACATACATACACACATACATACACACACATGCATATACACATATACACACATAGATACACACACATAAAAACACATATATACATACATATATACACATATACATACATATGTACCCACACATACATGCCTACACACACATACATGCACACACACATACATACTTGCACACATACATACAAACATACATACGTGCACACATAAATACACACACACGCACATATACAGACACAGAAGCACACGCGCATGCACGCTCTCTCAAGCGCACGCACACACACACACGCATGCACACGCACGCACACACACACAACACACACATAAACACACACATATACATACACACATGCACACATATACACAAATACACACATATATATATACACACATACACGCACACATACACATACATACACACATACATACATACACATATATACATACATACACACATACATACACACATACATACACACATACATACACACACACATACACACATATATACACACGTACACACACATGCATGAAACACATAGACGCACAGATACATACAGAACATACAGACACACACATGCACACACACTCACGCACACGCGCACGCACGCACACACACACACACACGCACGCACACACACGTGCACGAACACATATGCACACACGCACATGTACGCGCACGCACACTCACAAACACACACACAACCATACACACATACACAAACACACATACACACACATGCATATACACATACATACACACACATACACACCTACACACATACATGCACACTTACACACATACAAACACATACACACACAAACACACATAAACACATACATACACACACATACACACATACACTTACTCACATACACACACATACATACACACACATACATACATGCACACACACAAACATACACACATACATACGTGCACACATACATACAGACACACACACGCACATATTGACACTCAATCACACGCACTCATACATACAGACACACACACGCACACACGCTCACCCACACACACGCGCACATACACGTGCATGCACACGCACACGCGCGCACACACGCATATGCACGCACACGCACTCACATACATACATACAGACACATACATACACACACACACACACACACACATATATATATATATATATATATTGTTATGGCGTTTATTAGCGGGCAGACAGCGAGTATACACAATGGCGACAGTAACGGCCAAGCACGGACCCCCAGCGCGAGCGGCGTCCTTTTTTGGGTAGACCCACTAGAGAACACTTGAGAGTTTGACCCACTTCAGTGTTCGTCGGCTTCTCTACAATCACCCCGGGGTCGAAGAGGGAGCCGCCTTGCGACCTAGCAGCTTGTCACTACGAGTGGGTCATAGTAAGCCTTCAGGCGCTCCACGTTGACTATGTCGCGCCCGCGGCGGCGCATGTCCGAAGATTGTTCAATTGGCTCGATAAGATAGTTGACCGGAGATGTGCGCTCGATAACACGATAGGGACCTTCATATTTCGGGAGTAGTTTGGAAGAAAGGCCAGCTACAGAGGTCGGGATTGAGAGCCATACAAGGGAACCAGGAAGGAACGTGGGTTCAGAAGCGGCGGAGCCATCACGAATACTCTTCTGCTGCTCTTGCTCATGCGTCGTAAATGTCTTGGCCAGCTCGCGACACTCTTCAGCAAGCCTGGCTGTCTCGGAAATAGGTGCACACTCAGATGGATCCGGCGTGTACGGGAGTATAGTGTCGATGGTGTGTGACGGGTGCCTTCCGTACAGCAAGAAGAAAGGTGAAAAACCGGTCGTGCTCTGAGGGGCGGTGTTGTAGGCATAGGTGACAAAGGGCAGTATAGTATCCCAATTCGTATGGTTGGCGGCGACGTACATCGAAAGCATGTCGCCGAGGGTGCGGTTAAAGCGTTCGGTTAGGCCATTCGTCTGCGGGTGGTAAGCAGTTGTTTTGCGGTGGACAGAATGGCACTCCATGAGAATGGCTTCGACGACTTCTGACAGGAAGACACGGCCTCGATCGCTGAGAAGCTCCTGAGGTGGACCATGGCGCAGTATAAATCGGTGCAGCAGGAAGGACGCAACATCACGCGCTGTAGCCGCAGGGATAGCGGCGGTTTCGGCGTATCGCGTTAAATGATCTACGGCGACGATGGCCCAGCGGTTACCAGCCGACGTCAGAGGAAGCGGGCCATACAAATCGATACCTATGCGCCCAAACGGACGCTCAGGGCAAGGTAATGGTTGAAGACTGGCTGGCGACATGTGTGCTGACGGTTTGCGGCGTTGGCAAGCGAGGCAGGAGCGAACGAACTGCTGCACGTAGCGGTACATCCCGCGCCAGAAGTAGCGTTGTCGAATGCGACGGTAGGTTTTGAATACCCCAGAGTGCGCGCATTGCGGATCAGAGTGGAAGGATTCACAGATCTCTGACCGCAGACTGCGGGGTATCACGAGTAACCACTGCCGGCCATCGGCGTCGTAATTGCGTCGGTGTAGAAGGCCGTCACGGATGGCGAAATGGCGAGCTTGACGACGCAAGGCACGCGTGGATGGCGTTGCGGATGGATCAGCGAGCAAGTCGATGAGCGGGCCGATCGAATTATCCTTTCGCTGTTCGGTAGCGATGATGTCAACATCAATGGCAGAAACTGCAGTCGAGGATACTGAGCAGAGCACATCACCTTCAGGCATAGGGGAGCGCGAGAGGGCGTCGGCGTCAGCATGCTGGCGTCCGTTGCGGTAAAGCACGCGGATGTCGTAGTCTTGTAAACGAAGAGCCCAACGGGCGAGACGGCCTTCAATGATGAAAGCCAGCATAGTGCATGATGGTCGGTGACGACATCGAATGGGCGACCATACAAATAAGGTCGAAACTTTGTAAGGGCCCAGACGATCGCCAGGCACTCTTTCTCCGTGACGGTGTAGTTTGTCTCGGCTCTCGTGAGCGTACGGCTTGCATATGCTACGACATATTCAGGGAATCCGGGTTTGCGCTGCGCCAGGACAGCGCCGAGGCCTACACCACTGGCGTCTGTGTGCACCTCCGTCGGGGCCGTAGGGTCGTAGTGGCGTAGAATGGGAGGAGACGTCAGCAAATGGCGGAGCTTCGCGAACGCGTCGTCGCACTCAGACGACCACGAATTGAGGGGCCCGTTACTTCCAAGGAGCTTCGTCAGAAGTGATATAATCGTAGCAAAGTTTCGTATGAAGCGTCGGAAGTATGAGCACAGGCCAACGAAACTACGCAGTTCTTTGACGGACGCAGGTTTGGGGAATTCAGCCACGGCCCGAAGCTTGGCTGGGTCAGGAAGAATGCCATCCTTAGACACGACGTACCCTAGGATGGTGAGTTGCCGTGCTGCAAAGCGGCACTTCTGCAGATTTAGTTGCAAGCCGGCATTGCTCACACGTGCGAAAACTTCTTTCAGACGTTGGAGATGCGTGGAGAAATCTGGGGTGAACACAACAACGTCATCGAGGTAACACAAGCACGTGTGCCATTTCAAGTTGCGCAGCACGGTGTCCATCATGCGCTCAAAGGTCGCAGGAGCATTACATAGACCAAACGGCATGACGTTGAATTCGTACAAGCCGTCGGGTGTGATGAACGCAGTCTTCGGTCGAGCGTCATCAGCCATGGGTACTTGCCAGTACCCCGAGCGCAGATCGAGAGAAGAAAAAATTCGGCTCCGTGAAGGCTGTCAATTGCGTCATCGATGCGTGGCAGTGGGTAAACATCCTTGCGCGTGATCTTATTGAGCCGTCTGTAGTCCACACAGAACCGCACAGAACCATCTTTCTTCGCGACAAGAACAACAGGAGACGCCCAGGGACTGTCCGAGGGCCGAATAACGTCACGTCTGAGCATATCATCAACCTGCTCGTTAATTTCCCGACGTTCAGCAGGCGACACGCGGTAGGGACGTTGCCGTAATGGTGGATGGGCACCAGTGTCGATACGATGTGTAACAGCGGACGTGCGACCGAGAGAACTTCGCCCGACATCGAAAGAAGAATGATATTCTCGCAGCAGGTCCAGAAGCTGGGAACGCTGTACCGACGTAAGATTGTCATCAATGTAGGGGCCAAATACATCAGGAGATGATGAATCATAAGTGGAAATAGCGCTGACGGTACACGAACTGGGACAACGCGAGTCATCAGGTACGTCCAGGACTTGTGCGTTATCCACTGGTTCCACTCTGCCGAGACATTCCCCTCGAACCAAGGTAACAGTGTACGGGGATGGGTTGGTCACAAAAATAGCGGCTTTGCTCTGGGTGATTTGCACGGTCGCGAAAGGTACTAGCAACCCTTTCCTTCGGCAAGCACGGTCGGATGGCGAAACGAGCGCAATTGTGTCGGAGAGTCCAGCGCAGTAGACAGGTACACCCATCGCCGAGCTTGGAGGCACTAATGTGTCGTCTTTCACGAGAATCTTACTCAAGTTCGAGGGACTGTCTTCCGGCGTCAAATGCGAGAAGGGTGAGAGTTCAATTTCGGCATTGGCACAATGAATGACGGCGTCATTGCGGGAAAGAAAATCCCACCCCAGGATGACGTCATGAGAGCATGCAGGAATGATGATGAATTGGCCGACGTACATAACGTCCTGAACGACAACGCGAGCTGTGCACTCTGCTGAAGGATGGATACGATGTGAACCGGCAGTACGAAGGGACAACCCAGAAATCGGCATCGTCACTTTTCGAAGCAAGCGGCAAACGTTTTCGTCCATAACGGATACTGCAGCTCCAGTGTCAATAAGAGCAGACGCATGAACACCGTCCACAAGCACGTCGATGACATTAGATGGGTGGCTCTGAGGGCTTTCACATCGCAATAGCATCGCAGTCCTTGCCTCGGGGACTGCGACGACTAGTTTTCCCGCTCATGAGTAGCCGAACTTGGCCTCATGGGGGACAGGGAACGACGTCGTGGAGACGGCGACCTTCGAGGAGATGGACCTGGGCGGGACGGCGGTGGCATAGACGGTGGTTCATCGTGATAGGGACGGCTGAGGTGGTCAGCAATAGGCGAAGAAATTGGAGCCGGCTGTACACGATGACAATAACGGGCTACGTGACCGGCGTAACCGCAGGCAAAGCAGATGGGCCGGTTGTCGGGTGTGCGCCATCGGTTCGCTGGGGTAGGTCTTGTCCATGACGTAAGAGCCGATGGACGGAACTGTGGTTGGAAAGGCTGAAGAGGGGGCTGGAGCTGAGTCTGAGAGGTCACGTCAACATACGTAGCCGGCATAGCCGCTGTAAAGGATGGAGGTCGTGCGGCAGCTTCGGCGTAAGTCAGTGGGGCGGGCGGTTGAACGACTGGAGGCGGCCTGGTGACGACTTGGGCGTAACTTGGGGGCGCAGGGGCCGGAAGCTGTTGTGGTTGGTACGCCGGCATGACCTCCGCTATTTCCTGCTCAATTGCTCGGCGGATGGGTGAAAGAATGGTAGTGGCCGATTGTTGAGCAGCCGGTGGGTGGGCAAAGGGCAGGAGAGAAAACTGCCGCGCGATTTCCTCACGTATGAAAGACTTGAGGTCTGCCAGCAGTGCCACCTGATCACAGCTCGCCTCCAAGCCTGCAAGCCCTGCATCTCGCGGTGTAGAGCGACGGGTCATCGAACGCTGCCGGCGGAGCTCCTCGTAGCTCTGGCACAGCGTGATGACCTCAGCTACTGTGCCTGGGTTTTTGGCAAGCAGCATCGTGAAGGCATCATCGTCAATGCCCTTCATGACGTTCCGGATCTTGTCTGATTCGGACATGCTGTCGTTGGATTTCTTGCAAAGGTCCAGCACATCTTCTATGTAACTGGTGAATGATTCACCGGCCTGCTGAGCGCGTTCGCGTAAGCGCTGCTCGGCTTGCAGCTTACGGACGGCAGGGCGGCCAAAAACGTTGGTAATAGCGGTCTTGAAATCGGACCAGGTTGCGAAATCGGACACGTGGTTGTTGTACCACAAGCTTGCAACGCCCGCAAGGTAGAACACCAAATTTGTCAACTTGCCGTCTTCGTCCCATTTGTTGGGGACGCTCACGCGCTCGTAAATGGCGAGCCAGTCCTCCACGTCAGTGCCGTCGGCGCCCGTGAAGATGGGTGGATCTCGGATCCTGGGGACACCGGGACAAGGGGGTGGCATGGGAGGAGGCGTTTGCTGAGAGGCGTCGTGGGACATTGTAGATTGCAGGGTACGTGAACGCAGTTCCCAGGGCATCAAAGGGGATCGAAGCACTCTCCACCAATTTGTTATGGCGTTTATTAGCGGGCAGACAGCGAGTATACACAATGGCGACAGTAACGGCCAAGCACGGACCCCCAGCGCGAGCGGCGTCCTTTTTTGGGTAGACCCACTAGAGAACACTTGAGAGTTTGACCCACTTCAGTGTTCGTCGGCTTCTCTACAATATATATATATATATATATATATATATATATATACGCACACGCGCACGCACACACACACGCTTACGCAAAAACACGCGCACAAACGCGTACGCACACACACGCAAACGCACGTGCATGAACACGCACGCACACACGCACATACACGCGCACGCACACACACATACACACACGCACATACATACACACATACACAAACACACATACACACACATACATACAAACATACACACCCACATACATACATACACCCGCACACATACACATACACGCAAATACATACACATACACATACGCACACATATCAAATACATACACACATATATACATACAAACACATACATACACACATATGTACACACATACATACGCAAACAAACATACACACACTTACACACTTACATACAAACACTACACGTGCATACAAACGCATACAAAAACATACACACATAAACTCACACATACACACATATACATACATACATAAATAAACACATACATACACACATACACTCACACATACATACACACACACATACATACACATACATACACACACACTTACACACATACACACACATGCACATACATACATATACATACACACCTACATACACACACAGACATATATACAAACATACATGCATTCATACACACACATACTCACACATCCATGCATACACATACATACACACATACATACACTCACTTACATACACACATATGCATACACACACACACACATACATACATACATACATACATACATACATACATACACACACATACAACACATACATATATACATACATACACACATGCACACATATATACGCACATACATACACACACATCCATACACGCACATACATACATACACACACATACACAAATGCACACACATTCATATACACATACACCCAAATGCATACACACACATATATATACACACACAAATACATATACACATACACACACATGCACACATACACATACATACGTGCACACACATACACACATACATACGTGCACACATACAAATAAACCCCCATACATACAGACACTAACACATGCACACATACATACAGACACAAACATACATAAAGACACACACATGCACACATACAGACATACACAAACACACTCACACACACGCAAGCGCACACACACACGTGCACGTGCACACACACACGCGTACACACACATACACGCGTACGCACACACACGCGCCTGTGCACACACACGCGTATGCACACACACACGTGCGCGCGCACACACGCGCATACACGAACACGTGCACGCACACGCACGCGTGCGCACACGAATGCGCACGCACGCGCACACACACACACATGCACGCACACGTACACACACATACACAAATACAGACACACACACATACATGCACGCACATACACACACTTACATACATACACACTTACACACAAATGCACACACACACATACATACATACACACATACATACACACACGCACATACATTCACACATACATACATACATACATACATACATACATACATACTTACATACATACATACATGCATACATACTCACATACACATATACATGCATACACACATATATACACACACATACACACACACATATACACACATACATACGTACACACGCATATATACATACATACATACATACATACATACATACATACATACATACATACATACATACATACATACATACATACATACATACATACACGCACACATACATACAGACACACATGAGCACACACACGCACGCGCATGCACACACACACGCACGCGCACAGATAAACACACACACGCGGACACACACACGCGACACACACTCACAGACACACACATACATACACACATACACACACACATACACATATACAGACACACATAAATACATACATACATACATACATACATACATACACAAATGCGTACACACAGATACACACATACATACACACACATACAAACACACACAAATACATTCACACATATACACACATACATGCACACACATACACACACATACATACATGCACACATACATACATACATACATACATACATACATACATACAAACATACATACATGCACACATATATACAGACACATACATGCACATATGCATACAGACACACACACACGCACACATACATACAGACACACACACACGCACACATACACACAGACACACACACGAACACATACACACAGACACACACACGCACACACACGCACACCACGCGCACACAGGCGCATGCACACACACGTGCACGCACACGCACGCACACACACGCCCACGTACACACGCATGCACGCTTACGCACACACACACGCACGCACACACGCACACACACGAACACACACACACACGAACACACACCCACACACAGACACACACATATGCAGACACACATACATACATACATACACACACATACACACATACATACATACATACACACACATACACACACTTATACATATACACACATACACACACATACACATACATACATACATATAAATGCACACAGATATACACACACTACATACACTTACATACATACACACACTTACACACATACAAACGCACATATACATACATATATGCTTATACACACATACATACACACACTCACACACACACGCACATACACACGTGCACAATTACATACAGACACACACACGCATACATACAGACGCACACACACGATCACATACGGACGCACACACACGCACACGCATGCTCACACACACGCACGCACACACACGCACATACACGCACGCACGCACACGCACGCACACACGCACACGCGCACGCACACTTACGCACACACGCACACAATAACATATATGCACACATACATACACACACACGCACACATACATACAGACACACACACTATACATACAGACGCATTCACATGCACACATACATACAAACATACACAAATACACACACATACACGCACACGCACACGTGCACGCTAACACACGCGCTCGCACACACGCGCACGAACGCGTACGCACACACACGCAAACGCACGTGCATGAACACGCACGCACACACGCACATGCACGCGCACGCTCACGCACATACATTTGAAGTGCTCTCTAACACATTGAAATAAAGTTATCAAACACTGGAATGATCTACTTGGTTTGGTTCGTGATACCAGTGTGTCTGACTTTTTGTAGGCACTTGTTCTATTTCTCTCATTTTTCTATTTCTCTTGTTTTTTACCGGGATCCTCTTAGATTGTAGTGATATTTGTTTACGTTGGCACATTTATTGTGATACTACTGTTTCAATGTTTTCGCTTTGTATTTATGTGCATCACTCCTGCTGTAGCTATGCATTGGGCTGCAGTATTTGAAAATAAATAAATATATCATCCAAAAGGGTACCACGTAGTGCTCGGTTCCAATTTCCTGGCTGATATATGTTTCATCACGAAGTGTAGGGTGTGGTTTATTGCATTGGAGAACATTTTGGCTGCAGCCAACGTTCAAAAGCCTTCCGCACAGGGTTCAGTTGCAATCTTATGACCAATATCTGTGACCTCATGAAGTTTTGTGTGTGATTTGTATTTTTAGAGAATATTTTGACTACAGACAACGACGAGAAGTCTTCCACACAAGACTCAGTGGCAGTATTTTAAGCAATATCTCTCACATCATGAAATTTCAGGGTTAGTTAGTTGCATTAGAGCATATTTTTACTACAGACAAGGCCCAAACGCATTCTACGCAGTGCTTGGTTCCTATCTTATGTTAATATTTGTTGAATCATTGGGAGCCAGGTGTGCTTTCTTAGATTAGACGTTATTTCTAATAAACACACAATCAAAAGCCTTCCATACAGGGTTCAGTTGCAGTCGCATGAACGATGACATCAAGAAGTATTGGGTGCGGTTTGTCGCTTTAGAGAATATTTCGACTACTGACAACCAAGAGCATTCCATAGAGGGTTCAGTCGCAATCTTATAATGGATATCTGTGACTTCATGAAGTGTTTTGTGCGATATATGTTTTTAGAGAATATTTTGACTACAAAGAACGTCCAGAAGTCTTTCATACAACATTCAGTTGCAGACTTTTGAGTAATATCTGTCACAAGAGGAAGTGTCAGGCGCATGTAGTTAGTTACGTTAGAGCATGTTTCGACTACAGTCTATGACCAAAA
Organism: Rhipicephalus microplus; assembly: GCF_043290135.1. Lineage (NCBI taxonomy): Eukaryota > Metazoa > Arthropoda > Arachnida > Ixodida > Ixodidae > Rhipicephalus > Rhipicephalus microplus. The sequence goes on from NC_134702.1 coordinate 258,626,669, forward strand.
GCATTCTACACAGTGCTTGGTTCCTATATTATGACCTTTATATCTTGCATAATTCGGATCCAGGTGTGCTTTCTTGTATTAGAGGATATTTATAATACACACATAATCAAAAGCCTTCAAAACAGGGTTCAGTGGCAGTCGTATGAACGATATCTGTGACATTAAGAAGTATTAGGCACACACACGCACACGCTCACACACACATGCAAACACACGCACGCACAGACAAATACAGGCACGCATACATACACATAAACATATATTCACACACATGCACACACATACAAACACACGCATACACATACATACATACATACATACATACATACATACACACATACATACATAAATACATACATACATACATACACACGCATACATACATACAGACATACCTATACACACATACAAAGACACACACATACATACACAAACATACGCACACATATACACATACATACACACACACACGCATATACATGCACCCACACACACATACACACATACATATATACACACATACACAAATACATACATAAATACATACATACATACATGCATACATACATACATACATACATACATACATACATACATACATACATACACACATACACACACACACACAAATACATACACACACAAATACATACACACAGACACACACATACACACATACACATACATACACGCACACAAATACACACACATACATACATGCAAACATACATAGAGACCTACATAAATGCACACATACATACATGCACACATACATACAGAAACACATACACGCACACATACATACAGACACACACACACACACACACACACTAATACTTACTTACATACACAAACACTCATACATACACGCACACGCAAGGGCACACACACGCGCACGCACCCACACGCACACACGCACACACACACACACACGCACGAATACACAAGCACATGCACACACACCAGTACGCGCGCACACACAACGCACACGCACACACGCACCCACGTGCATGCACACACACACACACGCTCACACACACAGGCAAACACACACACGCACAAACAAATACAGACACGCATACATACACATATACATACGCACACACATACACACATACACACATACATACATACATACATACATACATACATACATACATGCATACATACATACATACATACATACATACATACATACATACACACACACACGCACACATACATACAGACACACACACGCACACACACTCACACACACGCGCACACACGCGCACGCACCCAAACGCACTCGCACACACACGCGCACGCATACACACACACGCGCACACACACACGCACATGCACACACACATACAGACACAAACACACATACATGCACACACACATACATACACACATACATACACACATACACATACATACATACATACATACACAAATACACACACATACAAACACACATATACATCCATACACACACATACACACATATACACACACATACATACATACACACATACACACACATACATACATGCATACATACATACATACATACATACATACATACATACATACACATATATATACACATATGCACACATACATACATACACACATACATACAAACACATACATACACATACAAACATACACACACATGCATATACACACATACATACATATATAAACATACATACATACATACATACATACCAACATACATACATACATACATACATACATACATACATACATACATGCACACACACACATACATACATGCAGACATATATACAGACCTACATACGTGCACACATACATACAGACACACACACGCACATATACAGACACACGCACACATACTGTTTATCAGTTTATTCAAAATTGTAATACAAGTGATACAAGTGCATGTGTTATGTACAAATACATAAGGAGGTCTCAAAGTCGCGAGACTGTGTGTCAAACCTATAAAATCATACATGAGAGATACAACGCAGTAGTAAAGAGTGGTAAGGAAAGAAAATTTAAGGTATACAAAATGTACAGATAAGCACGAAATAGAAAACGTTAGTTATAAAAATGTACAGCTAAGCATGCAAAAACTAACACGAAACTGCAGTAACATTCACTCTGTACAATATCAAGCATTATTACTGTAAGGATAGAAAAATAAGATATTCAAGGTGTACCGATGAGCACAAAAAACTAACAGAAAACTGCAATAACATTCAATTCATATAATATAATATTAAATATTTCAATTCATACACATACATACAAATACACACCCGCCGACATACATGCATACACCCACATGCACACATACACACACACGCACACGCACGCACATACACGCACACACACGCACACACACACACAAACACACACACATACATACACAGATACACACACACATACACGCATACATACATACACACACGCACACATACACACATACATACACACACATACACACATACATACACACACATATACACACACATACAAGCACACATATGCGCACATACATACATACATACATACATACATACATACATACATACATACATACATACATACATACATACATACATACATACATACATACATACATACATACATACATACATACATACATACATACAAACAAACAAACGTACATACATACATACACACACACATAAACACATATACACACATACACACTCACACGCAAAAAAACACATAAACGCACAGGTACATACAGACACACACACGCTCACACACTCACGCACACGCGCACACACGCACACGCACAGACACACGCACACATACACATGTGCACGCACACGCAAGCGCACGCACACACATAAACACACATACATACACGCACACCAACGTACATACTCACACATACACATATACATACACACGCCTACAAATACATACACACATACACACACATACATACACACACATACACGCACACATACATACAGACACACACACGCACACACATACAAACACACTCACACACACGCGCACGAACACGCACGCGCACGCAAGCACGCGCACGCGCACGCTTACATGCACATGAACACACACAAGCACACATACACAAACACACATGCACACACACGAGTGCACACACTCGCACATACACACACACACATACAGACACACACACATACATACATACATACATACATACATACACACACACATACACATACATACACACATATACACACATACACACACATAATACATACACACACATACATATATACATACATACACACACATACATACACACATACATACACACACATGCATATACACATATACACACATAGATACACACACATAAAAACACATATATACATACATATATACACATATACATACATATGTACCCACACATACATGCCTACACACACATACATGCACACACACATACATACTTGCACACATACATACAAACATACATACGTGCACACATAAATACACACACACGCACATATACAGACACAGAAGCACACGCGCATGCACGCTCTCTCAAGCGCACGCACACACACACACGCATGCACACGCACGCACACACACACAACACACACATAAACACACACATATACATACACACATGCACACATATACACAAATACACACATATATATATACACACATACACGCACACATACACATACATACACACATACATACATACACATATATACATACATACACACATACATACACACATACATACACACATACATACACACACACATACACACATATATACACACGTACACACACATGCATGAAACACATAGACGCACAGATACATACAGAACATACAGACACACACATGCACACACACTCACGCACACGCGCACGCACGCACACACACACACACACGCACGCACACACACGTGCACGAACACATATGCACACACGCACATGTACGCGCACGCACACTCACAAACACACACACAACCATACACACATACACAAACACACATACACACACATGCATATACACATACATACACACACATACACACCTACACACATACATGCACACTTACACACATACAAACACATACACACACAAACACACATAAACACATACATACACACACATACACACATACACTTACTCACATACACACACATACATACACACACATACATACATGCACACACACAAACATACACACATACATACGTGCACACATACATACAGACACACACACGCACATATTGACACTCAATCACACGCACTCATACATACAGACACACACACGCACACACGCTCACCCACACACACGCGCACATACACGTGCATGCACACGCACACGCGCGCACACACGCATATGCACGCACACGCACTCACATACATACATACAGACACATACATACACACACACACACACACACACATATATATATATATATATATATTGTTATGGCGTTTATTAGCGGGCAGACAGCGAGTATACACAATGGCGACAGTAACGGCCAAGCACGGACCCCCAGCGCGAGCGGCGTCCTTTTTTGGGTAGACCCACTAGAGAACACTTGAGAGTTTGACCCACTTCAGTGTTCGTCGGCTTCTCTACAATCACCCCGGGGTCGAAGAGGGAGCCGCCTTGCGACCTAGCAGCTTGTCACTACGAGTGGGTCATAGTAAGCCTTCAGGCGCTCCACGTTGACTATGTCGCGCCCGCGGCGGCGCATGTCCGAAGATTGTTCAATTGGCTCGATAAGATAGTTGACCGGAGATGTGCGCTCGATAACACGATAGGGACCTTCATATTTCGGGAGTAGTTTGGAAGAAAGGCCAGCTACAGAGGTCGGGATTGAGAGCCATACAAGGGAACCAGGAAGGAACGTGGGTTCAGAAGCGGCGGAGCCATCACGAATACTCTTCTGCTGCTCTTGCTCATGCGTCGTAAATGTCTTGGCCAGCTCGCGACACTCTTCAGCAAGCCTGGCTGTCTCGGAAATAGGTGCACACTCAGATGGATCCGGCGTGTACGGGAGTATAGTGTCGATGGTGTGTGACGGGTGCCTTCCGTACAGCAAGAAGAAAGGTGAAAAACCGGTCGTGCTCTGAGGGGCGGTGTTGTAGGCATAGGTGACAAAGGGCAGTATAGTATCCCAATTCGTATGGTTGGCGGCGACGTACATCGAAAGCATGTCGCCGAGGGTGCGGTTAAAGCGTTCGGTTAGGCCATTCGTCTGCGGGTGGTAAGCAGTTGTTTTGCGGTGGACAGAATGGCACTCCATGAGAATGGCTTCGACGACTTCTGACAGGAAGACACGGCCTCGATCGCTGAGAAGCTCCTGAGGTGGACCATGGCGCAGTATAAATCGGTGCAGCAGGAAGGACGCAACATCACGCGCTGTAGCCGCAGGGATAGCGGCGGTTTCGGCGTATCGCGTTAAATGATCTACGGCGACGATGGCCCAGCGGTTACCAGCCGACGTCAGAGGAAGCGGGCCATACAAATCGATACCTATGCGCCCAAACGGACGCTCAGGGCAAGGTAATGGTTGAAGACTGGCTGGCGACATGTGTGCTGACGGTTTGCGGCGTTGGCAAGCGAGGCAGGAGCGAACGAACTGCTGCACGTAGCGGTACATCCCGCGCCAGAAGTAGCGTTGTCGAATGCGACGGTAGGTTTTGAATACCCCAGAGTGCGCGCATTGCGGATCAGAGTGGAAGGATTCACAGATCTCTGACCGCAGACTGCGGGGTATCACGAGTAACCACTGCCGGCCATCGGCGTCGTAATTGCGTCGGTGTAGAAGGCCGTCACGGATGGCGAAATGGCGAGCTTGACGACGCAAGGCACGCGTGGATGGCGTTGCGGATGGATCAGCGAGCAAGTCGATGAGCGGGCCGATCGAATTATCCTTTCGCTGTTCGGTAGCGATGATGTCAACATCAATGGCAGAAACTGCAGTCGAGGATACTGAGCAGAGCACATCACCTTCAGGCATAGGGGAGCGCGAGAGGGCGTCGGCGTCAGCATGCTGGCGTCCGTTGCGGTAAAGCACGCGGATGTCGTAGTCTTGTAAACGAAGAGCCCAACGGGCGAGACGGCCTTCAATGATGAAAGCCAGCATAGTGCATGATGGTCGGTGACGACATCGAATGGGCGACCATACAAATAAGGTCGAAACTTTGTAAGGGCCCAGACGATCGCCAGGCACTCTTTCTCCGTGACGGTGTAGTTTGTCTCGGCTCTCGTGAGCGTACGGCTTGCATATGCTACGACATATTCAGGGAATCCGGGTTTGCGCTGCGCCAGGACAGCGCCGAGGCCTACACCACTGGCGTCTGTGTGCACCTCCGTCGGGGCCGTAGGGTCGTAGTGGCGTAGAATGGGAGGAGACGTCAGCAAATGGCGGAGCTTCGCGAACGCGTCGTCGCACTCAGACGACCACGAATTGAGGGGCCCGTTACTTCCAAGGAGCTTCGTCAGAAGTGATATAATCGTAGCAAAGTTTCGTATGAAGCGTCGGAAGTATGAGCACAGGCCAACGAAACTACGCAGTTCTTTGACGGACGCAGGTTTGGGGAATTCAGCCACGGCCCGAAGCTTGGCTGGGTCAGGAAGAATGCCATCCTTAGACACGACGTACCCTAGGATGGTGAGTTGCCGTGCTGCAAAGCGGCACTTCTGCAGATTTAGTTGCAAGCCGGCATTGCTCACACGTGCGAAAACTTCTTTCAGACGTTGGAGATGCGTGGAGAAATCTGGGGTGAACACAACAACGTCATCGAGGTAACACAAGCACGTGTGCCATTTCAAGTTGCGCAGCACGGTGTCCATCATGCGCTCAAAGGTCGCAGGAGCATTACATAGACCAAACGGCATGACGTTGAATTCGTACAAGCCGTCGGGTGTGATGAACGCAGTCTTCGGTCGAGCGTCATCAGCCATGGGTACTTGCCAGTACCCCGAGCGCAGATCGAGAGAAGAAAAAATTCGGCTCCGTGAAGGCTGTCAATTGCGTCATCGATGCGTGGCAGTGGGTAAACATCCTTGCGCGTGATCTTATTGAGCCGTCTGTAGTCCACACAGAACCGCACAGAACCATCTTTCTTCGCGACAAGAACAACAGGAGACGCCCAGGGACTGTCCGAGGGCCGAATAACGTCACGTCTGAGCATATCATCAACCTGCTCGTTAATTTCCCGACGTTCAGCAGGCGACACGCGGTAGGGACGTTGCCGTAATGGTGGATGGGCACCAGTGTCGATACGATGTGTAACAGCGGACGTGCGACCGAGAGAACTTCGCCCGACATCGAAAGAAGAATGATATTCTCGCAGCAGGTCCAGAAGCTGGGAACGCTGTACCGACGTAAGATTGTCATCAATGTAGGGGCCAAATACATCAGGAGATGATGAATCATAAGTGGAAATAGCGCTGACGGTACACGAACTGGGACAACGCGAGTCATCAGGTACGTCCAGGACTTGTGCGTTATCCACTGGTTCCACTCTGCCGAGACATTCCCCTCGAACCAAGGTAACAGTGTACGGGGATGGGTTGGTCACAAAAATAGCGGCTTTGCTCTGGGTGATTTGCACGGTCGCGAAAGGTACTAGCAACCCTTTCCTTCGGCAAGCACGGTCGGATGGCGAAACGAGCGCAATTGTGTCGGAGAGTCCAGCGCAGTAGACAGGTACACCCATCGCCGAGCTTGGAGGCACTAATGTGTCGTCTTTCACGAGAATCTTACTCAAGTTCGAGGGACTGTCTTCCGGCGTCAAATGCGAGAAGGGTGAGAGTTCAATTTCGGCATTGGCACAATGAATGACGGCGTCATTGCGGGAAAGAAAATCCCACCCCAGGATGACGTCATGAGAGCATGCAGGAATGATGATGAATTGGCCGACGTACATAACGTCCTGAACGACAACGCGAGCTGTGCACTCTGCTGAAGGATGGATACGATGTGAACCGGCAGTACGAAGGGACAACCCAGAAATCGGCATCGTCACTTTTCGAAGCAAGCGGCAAACGTTTTCGTCCATAACGGATACTGCAGCTCCAGTGTCAATAAGAGCAGACGCATGAACACCGTCCACAAGCACGTCGATGACATTAGATGGGTGGCTCTGAGGGCTTTCACATCGCAATAGCATCGCAGTCCTTGCCTCGGGGACTGCGACGACTAGTTTTCCCGCTCATGAGTAGCCGAACTTGGCCTCATGGGGGACAGGGAACGACGTCGTGGAGACGGCGACCTTCGAGGAGATGGACCTGGGCGGGACGGCGGTGGCATAGACGGTGGTTCATCGTGATAGGGACGGCTGAGGTGGTCAGCAATAGGCGAAGAAATTGGAGCCGGCTGTACACGATGACAATAACGGGCTACGTGACCGGCGTAACCGCAGGCAAAGCAGATGGGCCGGTTGTCGGGTGTGCGCCATCGGTTCGCTGGGGTAGGTCTTGTCCATGACGTAAGAGCCGATGGACGGAACTGTGGTTGGAAAGGCTGAAGAGGGGGCTGGAGCTGAGTCTGAGAGGTCACGTCAACATACGTAGCCGGCATAGCCGCTGTAAAGGATGGAGGTCGTGCGGCAGCTTCGGCGTAAGTCAGTGGGGCGGGCGGTTGAACGACTGGAGGCGGCCTGGTGACGACTTGGGCGTAACTTGGGGGCGCAGGGGCCGGAAGCTGTTGTGGTTGGTACGCCGGCATGACCTCCGCTATTTCCTGCTCAATTGCTCGGCGGATGGGTGAAAGAATGGTAGTGGCCGATTGTTGAGCAGCCGGTGGGTGGGCAAAGGGCAGGAGAGAAAACTGCCGCGCGATTTCCTCACGTATGAAAGACTTGAGGTCTGCCAGCAGTGCCACCTGATCACAGCTCGCCTCCAAGCCTGCAAGCCCTGCATCTCGCGGTGTAGAGCGACGGGTCATCGAACGCTGCCGGCGGAGCTCCTCGTAGCTCTGGCACAGCGTGATGACCTCAGCTACTGTGCCTGGGTTTTTGGCAAGCAGCATCGTGAAGGCATCATCGTCAATGCCCTTCATGACGTTCCGGATCTTGTCTGATTCGGACATGCTGTCGTTGGATTTCTTGCAAAGGTCCAGCACATCTTCTATGTAACTGGTGAATGATTCACCGGCCTGCTGAGCGCGTTCGCGTAAGCGCTGCTCGGCTTGCAGCTTACGGACGGCAGGGCGGCCAAAAACGTTGGTAATAGCGGTCTTGAAATCGGACCAGGTTGCGAAATCGGACACGTGGTTGTTGTACCACAAGCTTGCAACGCCCGCAAGGTAGAACACCAAATTTGTCAACTTGCCGTCTTCGTCCCATTTGTTGGGGACGCTCACGCGCTCGTAAATGGCGAGCCAGTCCTCCACGTCAGTGCCGTCGGCGCCCGTGAAGATGGGTGGATCTCGGATCCTGGGGACACCGGGACAAGGGGGTGGCATGGGAGGAGGCGTTTGCTGAGAGGCGTCGTGGGACATTGTAGATTGCAGGGTACGTGAACGCAGTTCCCAGGGCATCAAAGGGGATCGAAGCACTCTCCACCAATTTGTTATGGCGTTTATTAGCGGGCAGACAGCGAGTATACACAATGGCGACAGTAACGGCCAAGCACGGACCCCCAGCGCGAGCGGCGTCCTTTTTTGGGTAGACCCACTAGAGAACACTTGAGAGTTTGACCCACTTCAGTGTTCGTCGGCTTCTCTACAATATATATATATATATATATATATATATATATATACGCACACGCGCACGCACACACACACGCTTACGCAAAAACACGCGCACAAACGCGTACGCACACACACGCAAACGCACGTGCATGAACACGCACGCACACACGCACATACACGCGCACGCACACACACATACACACACGCACATACATACACACATACACAAACACACATACACACACATACATACAAACATACACACCCACATACATACATACACCCGCACACATACACATACACGCAAATACATACACATACACATACGCACACATATCAAATACATACACACATATATACATACAAACACATACATACACACATATGTACACACATACATACGCAAACAAACATACACACACTTACACACTTACATACAAACACTACACGTGCATACAAACGCATACAAAAACATACACACATAAACTCACACATACACACATATACATACATACATAAATAAACACATACATACACACATACACTCACACATACATACACACACACATACATACACATACATACACACACACTTACACACATACACACACATGCACATACATACATATACATACACACCTACATACACACACAGACATATATACAAACATACATGCATTCATACACACACATACTCACACATCCATGCATACACATACATACACACATACATACACTCACTTACATACACACATATGCATACACACACACACACATACATACATACATACATACATACATACATACATACACACACATACAACACATACATATATACATACATACACACATGCACACATATATACGCACATACATACACACACATCCATACACGCACATACATACATACACACACATACACAAATGCACACACATTCATATACACATACACCCAAATGCATACACACACATATATATACACACACAAATACATATACACATACACACACATGCACACATACACATACATACGTGCACACACATACACACATACATACGTGCACACATACAAATAAACCCCCATACATACAGACACTAACACATGCACACATACATACAGACACAAACATACATAAAGACACACACATGCACACATACAGACATACACAAACACACTCACACACACGCAAGCGCACACACACACGTGCACGTGCACACACACACGCGTACACACACATACACGCGTACGCACACACACGCGCCTGTGCACACACACGCGTATGCACACACACACGTGCGCGCGCACACACGCGCATACACGAACACGTGCACGCACACGCACGCGTGCGCACACGAATGCGCACGCACGCGCACACACACACACATGCACGCACACGTACACACACATACACAAATACAGACACACACACATACATGCACGCACATACACACACTTACATACATACACACTTACACACAAATGCACACACACACATACATACATACACACATACATACACACACGCACATACATTCACACATACATACATACATACATACATACATACATACATACTTACATACATACATACATGCATACATACTCACATACACATATACATGCATACACACATATATACACACACATACACACACACATATACACACATACATACGTACACACGCATATATACATACATACATACATACATACATACATACATACATACATACATACATACATACATACATACATACATACATACATACATACACGCACACATACATACAGACACACATGAGCACACACACGCACGCGCATGCACACACACACGCACGCGCACAGATAAACACACACACGCGGACACACACACGCGACACACACTCACAGACACACACATACATACACACATACACACACACATACACATATACAGACACACATAAATACATACATACATACATACATACATACATACACAAATGCGTACACACAGATACACACATACATACACACACATACAAACACACACAAATACATTCACACATATACACACATACATGCACACACATACACACACATACATACATGCACACATACATACATACATACATACATACATACATACATACAAACATACATACATGCACACATATATACAGACACATACATGCACATATGCATACAGACACACACACACGCACACATACATACAGACACACACACACGCACACATACACACAGACACACACACGAACACATACACACAGACACACACACGCACACACACGCACACCACGCGCACACAGGCGCATGCACACACACGTGCACGCACACGCACGCACACACACGCCCACGTACACACGCATGCACGCTTACGCACACACACACGCACGCACACACGCACACACACGAACACACACACACACGAACACACACCCACACACAGACACACACATATGCAGACACACATACATACATACATACACACACATACACACATACATACATACATACACACACATACACACACTTATACATATACACACATACACACACATACACATACATACATACATATAAATGCACACAGATATACACACACTACATACACTTACATACATACACACACTTACACACATACAAACGCACATATACATACATATATGCTTATACACACATACATACACACACTCACACACACACGCACATACACACGTGCACAATTACATACAGACACACACACGCATACATACAGACGCACACACACGATCACATACGGACGCACACACACGCACACGCATGCTCACACACACGCACGCACACACACGCACATACACGCACGCACGCACACGCACGCACACACGCACACGCGCACGCACACTTACGCACACACGCACACAATAACATATATGCACACATACATACACACACACGCACACATACATACAGACACACACACTATACATACAGACGCATTCACATGCACACATACATACAAACATACACAAATACACACACATACACGCACACGCACACGTGCACGCTAACACACGCGCTCGCACACACGCGCACGAACGCGTACGCACACACACGCAAACGCACGTGCATGAACACGCACGCACACACGCACATGCACGCGCACGCTCACGCACATACACACACATTCATACACACATACACAAACACACATACACACATACATATACATATACACACATACACACACATATATATACATACAAACATACATACACACATACATACACCCACACACACGCACATGCACGCGCACGCACACGCATACACACACACATACACATATACACACACACATACATACACCCGCACATATACACACACACATGCACACACATACATACACGCAAATACATACACATACATACACTTACGCACACATATCACATACATACACACATACATACATACATACATACACACACATGCATACACACATATACGTACACAAATACATACACTGTAGTGACGAAGATGAGTGCTACTCAGAAAGCCAGGGGGTATGACTCAGTCGGTGAAGAAGACGACGTTTAGTTGGCTGGGTACTCAGACTGGTTCCGCCATTACCACTCGACGTGTGGTTACCGCTCTCCTGTCTATAAAAGAGTGCCACTCTAAAACGCCCCATTATAATTGGTGGAGGTGCGGGGTAACGTCTAATCCTGGAATTGCGAAACCGTACGTTGCCTCCAGTTGCTACAATGTCCACGGACGACGATCAGCAGGCGGCCGCCTCGGCTCCAACTACTGCATCTCCTGTCTGTCTCGGCTCCTTTCGGCAGCGCGATCCGCCTACCTTCAGTGGAACCGATGACAAAGACGTGGAAGACTGGCTCGACGAATACGACTGGCTGAGCAAACACAACAAGTGGGACGATGCACACAAGCTTACTGTCGTCCAATTTTATTTGACCGACGTCACCAGTCTGTGGTGCCGTAATCATGATAGAGAGACCTCCCCACCTGGTCGGCCTTCCGAACGGCGTTCGCGGACTTGTTTGGCCGTCCAGCGCTTCGTAAACTACGGGCCGAACAGCGCTTGCGTACTAGGGCTCAGCAGAATGGTGAGAATTACACCAATTATATCGAAGATGTGGTCGACCTTTGCCGGCGTGTCAACTCGGCCATGACAGAAGCCGAGAAGATCAAGCACATCTTGAAAGGCGTGACTGACGACGCATTTCATATGCTTGTCGCTAAAAGCCCTCAAACGGTAGCCGAAGTGATCCAACTTTGTCAGAGCTATGATGAGCTCTGGAAACAGCGTGACACCACTCGTCGTGCCAGCGCGCCATGTGCAACAGTCTCCGCTTTAACGTCGGCTGGCACTGCTATAGACCTTACCACTTTGCTTCTCGAGATCAAGCAATTTGTACGAGAGGAGGTCGCACGCCAGTTGTCCCTCGTGCCATATACCTCCGAAGGTGCCCCATCTACTTTAGCGCCATCAATACAGCGAGTAGTCCAGGAGCAAGTGTCCGAGGGGCTACCAACAGCTCACGCACCATCTGTTGCTGCTCCATTGACATATGCCGAAGCACTGAACGGAACCCGACGTCCGCCTGTCGTGAACAGCCACGTTTCTTTGTCGCGAACGCCTACGTCCACGCGCCCCTTTGTCGTACCGACTGAGCCTATGTACCAGGCTGCCCGTCCTTTCTCCCGACCACCACCTCCGCGCTTTCAGAACCCTTGGCGCACTCAAGACAACCGCCCCACATGCTTCGCCTGTGGAATTGCGGATGACGTGGCACGATTTTGTCGACGGCGTGAGGTTTTGCTGCGTGACGACGTCAGGCCCAACAATTATGATTTCCCACAACAACCAGAGCCTACTGTATCTGGCGAGACTGCAACCATGGACACATTTTCACCTCGCCGGAACATTAACAGACACCGGTCGCCTTCACCTCACCGTCGTTCCCTTTCCCCTATGCTACGTCGACCTCGCCCTGTCTCTGAGGAAAACTAGGAGCCGCAGTTCCGGGGGCAAGAACTGCGGATCTTTCGAACTCCACAAGACCTTGTTTTTCGCTGTCCAACGTCGTTGCTGCCTCCGTTGAAAGCATACCTGTTTTTGCATTGGTCGATACTGGCGCCGCAGTGTCTGTAATGACTGAAAAACTTTGCCGTCGACTAAGAAAAGTCACAGTGCCTCTTCACGACTTCGTTTTGAGCACTGAGAGCGTGCAACGAATTCGCCCTTTTTCTGCATGCACAGCACGTGTCGCTATTGCTGACAATATTTATGTCGTCGAGTTTGTAGTGCTCCCGCAGTGTTCCCATGACATTATATTAGGCTGGGACTTTCTTTGCACTCATCATGCCGCCTTAGACTGTGCTCGCGCCGAAGTAGAGTTCGCGCCGTTATGCGACACTGCTTCACTAGACTCGTCCCTTTCCCCTGCAAAAGTTCGTTGCCGCCGACACTTTGATACCCCCGTTTTCATCCGCCCTAGTTCCGCTTTCCTGTGACGTCTCTAGTGGCTCAACTGTTCTTTTTACGCCTTCTGAAAGCGCTGTTCGCCGCAAGTGCTTCCTGATTCTTTTCGCCGTTCTGAATGTTCACGACGCATCAAGTGCAATCGATGTTTCAAATCCGTTTCCCTCGCCTTCCAAGTTACTGTGCGGAGAGCGCTTGGGCTTTGCCGATGACATTGATCCCTCGAGTGCACGTGTAGTTCCTGACCACTCGACTACGCTACCTATTGACGCTGTTGATTGCTGCGCGTCATTCTCTTCCCCATCATTCACCGACGCAATTTCGCGCTCCATCGACACAAACCTTACGGCCCAGCAGCGCACCGACATCATCACCCTCCTCGAGCGCTTTCGCGCCAGCTTCGACCACCAGCAACTAACTTTGGGCCGTGCTTCCACAGTATCTCATGAAATCGACACTGGCCTTTACGCTCCTTTACGTCAGCGTCCGTATCGAGTATCGGCATCTGAGCGTCGCATAATCGCGGAACAAGTTGACGACATGTTGAAGCGAGGTGTTATTGAGCCCTCTAACAGCCCGTGGGCATCCCCTGTTGTTCTTGTCAAGAAAAGGAAGGGCTCAATAAGATTCTGCGTCGACTACTGCCAGTTGAATAAGATCACGCGCAAAGATGTTTACCCGCTACCTCGCATAGACGATGCCCTTGACTGCTTACAAGGCGCGGAGTTCTTCTCGTCAGTAGATCTGCGTTCAGGTTATTGGCAGGTTCCCATGACAGAGGCTGATCGCCCCAAGACGGCTTTTGTTACCCCTGATAGCTTATACGAGTTTAACGTCATACCATTCGGGCTCTGCAATGCGCCTGCCACTTTCGAGCGCATGATCGACAACATACTCCGTGGCCTTAAATGGCAGACATGTCTGTGTTATTTAGAAGATGTCGTGATATTTTCAAGCGACTTTTTAACGCATCTTCAGCGGCTCGAGACAGTGCTTACTTGCTTCACCACCACCGGTCTACAGCTCAACTTGAAGAAGTGCTGCTTCGGCGCTCGAAAACTCCTAATTTTGGGCCATGTTGTATCTAGAGATGGAACTCTTCCGAATCCGACGAAACTACGCGCCGTTGCCGAATTTCCGAAGCCGAAGACCTTAAAAGAACTTCGCAGCTTCCTCGGTTTATGTTCATATTTTCGTCGTTTTATTCGCAACTTCGCCTCCATCATATCGCCCTCGACTGACCTTGTTGCCGGCAACAACGACCTTTCTAGTTGGTCGTCAGCTTGTGATGACGCATATGCCACACTCCGCCAACTTCTCACGTCACCTCCAATACTGCGACATTTTGACCCTCTTGCCCCGACGGAAATACACACGGACGCTAGCGGAGTTGACTTTGGTGTGGTGCTCGCCCAGCGTAAACCTGGATTTGATGAGTACGTCGTCTCTCACGACAGCCGTGCACTCATAAAAGCAGAAGTCAACTATTCAATCACCGAAAAAGAGTGTCTAGCCATCATATGGGCCATAGGCAAGTTTCTACCTTATCTTTACGGGCGCCCATTCAGCGTGGTTACAGATCATCACGCATTATGTTGGCTCTCCTCGTTAAAAGATCCCACCAGCCGGCTCACCCGTTGGGCGCTTCGGCTACAATAGTACGACATTCACGTCGTTTACCGATCTGGCCGAAAACATTCCGACGCAGATGCTTTGTCCCGATCACTTCTACGATGTAGTCACAAGTCGCCGTCTTCGCCTGCCCCCGACGTATCTGCACTTAGTGTCAGCGACATGCTACAGGAGCAACGAAAAGATCCTTGTATCGCTTCACTTGTCAACTTGTTGAGTCGAGCTCCCTTGCAAAATATCCCTAGAGGTATGCGCCGTCAAATACAGCACTTCGTTATCAGAGATTATTTGCTATACAGACGGAATTATCTCTCCAAAGGACGCCAATGGCTCCTAGTCATTCCCAGTCGTCTCCGCTCAGACATATGCGCCTCCTTTCACGTCGACCCGCAATGCGCTCATGCTGGAGTGTTAAAAACCTACACCCGCCTGTCCTACCGCTACTACTGGCGTGGAATGTATCGCTTCGTTCGTGTATACGTACGTTCCTGTCTCGCTTGCCAACGCCGGAAGAATCCCACTCCAACTTCTCCAGCTCCCCTACAACCCTTACCTTGTCCTGCCTGACCGTTTGACCGTGTTGGTATCGATCTGTATGGACCTCTTCCGATTACACCGGCTGGAAATCGCTGGGTAATCGTCGCGATCGATCACCTTACGCGCTACGCAGAAACTTCGCCACTCTCTTCTGCGTCAGCCAGTGACGTCGGTCGTTTCATATTGCATCAGATCATTTTACGTCACGGTGCACCACGTGAACTCCTGAGTGACCGAGGGCGTGTGTTTTTGTCCGCCTTCGAATCTTTTCTCAAGGAATACCAAGTCATTCGTCCTACCACCACCGCGTATCATCCTCAAATTAATGGCATTACAGAACGATTCAACCGTACATTAGGCGATATGCTGTCAATGTACGTCGCAACCGATCACACCAACTGGGACAGTATTCTCCCTTTTGTAACATACACGCATAATACTGCTGTCCAGACAACCACTGGTTTCTCTCCATACTTCCTCCTTTATGGTCGCGAGCCCTCTTGCACGCTAGACACCATCCTTCCTTACCACCCGGATCTTGCTGAGTCGACGACGATGTCACAAGCTGCTAAATACGCGGAAGAGTGTCGTCAGCTTTCCCGCTCCTTCACAAGTGCTGAACAGCAGCGCCAGAAACACCACCGCGATAGCCTGACGCCTCCAGCTTCTTATGCATCAGATGACCTTGTCTGGCTTCGCATCCCTTCAACCAGCCCTGGTCTCTCAACGAAACTGGCGTACAAATATGACGGCCCTTACCGTGCGGTTAAGCAAACTTCACCCGTCAATTACATCGTCGAGCCGCTAGAGCAGCCCCATGATCAACGACGCCGTGGACGTGAGACCGTCCACATAGACCGCCTAAAACCGTATTATGATCCCTCTATTGTCTCCTGCCCATGAGTTGCCAGGATGGCTCTTTTCCGGAGGGGAGGAAAATGTAGTGAAGAAGATGAGTGCTACTCAGAAAGGCAGGGGGTATGACTAAGTCGGTGAAGAAGTCGACGTTTGGTTGGCTGGGTACTCAGACTGGTTCCACCATTAGCACTTGACGTGTCGTGAGCGCTCTCCTGTCTATAAAAGAGTGCCACTCTAAAACGCCCCATTATAACACAAACACACACACACACATACACACTTACATACACACACATACACGTGCATACACAAACACATACAATTACACACACACATCCACTCACACATACACACATATACATATACATACATACACACATATATACATACGTACATATATACACACATACATACATACACACATACGTACACACAAACATACATACATACTTACATACATACATACACACACATACTCACACACACATACATACACACACACTTACACACAGACACACACATATGCACATACATACATACACACACATATATATGCACACACATGCATACACGCACATACACGCACATACATACAGACAGAACCATACACACACATACACATACATTCATACACACACAAATACATACACACATACACACACATGCACACATACACATACATACATGCACACACATACACACACACATATATGCACACATACAAACATACACCCATACAAACATACATCCATACATACAGACACACACATACATAAAGACACACCCACGCACACATACATACAAACATACACAAACACACACACACGCGCAAGCGCACACACACACGTGCACGTGCACACACACGCGTACGCAC